>NW_024080900.1:1370114-1516033 GCF_003009895.1 Hyaena hyaena | reverse complement strand
GGAAGGGAAGGGAAGGGAAGGGAAGGGAAGGGAAGGGAAGGGAAGGGAAGGGAAGGGAAGAAACATGCCATGAGATATTAGAAGTGACAGACTCTCCAAAAGTACTGTGGAAAAGGACTATGTCACAAAAATGTAAATCACTTGCAATTGAGTAACATCACCCCATTCTTAAAAGCAAGAACCTACCATAGTGTTCTGACATTTTTCTCCCCTTCTCATCTCCCTCCCTTCTTTCTGACCCCTGTCATCACTCACCTGCTGCTTATTTATAATGCACAGAAGCTTATTTCTTGACTCTCACTTATGTCCACCCTAAACATCTCCTCTTCTAAACCAAGCAGGCTATTTTTCTAAATTAAACATTTTCTCTCCTCATGGTAACTCCAGTGTCAACTAAAACAGACAGAAAAGACAGAGAAATCAGATGGAGTTCTGCTCCACTGGAGCACACAGCCCTCCTCCTTTCCACGCCATCCTTGGAAGAGGCTTGATCATGCCTCCTTGTCCCATTTTCTTAACCTAACTCTGAGATCTCTTCTTTCATTTATAATAATTTGGGTTATTTTCTCTCCTTCCTATATCGGAGACCAAAACCACCTTCCTGGGACTTCTGTGTTGTATAAGGCTAACCACTCCCCACAACACAGCCCTGAATTATATACCTCTGATCTGTGGGTCCTTTCCAAGGCAGCTTCATACAAAAGCTGGACTCTGGCTGTTGTTACTGTAAAGGCTGGTGTCCCTTCCAATATCCGGGGGCTTGGCAATCCCGGAAGGAGTTCTGTAACTCTTCCCACCCCCAACCCCAGCATAGCTCGCTCGCTCTCCTTTCCTTGACTGTCACAATAGTGCCATGAATAATGTTGCCGATTCAGCCCCTCGCCGCCCACCGCCCCCGCCCCCCCAGGTCCTCCAGTTCCCCACTGATAGAGTCAGCCTCATGCGCATAAATCTTCAATGGCTCCCACTTACTTACACAATAACACCAACCTCCCCCGCCCCCTCTCAGTTTCCTACTATAAAAAGAAAGAAGTAGTGGAAGGAAGATGGACTCATTGGAAGTTGAGCAGAAGAGAAAGTACTGATCTCTCAGCATGGAGGGAGGAAGAGGCAGAGTTGGCACCCATACAAGACAGTAGGATATTCAGTGCATGCCATAAAGCTAACCCAAGGGAGAAGAGTGGGAAATATCTGGGGCCACCTTGCCACTCACTGAAGGTTGGCTTGGGCTTTGCATTCTGGATGCACTTATTATGCAAAAAGCTGGAATAAGAAGAAAAGCAGAGATAGATGTTGCACAGGGCACACGTAAAATATACACTGGGTCGAAGGCCAGTTTTCAAAGAGAATTAAAGACAGGTCCTCTAAGAAATGATTCTGTTTTGTCATGTTATACTCCCCCAAGATAAAGGGTTGTGAGAATGCCTGCATTGGGGTCTTATTTCCAGGATATTCTCTGTTCAGTTCACTGCCCTAAGTATGACGTAAAGGTTTTATTTATCAAGTGTTTTGTGCTGTCTTTCATTTGGTTATACACCTGTGGCCCATGCTTTAGGATCCATACTGCCTTAGATAGAAAGCTCTGAAAGGTCAGGTGCTCCACTCTATGGGTTAAATCGCTGTGTGTGGCCCCCTGACAGCCCATGGGCTATACAGCATCATTTTGATGTTGCTAATAAAGGGCTGGGAGCAGCTGAGGGAACCATCTAAGGGGCTGGGAAGACTCTAGTTAACATTCTTTGGCCACCTGCAGTGGGAAATCATGATTTTCCTGTGTTCAAAGGCCAGACCTAACTCTGGGGAAGTGTGCAGATGAGTTGAATATTGAAAAGCATTGATGAGGTGGAGAGAAAGTCACAGCCAGTTGGCCTGGAGAGGCATCAGTGCTGTGGTCATTTCAGCGATGGAATGGAGTGAAGGCTTCTCCAGGCAGAGAGGCTGGTGAGGAAGAAAGCTGCCCCACAAGAAAGAGCAAGCTTGGACCAGGTTTTGATTCAGAAAGAATAGGATTTGAATCTACACTCTTGTTACTCACCAGATGATTGGCTAGAGGCTCAATTTATGGCTCAGTTTCCTTATCTGCAAAATGGGGGTCAAAGCATCCAGCCCCTAAGACTTCATTGAAGAGTAAAATGGGATAATAGACATAAAAGTGTCAAATATCCTATCCATGCTCAGAAAGTGCTATTTCCTTTCACCCTTTCCCACTGCCTTCCTCATATCCTTCTCTCCTTCCAATAACCCAGCCCTAGAAATGAAATAAAACATCTTTTGCCCTCCCCCAGAAGGACATCACCCACAAACTCTGACAAAGAAGTGAGTGCTTGCAAATAATCTGAAAGGAACTCTATCCAAGATGAAGGGAAACCTCTAGAAGGCTAATGTCATCCCCAGCTTCTGAGGGATTATGACAAGCGGTGCTGGGGAGTCAGGACATAAAGATGACCGACATTCATCTAACACTTTCAGAGTTGCTCAGAAATTCTCCCTAAATCACATGTCATCTCCCTCCTCCAAACAGGCACCTTGTGAAATGATAGGGTCACCACCATCCCTTCATAAGAAACATGGCATCCACTTAACTGCCTCAGAAACACTGCAGGACACTAACAGACAGGGACAGAGGAGAGCACACAATGATTTGCTTGGGATCTAGTTGGGATATCAGAAGGCTGTTCAAAAATTTGACAATGGCGCTAATGGTTCACACTGGAAGTACCAAACAGGGCCCTCCATGAGGTACCTCCATCCTCTGACTTCTAGATGCTTCTATCCCACAGATCTATGCTGTGGTTGGAGCCTTAAGAGCTTCCATGTGGACTGTGGGCCTCGGTGCCTTTTCCACGGTACCTATGCTGAGAACAGCCTTCTGGTGACCCCCATGAAGGCAGAGAAACACCTTGGCTGACAGAAAAGCACACTATCTGCATCTGGCCAACACAGATCCCCACGGAGTGTCTTGAGGGGCTCCCGAATTCCCAGAGAGGAGAATGTCACCTCCTCAATCACCACGGCTGCTCCGGCCAGCTGGCTCACGTGCTCTTCAAAATCTCCTCCTCAGATCTTGACAAGCTCTTCAGCGAGAACAGAACCAGAGCCACCAGGAGACGTTTTGACTTTCTTTATTCCCACTTTGCTGCCTACACACAACATGACCCACATGACAGTCCTGGGTCAGCGAAATGATAGGGGAATGTGGCAGCTAACCTAAAAGGAAGCATTTCCTTATGTTGGACATAATTGATTTTGATTAAGGAATCCATCCAGAAGGGCATCTGGGTGGCTCAGTTGGTTAAGTGTCCCTGAGTCTTGATTTCAGCTCAGATTATGATCTCACCATTTTGTGAATTCGAGCCGCACATCAGGCTCCACACTGGCAGTGGGGAGCCTGCTTGGGATTCTCTCTCTCTCTCTCTCTCTCTCTCTCTGCCCCTCTCCTTCTTGCTCTTGCGCTCTCTCTCTCAAAAAAACTTAAAAAAAAGAAAGAAAGAGAAAGAAATCCATCCAGAGCAGACTTGAGATCACAATACCAGGATCTTCTAGAAGAGAGAGGTGTTCTGGGGGGGTGGAGGGGAGGGAAAAGATCCGTCCCACATCGGAGGCCCCTGGTCTGTTTGCCTTCTTGTCTGATTGCTCCAGACAGAGCAAGGTCTAACACAGCCCACATGTTTTGGGTTTGGACAATACCAGGATGTGGGAAATTCAGAGAGCCAGAGTAACTGCATGAGAGAAACCACTGACAAACTAGAATTTACTTCCATAAAAGAGATCCTTTGTTGTTTTAACTTTCAGCCAGACTTGTGGTTTTTATTCATTGAGTGCCAGGAGACACCAGGCAGAGAGAACACAGTAATGTCAGAAAGAAAACAAGCTTTGGAACCATGGTCTGGCCTCCCTCTACCTCAGTTTCCTCATCAAGAAAATGGGAGTAATACCATATCTAGTACATAGGTTTGCTGTTAGGATTAAACGTATTGTGTAAGGACGCCTGGATGGCTCAGTCAGTTAAGCATCGGACTCTTAATTTCAGCTCAGGTCATGATCTCATGGTTTGTGAGATCAAGCCCCACATTAGGCTCTGTGCTGATAGCAGGCTCTCCTGCTTAGGATTCTTTCTTTCCTTCTCTCTCTCTCAAAATAAATAAACTTAAAAAAATATTGTGTAGATTGCATTACTGGCCTCAGTTTTCATCTCTCCTCATACCTGCCCTGTGACTTTGGAGCTGTTCCCTCCCTGCCCACCACCTCTTTCCCACCCCTTAACTTTAGGTTAGGCCATGTCCTTTGCTTTGACTGATTGAACATGGTGGCCATGAAATGTATCACATTTTCCCCCTTTGTTCTCTTGTGCCTCTGCCACAGGAAAGAGAAGACCATGTTGTGGCTAAGTGGCTCATCCCAGGAGGGTGACACACATGAAGCAGAGCCCCCGATTCCCCACCCCAATGACTAGCACCTGAAACAGAGCTATCCTGACAAACTTGCAGACCTACAATAAGAAGAACCACCCAACAAAATCCAGTTTTGCTCAGTTTGGGTCAGCCAAACTCCATACAACTTGAGTAATACCAAATGACTGAGGTTTCTCAAGCTACTGGATTTTGGAATGGTTTGTTACACAGCATTACTGTTGCAACAGCTAACCAATAAATGTACATTTATACACATATGCGTGCTCGTGCATGCCCACGCATCAGGTATCTCCCACAGGACTCAGTGTACAGTGATGCCCAATACATACGAATGTCCTTCCCTCTCCCCACAACATTCCAAGTCCTGTGATACATGCAGGAAACACAGCGATAAATGAGACCCTCAAGAAATGTTCAGGATGGTGCAATAAGAACTATAATATATCAGTTCAAGTCCCAGATCCTTCACAGAAAATTAATGGAAGATGTAGAAAGAAAAAGCAATGAGCAGCTGCCTTCTTTTCCTCAATTCTTCACTAAAATATGATTAACTAGTGCCCTCCTCAATCTGTTCCCTGGGACCACATCCTTCAGACACTTTCATGAGTCTCAAAAGAAAGATTCCTTCAAGATGAGAAGAGTTTTGAGGGCTGTGTCTATTCTTTGCCTTATATTAGGTTTCTGTCCGAGACTGCAGCAAGCCTGCCTGGTTTGTGAGGGGTGGCGGTGGAGGGGGTCAGAGAATGTCGCAAACCTAACTAACTTGAACTCGAAACAGAAGCCCTTCGCAGGAGATAAAAGGGCATTTTTCTTTATCAGCGTTGAAGAAAGTAGTTCAAAAGTGGACCTATTTTTGTGAAGACAGAGGTACACTCTCTGTAGCTGCCTACACTCATGAAAAGAAACAGTTCTTGATGGGGGCGTTGTCTGCCATGGAAGAATCAAATCTACCAGGAGGCAAAGTGTGAAGATATTAGTGATTTTATCACCAGCCATGTAATGCCTGTCGTTGGATCCAGTAATGGCACAGCCCAATAATACACTTCAATGTTCTTAAATCTCTCCTGTCAGGGGAGCTTTAAGGGTGGCTTCTATTCTTTACTCTTTTGAAATGACCATTCAATGATTTGCTATGAGAGAAGCCTCAGCCTGACAGAGAATTATTGGCTTTTTACTTGTCAGCTCAGAGGAAACGTCCATGTGATGCCACTGGCAGCCACAGTGGCTGGCAGACAAAAAGGCACTGAGATGTGGAGCTTGGAGTCCGGAGGGAATGGTGTGATCTGGAATTCACTCGTGCCTCTGCTCCAGTGAAGGCTGGGCTCCTCGGGCAGAGGGACCTGGTTTAGGAGAAAAGACTAGAAGATGTGTTTGCGTGACGAGACCCAGTTGTGGGGAAATCGGAGCCCTGGGGAACATTTCCTTCTGACTCTGATGAACAGAGGACTCCCTCCGTTCCAGCTGGATGGCTCAGAGTCATCCTTGGGTGATGGGTTACAAAACATTCTCACCTAACATGAGCTCACGTGAACCTTACTGCTTACAGTGCCCTAGTGTGACTCTTCACGTTATGCTTAGACCACATGACATAGACTGGTTTTTGATCTGCAAAAGCATGCAATTTCAAGCAAAGTGTTAATTTTTTGTCATGTTTATTATACATAGTAAACTTTAAAAATATATAAATTTAAAATATATATGTGATTTATATATATATATGTAATTAAAAATATATGTATATATAAAGTTTGGCAAATGCTATGGCAAATGTAACCACACCACAGTCAAGATCTAGAACATTATCACAACCCCTAAAAGTTCCTTCGTGCCTGCTTTGGGTCAGTTCCCATCCCCCACGCCCAGCCCCTTGTAAGCATCCCTATGGGTTTGCCTTCTGTAGAACGACTAAGAAAGGAATCATACAGTAGGTGGCCTTTTGAGCCTAGCTTCTTTCATCTAGCATCATACACGAGAGATTTATCCATGTTGTTGTATGTTTTAGTAGTCTGTTCCTATTTTTTCATGTTTATTTATTTGAGAGAGAACGCACACAAACACGTGTACACGCAAGCAGGAGAGAGGCAGAGAGAAAGAGAGAGAGAGAGAGAGAGAATCCCAAGCAGACTCCCCTTAGTGTGGAGCCCAAGAGAGATCACAAACCAAGAGATCACTACCTGAGCTGAAATAAAGAGTCCGACGCTCAACCGATTCAGCCACCCAGGCACCCCTTTGTTCCTATGTATTGACAAGCAAAATTCCACTGTTTGGATTTATCACATTTTTAAAAATCCATTCCGGTGAATAGACAATTGGGGGTGTTTCCATTTGGAGATAGTTATTAATAAAACCTTGCATACAGGTTTTTGTGTGGGTGAATATTTTCATTTCCTTTGGGTAAATGCCTCCGTGTGGGATCACTGGGTTGTTAAATAAGTGTATTTAACTTTATATATTAAAAAAAAAGCTGCCACACTATTTTCCAGCAGAGTGGTTGTTGTACTTGCCTTTCCTAACAGCAGCATTTGAGAAGTCAGGCTCCACATTGCTGCCGAAGTATTGCCAGATGGGTGGAGACTGGTGATGGGTGGCCCCTCTGATGGATGTGGAGGGGTATCTGATTGACCTCTTCCTAATGACTGCTAATGCTGAGTATCTTTTCACATGCTTACTTTTTTTTTAATGCTTATTTATTTTTTAGATAGAGACAAAACATGAGCAGGGGAGGGGCAGAGAGAGAGGAAGACACAGATTCTGAAGCAGGCTCCAGGCTCTGAGCTGTCAGCACAGAAGTTGACGAAGGCTTGAAATCAGGAACCGTGAGATCATGACCTGAGCTGAAGTCAGACACTTAACTGACTGAGCCACCCAGTGCCCCTCATGCGCTTACTTCCTATCCACACATCCTCTTTGATGAAGTGTCTGCTCAAGTCTTTTGCCCATTTTTTTAATTGGGTTATTTGCTTCCTTATTACTGAATTGTGAAAGTTCTTTATTCCAGTTCTTTGTTCAGAAAGTTAATATCTAATATCAGGGTCCTAGTCCTTTATCAGATATGTGTTTTGCAAATATTTTCTCCGAGGCCACCTTGCATTTTCATTTCCTCATACAGTGTCTTTTGAAAAGCCTACATTTTTAATTTTGATGAAGTCCAATTTTCATTTTCTCCCTTTCATAGCTCATGTTTTTTTCCGTCCTCTAGAGGAAATCTTTGCCTAACCCAAGGTCACAAACATTTTCTCTTATGTTTCCTTCTAGAAGTTTTATAGTGTTAGGCTATGATCTATTTTGAGTTAAGTTTTGCATAGGGTACAAAGTGTGGTTCAAGGTTGAGTTTTTTGTTTGTTTGTTTGGTTTTGGTTTGGGGTTTTTGTTTTCTGTTTTTTGTTTGTTTTTACATAGAGATATCCAATCATTCCTGCATGATTTGTTGAAAAGATCATCCCCTCTCCATTGCACTGAGCTGACATCTTTGTCAAAACCAATTGACCATCCATGTGCAGTCTACTTCTGGACTCCATTCTATCCCATCGATCTATATGTCCAACCTTTTTCCAATACTATATGGTCTTGATGGCTGGGGATTTATAGTAAGACTCAAAATCAGGTAGTGGGAATCCTCCAACTTTGTTTTTGGGTTGTTTTGGTTTGGTTTTGGTGGTTTTTTTGTTTTTTCAAAATTGTTTTGGTTCTTCCAGTCCCTTTCTTTTGCACATATGTCTTAGAACCCGCTTGTCAATTTCTATAACCACGTCTGATGAGGGAGTGACTTACCCAAGGTCATGCAAATGATGTGCATTATCAGCTCAGTTTCCCATCATGTTTATGGATCCAAGGGCACGATGTGGCCATGGGCTCCTCACAGAACAATGAGGGAGAACATCATTATGGCAAAGAGCTGAGGCAGGTCCTCTAAGGCTTGCCAAAGGTCGGAAATTCTGGCTCTCGATACGCTGGAAAGAAAACCAACCCTCTGTTCAGTCACTTAGCCCTGCCTTGCTTTATCAGCAAAGGGAGGATAATTGGATATTGTCTGGAACAAATCACACAGTCACAAACACGGCGTTTGGGGAAGCCAAGGGGGAGCCCCAGCACCTCACAGCCTTGATTCCCAGCTTTAATAAGCCCTGTCCCATGGATACATCCATTCAAGCAAGCTTCTGCCTTAGTTTCCTTGCTTGCTTTCCCAGCCTCCGCTGTCAGCTGGTCCTCAGACGGCCTGCCTTACCCACGGCAGGCTCCTCCACTGTGTCCTCCATGCTGTCATTGACCAGGGCTCCCAAACAGCGAATGCTCAGAACAGAGCCCTGCTCCCTGTGTCTGTCCCTGTGACTGTCCCCACACTCTGGGCTGGCTCCTCTTACTTCTATCCCCTTCCCCAACCATCCCCAGCTTTAGGCTTCCCCTTTGCACGGCTTCTAGAGAGTATCCCTTCCAGTCACCTAATGCCCCACAGCTGGGGAGGCAGACTGGGCTAGCCATGGAGAATTCCAAAGCTGGGATTTGGGACCAGACATTCAAACTGTGTTTGAATCCCAGGTCTGAATTTTGGGGCAAGATCCTCCATTTTCTGAGCCTCAGTTCCTCTGTTTGTAAATTGCCCCCACAGGGCTGCCAGGGGAAGGCAAAGGACATTAGGCAATTGTGTTTGGCACAATCCCTAGCACATACCTGGTAGTCGTCTGTAGGTGGCTGGCTGTGGCTAGCTGTGGCTCCTCCACCCCGGACCTGCTGCCTGGGCTCCCCACTCCCCACCAGCCCACAGCACAGAGAAGGAGACCCGCCTCCCAGCACAGCCTCTTCCTCCCAGCTGGGGGGCGGAACAACCTCCAAAAGATGCAGGTGCCGAAAATCCTCCATCATGAGTAAGGTAGGTCCCTCGTGCTCACCTGACTGCAGAGAAACGGGCATTTATTTTTCATGATCCAGAAAAAAAAAAACAAAAAACCTTTAGCACTTAGAGAAAGCAAGTCGAGCCTAATATCCGACTCTATTGATGGTCTCACGCACTTGTAGTGGTGAATGGCCAGTGGGAGAGCCCGTCTCTGTCGCGGGAGCACCTTAATGAGAACTTTAATTTGCTCATTTTCTGGCTTACAGCAGAGCCAAATGAGAAGCTATCCTTCATGCCATTGGCTCACGAACAGAGAAGCCTGAGATTGTTTTCCCATGGTGCTGCTGGACGGTGCAGGTCCGCCCGGCCCTCCCCGCTGGCCCCTCGACCAGATGTGGGCACTGATGAGGCGGCAGCCTGAGTTTGGGATGTGCGCCGCCCCGCACATCACACGTGCAGGAATCACGCCTGCCCTCCTGGCGCATCCCCACTGAGCTCTAACCACACCGGGACAGGTGTGAGTCGTCTTGCCCAAAGAACCAGCATGGATGTCCTCTGGGCCTTGCCGGGGAGTGCTCACTGGAAGACCTCGAACGCTAAGAACAAAACCAAGCCCGGCGCCATGGCAGGAGTCTCAAACTGCCTACACAGCATGAAGGAGAGCACAGCCCCAGGCCCTGGGGCATGCCGAGCCTCACACAAGAGCAACACCCAGGGAGGTGGGACATACCCGTAGACACAGATCTGGACCCACTCTCTTCCTGTCCACCCTGCTTCCTGTCCTCCACCTGTCTGTCTTCTCCCCTTCTCTCCATCCCTGCAGCTTGACCTGCTGTCCACTCCATTATTCCCCATTCTGTATTTCCTAGTTCATTTTCTAAACACTGAGGGGCCCCCACCTCCTCACAGCAAACCTCACTTAGCACATCTTTTTTGGGGAGACAGAGTGTGAGTGGGGGAGGGGCAGAGAAGAGGGACACAGAATCTGAAGCAGGCTCCAGGCTCCGAGCCATCAGCACAGAGCTGGATGCAGGGCTCGAGCTCACAGAGCATGAGATCAAGCCCTAAGGCACCACCATAGGCAGCAATGCCCCCCTCACCCACCCTCCGCCAACCCGTGAGCAGCCTGGCTGAGCTTCCAAACAAGTGCCTAAGAAAGGCTGATCTCACCACAGTCCCAGAGTGGTGCAGGTACAATCCCAACTCTTTCCCAGGGATGGCAAACACTCCAAGGGTATGCCTCTGCGGCCCCCCAGCTTTCCCTGTGATGGGCAGGTCATTCCTTCCTGTTGTGCCAAGGACAGTGGGGTTCAGCCCACATCCCAGGTCAGAGATGGGTAAGAGCATCAGTTTGCCTGGGAGTGTCCCATTGTCAAAACTGAAAGCCCCAAATCCCCGGAAACCCCTCAGTCAAGGTGCACCAGGACAGCTGTCACCTGAATAGACAACACCAAGTCCAAAGGGAGGTCCAAGCGGAAACTCCCACCATGGAACCAGCGGCCAGGGTGGTAGGAAGCTAGAGGCAGAGCCAGAAGCCCCTCAGGCGGTTCTCAAAACTGAGCAGTCGCTTCGTACATAAAGAGCCTGTGTGAGGCAGGAAAGACAACCTGGGGTAAAAAATTGCCCCCAAACCCCAGTGTCCTAAGGCATTGTTTCTTTGTCGCTTATATGACAAATGGACGTGGGCTGGCAGAGATGCTCTGCTCCACATTCAGCGGTATGGGCCCTTCAGTGGATGCTTCGTACCCCTTAGCCCAGAATCTACCCCCCCTCTGGGTCTTCTAAGCTCAATCACAGACACAGGAGGAAAGAGGCAAAGAGTGCCTGGAAACGGGGTTCAGCTGGGACAAAATCCTACGCGTGGGTCAGACTTCGGGGAGGCAGGAAAATACAGCTGTGCGCCAAAGCAGACCAGGACATAGGCTGTTTGTTGAATATCTAGCTCACCTTTGCCTGCAGAACTTGAGTCAGAGGGTTCAAATGGCTCCTTATCCCACACGCCCTTTGTACACCCACAGCATGAGAATCTTGTTGTGGCTGAAAAATAAAGAATGAGAACCCCACGATCCCACTCGTGGGTGTAAAACCAAGAGAAATGAAGGCACGTGCTCTCACTAAAACGTGCACCAGAACGTTCACAGCAGCTTTACTCACAAGAGCCCCAAGCAGAATCAACCCAAGCGTCCATCAGTAGATGAACGGATAAACAGAAGGTGGTGTATGTACATCACAGACTATCATTCAGCCGGAAGAAGGAAGGAAACGGAAACACATGCTACGGTGCAGATGAGTCTCAAAACCATGACGCTAAGTGAAAGGGGCCAGGCACAAAAGGGCAACGATCACAGTGTTCCACTTAGACCGCGTATTCAGAACAGGCAAACCCACGGACGGCAACCGGGGAAGGGAGAGTGACTGGGTTTCCATTTGTGGAATTAGGTAGAGGTGATGCTTGTATCAGCTTCGAATGACTAAAAACCATTGAACGATATACTTTTTTTTTTTGAACGATATACATTTTTTAGGGGTGGATTTGGGGGCGCCTGGATGGCTCCACTGGTTAAGCATCCACCGTCCGCTCAGGTCATGATCTCACGGTTCGTGGGTTCGAGCCCCACATCAGGCTCTATGCTGACAGCTCGGAGCCTGGAGCCTGCTTCAGATTCTGTGTCTCTCTCTCTCTCTGCTCCCCCACCCCCACCCCATGCTCTCTCTCTCTCTCTTTCAAACATAAATAAACATTTTAAAAAATTAAAAAGAGAAAGAGGAAGGAAGGAAGGAAGGAAAGAAGGAAGGAAGGAAGGGCTGCCACTCTGTTCCCCACCCAGACCCTCCCACACCCGCGCAGAACCCCCTCCTTCCCCATCGGCCATAGGTCCCTCACACCCCACAGTCCCACAGCTGGTTGGTGGATAGCAAGGGGACACATGCATGGCAGTTGTCGCTGTGATGTGCGACAGGTCCATTCCTTGCTTCTGCTTCTCGTCTCTGGAACAGCAGGTGGGCAGCTGTGCCAGACAACATCAGGGGCTGCAGGGGTGAAGGGCACCAGATGCATTGACTGCAAGTGGCATTATTGATCTTCATTTCTGCGGGGCACTCCCAGGGCACTGGGGCTTCTAACTAAACCACAGAGCTTCTGGAAACAGTAATCTAAAGGGTTTCTGTGCCATCTGGTCTTTTAATGACCCTTCAGCTCAAAGTGCCAGGACTTCCAGGGAAGGATTTCAGGCAAAAAAAAAAAAAAAGCTAATTTTTCTTGCTGGAGCAGCTGCAGAAAGTTCTGAAGACACAGAGAATCTGAGATTTCTATATACTTTTTAATGTGTATTTATTTTCAGAGAGAGCATGCAAGCAGGGAAGGGGTGAAGAGAAAGAGGGAGAGAGAGAACCCCAGGCAGGCTCCATGCTGTCAGCACAGAGCCCATCATGGGGCTCGAACCCACAAACTGTGCAGTCATAACCTGAGCTGAAATCAAGGGTTGGGCACTTAACCAACTGAGCCACCCAGACGCCCCAGTGAGGTTTCTATATTTCAGGAGAACTGCTCCGAGGTAGAACAGCCCCTTAATTATGGGGAACGTATCTGAGTTCTGTCACTTTGTTACACAACATTCCTCACAGCAACTGTGTGAGATGGGTGTCATTAGTCCATACTACAGATGGGGTGAGTGAGGCACAAAGGGAAGAGTTTTGTCCAGGGTCACCTGCTCACAAAGAGTAGAACTTAGTCTCAGGTAACACTGGAGTCGAAGCAGTCTCAACCTTTTATTGTGCAAGTAAAAGAAATGAGGCCGAGAGGGGTTAAGTGTCCACTCTGAGGTCACACAGCTCAGACCCAGAACTTGCATCTTCTGCCTGCCAGGACACTGGTCCAAATGCTGCCACCCAGCTTATGGGACTCTAGTTGTCTTTTTATTGGTAAGTCACCAAACCAGAAGCCACCTGTGGACAGGGCCCACATCTCCTTTATCTTTCTGTCTCAGAATCAAAAACAATGCAGAATCAAAATCATTCATTTATTCATTCACAAACATTTACTGAGCATTTACTATGTGCTGGTTTTTATTCTGGGCTACCGACCGAGCGGTGAGCAATCCAACCGGGTGTTGGCCTTGGTGGAGCCTGTGGCCTGTGGGAAGGGACAGATGATAAACTAGAAGTGGAAGAATAAGGAAACAGATCACTTCAAAGGGTGATCACTGCTTCGCAGACAGAAAGAACAAGAAAAGTAAGATAGAGATGGAAACGTGGCACCTGAGCAGAGAAGCCTGAAGGATTGGAAGGAGCCGGCCATGCCAGAGGGGTCTGGAATTTGCTCTGGGCGTGATGGGAAGTGACAGGTAGTGTTTAGGCAAAGGAATGTCCTGATTCTATTGGCACTGTCAGAACACCCCCCTGCCTGCTGTGGGGAAAGAACAGCCACAGTCCAGGATGGCCATAGTCTCAGAAAGAGGGCTCTACATAAGGTCTGCACCTTAGCCAGGTGCTCCCACTCAGTACCACAGCAGGATGGTGACTGTGTAACATCATGGATTATTTGAGCTGACTCAACGGGAAGGACAGCAGACCACCCAGGTAGAATTCTTGCCAAGATACTTAACCTCAGTTGAATCATCCAGAACCAATGAAGCTAAATCCAGAGGGCTGGGCATTCTATAAGACAAGGGAACTGGGCTGTTAAGAAATGTGAAGTCTTGAAAGAAAATCCTGCCCAGAAAAGAGGGTGGGGTGGGGGAGACTGAAAAGACACAACCACTAAATGCAGTATATGATTCTCAAATGGACTCTGGAGGAGGGATCGGAGATCCTTATAAAGAACATCACTGGGACCATGGCGGGAATTTAGAGATGGGTTGAGCGCACGTGATATTAATGCATCAATGTTAAGCTTCTAGAGTGTGATAATGACGTTGTGCTTATGTGGGAAACGGTCCTGTCCTCATCGTCACTGATGGTGTATGACTGACGGCGGAAGCGTCAGGATGTCTGCGACTTACTGTCAAGCATTCCTTCCCCCAAAAGGGAGAAAGACAGAGATGAAATAAACGTGGCTAAAAATGTCAACAACCAGTGGGTGTAAGAGAAAGGCAAGTAGGTGTGTTCATCTTCCAGCTTGCCTCTAGGTTTGGATTTTTCAGAATAAAAAGTTGGGAGGATGGGAAATAGGTAAATAATTTGATTAATCCATTGATGACACAAATGGGATTCGGGGAGTCCCTTTGCCTGAGAGCTTTATGAGCAGTTGGCTCACATTGATTCTGACATGCGCAGTTCTGGAAAGATGGGAGGTAGGATTTGGATGAATGATCCTTCATGGTCTCCTCCAGATTGCAGACTTTTTTTTTTTTTTAATTTGGAAATTCCAGAAGCAGCATGGACCTCGTACGCCATGCTTTAGTGGCTACTGCCATCTTGTGGATTTTGTCCCTGCATCTCAGTGAGATTGGAAGCCAGACATTCAGGGTCACCGGATGCTAATAAGCTGCCCTCCGTCACCTGATGGTTAACACACTGGAGGTTAAAGGTTTAAGCACTTGTGTTAACTTCCCTCCATAGTGAGTAAGGGAGAAACACAGCCTCTGCCCTCCAGCCGGGCTCACTGGACACACAGCGTCTTTTGCCTTTAAAATTACCAGGCCTATGTGTAGCAACATGGATGGACCTTGAGGGTGTTATGCTGAACGAAATAAGTCAGGCAGAGAAGGACAAATACCATATGTTTGCACGTATAGGAGGATTAGGAGGAACTTGACGGAGGAACAAGGGGGAGAAGAAGGGTGGAAATGGTGGGGGAAAGGGAGAGAGGCAAACCATGAGAGACTCTTGAATGCTGACAAAAACTGAGGACTGATGGATGTGGGGGGGAGGGGGGGATGGGCATGGAGGAGGGCACTTTGGGGATGAGCACTGAGTGTTATGTAGAAACTAATTTGACAATAAACTATTTGTAAAAAAAAAATAAAAAATAAAAAAATAAAAAATAAATAAATAAATAAATAAATAAAATTACCAGGCCTAACAGAATGTTCTATTGATTTTATTCTACAAAACTGGAGCCAGGGAGCCATTTAGGCGCATTTGACTGCCATTTGCACACAATATTGACTTGTTCGCCTTGTTTTCATAGTCATGAAGGCTACTAAAAATGAGACTAGATACTTTTGATACTGCCTTTTCAAAACTCAGTCTAATTCACAAACAAAACTTAAAAGCAGGCCTGGGAAGGCAATAAGGAAGGAGAAGGGGGTAGACTGCCTTGCCAGAACAAAGAGAATGCTAGAAGCAGCTGGAAATAAAAATA
The DNA here is from genome assembly GCF_003009895.1 of Hyaena hyaena. NCBI lineage: Eukaryota > Metazoa > Chordata > Mammalia > Carnivora > Hyaenidae > Hyaena > Hyaena hyaena. The sequence continues at coordinate 1,500,486 of NW_024080900.1, read as the reverse complement.
GATCGGGGGGTCGATGGGGGACTAGATTCTGGGTTTTCTTGCATGCAGGATAGATGTGGCATGAGCCCTGAGAATTTCAAGGGTGGGCTTGCGTGGGTGAGCACTCTGGCTTTGCAGGGCTGCTTCATGCTTGGGGCAGCTTGGACACGTCACCTTCCTGAACGTTCTTCATCAGCATGGTAATGACAACATGTAGGGTTGTTTTAAGGACTAAGGATGTTTGGGGGCAGTGCTTCTGAGACTTGAGCAAGCACCAGAAGACCTGTGAGTTAAAACACAGATTGTTGGGCCCCAACCCCACAGTTTCTGACACACTGAGTCTCAAGGTGGCCTGAGAATGTGCATTTCTTTCTTTCTTTTTTTTTTACTTTATCTAAATTCTAGTTAGTTAACATACAGTGCAATATTGGATTCAGGAGTAGAATTCATGCAACACCCAGCAGTCATCACAAGTGCCTTCCTTAGTACCCATCACCCTTCTAGCCCACCCCCCCACCCCCATCCCTCCATCAACCCTCAGCTTACTCTTCATTATTGAGAGTGTCTTATAGTTTGTTTCTCTCTCTTGTCTTCCCACCTCCCTTCCCGTATGTTTATCTGTTTTGTTTCTTAAATTCCACATATGAGTGAAATCATATGGTATTTGTCTTTTTCTGACTGACTTATTTCACTTAGCATAATACATTCCAGCTCTATTCACATCATTGCAACGGCCAAGATTTCATTTTTTTGATTATCAAGTAATATTCCACTGTACACATATACAACATCTTCTTTTTTTAATGTTTATTTATTTTCAAGGGAGAGAGAGAGAGCACAAGCAAGGGAGGTCAAAGAGAAAAGAGAACAGAGGATCTGAAGCAGGCTCTGTGCTGACAGCCCCATGCAGGGTTCAAACTCACAAACTGTGAGATGATGACCTGAGTTGAAGTCAGATGCTAAACCAAATGAACCACCCAGACGCCCTACACCACATCTTCTTTATCCGTTCTTTAGTTGATAGACACTTGGGTTCTTTCCATAGATTGGCTATTATTGATAAGGCTGCTATAAACATTGGGGAGCATGTATCCCTTCAAATCTGTATTTTTTTTATCCCTTGGGTAAATACCTAATAGTGCAATTGCTGAATCACAGGGTAATTCTATTTTTAGTTTTTTGAGGAACCTCCATACTGCTCTCCAGAGAGGCCGTACCAGTTTACATTCCCACCAACAGTGCGAGAGGGTTCCCCTTTCTGAGAATGTGCATTTCTAACAAGTCCCCAGGTAATGCTGATGCTGCTGGTCTTGATCATCCCTTGGGAACTATTGTTTTAATTAAACACCATAAATATCAGGTAAGCACCTAGCAGGTAGCTGACAGTCAAGAAAATGTCTCCCTACCATCTCTCCCACTCCAACCTACACACCCCCTGCTCCGACCTTGGAGTTGACACAGGCATTTCTGAGACTGAAGCTATCTCTAACAGCTTGCAGCCAAGTCCTTCCTAAAGACACTTTGTACCCCATAGTGGATGGACCCCCCAAAATGCTCGTCCATGTGGAATCTCAGAAGGTGACCTTGTTTGGATACAGGGTCCTTGTCAATGTGGTGTAGGTGAGGATCAAGATGGGATAATAGTGGGTTAGAATAAGTCCCAAATCTAGTGAGAATATCCTCAGGAGAGAAAGGGATACACAAAGACACACATTGGAGGGGCACCTGGGTGGCTCAGTCAGTTAAGCGTCTGACTTGATTTTGGTTCAGGTCATGATCTCAGGATTCATGAGATCAGGCCCCCCGTTGGTGGAGACTGTTTGGGATTCTCTCTCCCACCCTCCCTCCCCTGCTTGTACTCTGTCTCTCAAAATAAATAAACATTAAAAAAAAAAGACATCCATTGGGAAGACAGCCATGTGAAGACAAAAGCAAAGACTGGAATGATGCCGCCGTGAAGCAAGGAAGGAAACATCTGGCCATCTTGGTTGTCCTTTGGAGCCCAGTAAATCCTCAAGAATCCAAGGAAACTGTAGGGTTCTACCAGGATCAATTGCTAAGGGTCCTTCCAGGAGATTTTAATAAAGAGGAATGGTCTCGAATTACCCAGGAACTTACCCATCGTCTACATGATTCCTCTTCTTCACCTTGACCTCCAGCTCAAGATATCCTTCCCTTGGGTTCTTTCTGGATGGACTTCTTTAGGATCCATTTGTTGGTTTTGCCTAAGCTCACCCTTTACGTGTGTGGTGCCACATACATGGTCAAGAATCCAAATGAGGAACCACGTACCACATATCTAAATACCTGAAAGTTAGAAATCCAGCCAACAAATCATCAAATGACCTTCACATTGACCTTCAAGACCAGATTTGACTTTCAAATTCTTAGACGCATTAGTATTGTTTTCTGGAATACGGCAGCCTGGGGAGAGCCCCTGTACCTCAGTCCCTTAGCTATCAGCACCCAGCCCAGCCCTGCTTTTAATAACCCAGCTCTGCCCCACACCTCAAAGGGCCTTACAGTACACATGCACTGAATGGATACCCCAGCTCACATGTCCAAGTTCTATCTGTACCATCTACCACCTGTTACCACTAGATCACCCCATAGGCCTAGGATACCCACTGGAAGTACAGGTGGCCCTCGGGAATTGGGCCCAGGGTAGAGACACACATGGGCCCTAAAAGTGGCCTCAGGCCACCAGACAGGTGATATCAGGCACAGAGTGGTGTGGCACAGGTGTGGATGGGCACAGTTCCTTAACCCCAACTCTGTGGGGTCCCACCCTAAGCAGGACCTGAGAAGTGCCTTCTAAAGCACAGGGCCTGGAGTAGGGGCTCCTGTTGACCAGGTTTAAGGGCAGCATTGATTATGCCTGCCCAATATCCACATCCCATCTTTGGGGAACAGCACCTCAATTTCCCTCTGGGGAACCACTCTCCTCTGTTCCAGTCCACGTGATTCACATGGGTCTCCCTCTTGCCACTTGGGGCTGTGCGGTTCATGCCCCACACAGGGGCAGGTGGCTGAGGGAGTGGGCGGGGCTGAAAGCCAGCTTCAGGCCAAGTGTGTGCATCTTCAGGCCAATGGACCAGTCCCCTTGTTATTCATCTTCCCTGAAAGGTCACCCCCATTACCTCTCCAGGAACCAGGCCCGATATATCCCTGGCCACAGGCACTGAAATGACCACCAGCAAACATACCTGACCAAGGAGACCATTTTATCAGCAGCAAATGTGAAGAAGAGCTGAAGATCCAGTTCTTTCAAGGCCCAATGAAACAACAGACTGGTGAAGCTGCCCCAAAACATAACAAAACAAAACAAAATTTAAGCTAAGAGCTGCCTTCAACCACAGTTATAGAAGTCTAGCATGTAGATCCAATAGTTTTGCATTGATCAGATCACACTGGAAAAGTTATATTTTTAATAAATTCACTCTGTGAAAGACTAAAAACAGACAATAATCAAATGCAGCCTCTAAATGCAGCTCATGAGAAAATTCTATTTGTTCTTTAAAGATTTAACATAAAGTTCTCAACTTTAGTTGCACGTTAGATTCAACTGGGGAGCTTTTAAAAATATTAGTGCCAGAACTCACCCCTCTGAGATTCTGACTTAATTGGCCTGGGGTGGGGCCCAGGTAACAGTATTTTTTTTAAAGCTCCCTTGGTGATCATAGTGCACAGCCAGGAATAAAAACCACGGGTTTAATATTAGGCAAACACTTCAGGAAATGTGTATGCTCACTAAGTAGTACAGACATCACCTAAACCAGAAGTTCCCACCCCAGGAGGATCATCAGAAACATCTGAGGCAGTTTTTAAAATTCAGATCCCTAACACAAATCAAAACCACAATGAGATACTGCCTTACACCTGCCAGAATAGCTAAAGTTAACAACCCAGGAAACGACAGATGTAATGAGGATGTGGAGAAAGGGGAGCCCTTGTGCACTGCTGGGGAGAATGCAAACTGGTGCAGCCACTCTGGGAAACAGTATGGAGGTTCCTCAAAAAATTAAAAATAGGGCTACCCTACAACCCAGCAACTGCACTACTAGGTATTTATCCAAAGGATACAGGAGTGCTGATGCATAAGGGCATATGCACCCCAATGTTTATAGCAGCGCTATCAACAATAGCCAAAGTATGGAAAGAGCCTAAATGTCCATCAACTGATGAGTGCATAAAGACTGGTATATGTATACAAAGGAATACTACTCAGTGATCAAAAAGAATGAAATCTTGCTATTTGCAACAATGTGGATGCAACTGGAGGGTATTATGCTAAGTGAAATAAGCCAGTCAGAGAAAGGTAAATATCATATCATTTCACTCATATGTGGAATTTGAGAAACAAAACAGATGAACAGAGGGGAAGGGGAGGAAAAATAAAGAAGGAGGGAGATAAACCATAAGAGACTCTTAAATACAGAGAACAAACTGAGGGTTGCTAGAGGGATGTTGGGTGGGGGGATGGGCTAAATGGGCGATGGCCATTAAGGAGGGTGCTTGTCAGGATGAGCACCGGATGTTATATGTAAGTGATGAATCACTAAATTCTCCTGAAGCCATTATTACACTATACGTTAACTTAATTGTATTTAAATAAAATTATAAATAAATAAATATTCAGATCCTGACCCCACCCTTAATCACCTGAAACAGAATCTTCTTTATTGAAGCCTAGAACTCAGCACTTTTTCCAAGTTGCCTGCTTAATTTCAAAAATCAGCCAGCGACCTACAGTAACGTTCCTCTGTTAGGGCTGCACATCAGCCTCATCTGGGATTCAACCCAGGTGTACAAAATCAGTTTGGGGCTGAGAATCAGTATTTTAGACATTCCTCTTCCCTGTGATTCTGTTGAGCACCCAACCTATATCACTAACGTGGGGAAGAACAGTTAAAATAATAAACATATTTGGGGCTCCTGGGTGGCTCAGTCAGTTGAGCGTCCAACTTTGACTCAGGTCATGATCTCACAGCTTGTGAGTTCGAGCCCCATGTCAGGCTCTGTGCTGACAGCTCAGAGCCTGGAGCCTGCTTCGGATTCTGTGTCTCCCTCACTGTCTGTCCCTCCTCCACTCGTACTCTGTCTCTTTCAAAATAAACATTAAAAAAATAATAATCATCATATTTTAGTGGCTACTGTGTTAGTTATTCACTGCCACATAACAAATTATTCCAGTCTTTTAAAAGAATGTTATCTCACAGTTTTTGTGGGTCAGGAATCCAAGTATGACTTAGCTGGATCCTCTGGTCTGGATCTCCCCAGGCTGCAGTGAAGGTATCATCTGAGTCTGCAATTACCCCTGGGCTTGGCCATGGGGTGGACCTGGGTCCAAGCTCACTCAAGTGATGGTCAGCAGGATTCTTTGCTCTCATGCTATTGGGTTGAGGTCCTCGGTTTCTGACTGAAAGTTAGTGCCCTTTGACCAACATCTCTGCAACTTACCCCATCCCCCAAGCCCCTGTAACCACCATTTTACCTCCTGTTTTTTGTGAGTTTACCTTTTTTAGATTCCACGTATAAGTGAGATCGTTACAGTATTTGTTTTTCTCTGTCTGGCTTACTTCACTTAGCATAATGCCCACAAGCTCTATCCAAGATTTCCTTCTTTCTCATAGTTGAATAACATCCCATTGTGTGTATCTGTATCTATGTATGGACATCATTCAGTCAGAATGAATAAGTTCTGGGGACCTAATGTACAGCATGGTGATTATGGTGAATAATACTATATTAGGTACTTGAAAGTTGCTAAGACAGTTGATCTTCAGTGTTCTTCACACACACACACACACACACACACACACACACGTGGTAATTATGTGACACAATGGAAGTGTTAAGTAATGTAGGTAATGGTGGTAATTATATTGCAATATATAAGCATATCAAACCAACATGTTGTACACCTTAAATTTATACAGTGATGTATGTCAATTATATCTTGATACACCTGAAAATATTTGCAATTTGAAAAAGAAAAAGGGACACCTGGGTGGCTCAGTCGGTTAAGCGTCCAGCTTTGACTCAGGTCATGATTTCATAGTTTATGAGTTCAGGCCCCACATTGGGCTCTGTGCTGACAGCTCAGGGCCTAGAGCCCGCTTCAGATTCTGTGTGTGTCTCTCTCTCTGTCTCTGTCTCTCTTTCTCTAAAATAAATAAACATTTTTTTAATTTAAAAAAAATGAAGAGACTAAAGCTGAGGGAGAAAAGGAGGAAATAATGTCCTTGAAGCCGTGCGGCAGGTAGATACAGAGCTACTCCGACCCCCACCATTGCCATTGATTCCGCAGCAAGAGACCTGTCTGTATAGATCCTGCGTCTGCCTACTTGTGAGCAGACTGCTTCCTACCACCAGCTGTTAAGAAGAGCAGTAGACTGCAGCCCAGTTGCCCGGATGGGGGACAGAGACAAGGACACACCTCGCTTAGCTGGGTCCCAATCAGGAGGTGGCCAACGCAGAAGCCTGTAGCTCCTTGCCAGGCACAACTCTTGTGATTCCAAAGGAGATTTCGAACTTTCTATCTCGTCCTGCCCCTGCCCAGCAGAGCCGTGAAATACAGTTCCGATCAGCACGAGGAATATTCACAGGCTGCCCCGATCTCCCGAGCATTTCCTAGCCATCTTGAAGAAGTTGGACTAATAAGCTATCTTTCATTTGCCATCCCTTGGCATGAATTTTGCATTACGCCAAATTCCATTCGGTTCAAGCTAACATCGTTCCCTCGAAGACAATACTTTCCACTCATGGGCACGCGTGTGTGCACAGGAGGTGTCCCCAAGGGTCGAGGGGCTCCTGGCGCATCTTGAGACTGCTTTTATGAACACTTGGGCCTTCAGTGCTTTGGAGTTAAATTGGAAGATGAAACTGCTCTGGGATTTATGCTATTAATAAAGCAGGTTTCTTTCTCTTTGCATTAGGGAAAATGACTAGACTTTCAACCGAGTGTCTGGTATAGTTTGGCACCATGGAGGCTGATGCACCCAGAGGAAGGGTTGAATGTGGCCTAATGAATGGGGGAGAGGCCACACACTATGGTCACAGGGCTGTGGGTCCCACTGGGTTTCAGTGCCCTCTACCTGCGTCTAAAGTTGGTCCCATGGTTCTTAGGGAGGCCTTTGTGAGGCTTTTTATGCAGGGAATCTAAGCTCAGAGCTCAAAGCATGGGGCTGCCTACCTGGGGGTCCCCACATTTGTCATGAGTGCCTGGGAAGGGGGAGCTCCTGGATGCATTGACAGGCACATCTGCATGACTATTCACTCCATGGGCTGTCCCTGACCACACGGGTCCATGGCTCAACGGCAGCACCCTGAGATGAGGGTGCACAGTGAGTGCCAGGGCACCAGGGTCTGAGGCGGACGTGGGATGGACTCGGTATCCTGCGTCCCTAACACACCACAGAGGGTGTTGCTGGTACTGGTCCACGGACCACACTTTGAGTAACAGAAGACAGCTCAGAAGCCATGGAATAATGAAGCATCACCCCTGCAGGTGCCAGGGACACAGGGACGAGGCAGGGCACCTCTAGGGTGTCCAAGGTACCCACTCACTCTGCCCTCCTGCCCTGAGTGTGCATTTCTGAGCAGGCAGCAAAACTGCAAAGCAGCAGCACGGAAGAAGGTGTCAAGAAGCTCACACTCTCATCCTGGCTCCTCCATCGACCAGCTCTGAGACTCCGGACAGGTCTTCTGGTTAAATGCGCCAGCTGCCACAGCGAGACATGTGACGTCTAAGAGAAAATGAGATCTGAGAGCTTTCTGAAAATCACAAAACAGCATATAAGCACAAGGTCAAAGAACCATGACCAAAAGCTCGAGGTCTAGGGCAATGTGCCCCACCCCAGCACCCTCACAGGGCCTCATTCTCATTAGCAGGTGCACGGTCCCCTAGGGCATCAGGGATCATCAGTGATCCAGAGAAGCCCATCCGCTCTTCTCAGCTCCTGCCTCTGTACACAGCCTGTCGCCCCCAGCAGCGTGCTTAGCCCTGAAGCAAGAGGCTTCCCAAACGATGCTGAATCATTTCTGTCTTCAAGTCCCAGCTGCTACGTCTGACTGTTCTTTTAAGCCTTCAGCCCCTGAAGTGGTTGTGTGGAAACTGTATCCTTACCAGATTGAGGGCAGTGAGGTGAGTACGAGTTAGAACTATCTCCATTTGATAGATAAGGAAACAGAAGGCGAAGAAATAAAGGTGGGGAGTGAGGAATCACGGTGTATCCAGGAATGACTAGGCACAGAGCAGCCACTGGGCCTCACTTCTGGTCTCCACACGCTGCACCCACCACCATCACCCCACCATCAGCAAACACGTGCTGAGACCCTGCTCTGGACTAGTGTTTGGGAGTTGAGGTGCAGATATGGTCCAGAATGAAAGAAAAATAAAAACACATCCCTTCTCTCCAGCAGCAAAAATCCGAATACAGGGATAAGTTATTCCAAAAATGAAAACCACAATCGAGGCAGAATATGCCAAATATCAAGCAAGATTTCCAGATGCTAAGTGCTCAGAGAGTCCCAGGCTCCGAGGTAGGAAGGCGTTTCTGACCCGAGGATGCAATGGGGTAACTATGACAGCTGGGGCAGCTGTGATCGGGGTTGCTATCCTGGAGCAACTGCGGTTTGTTCAAGGCCATATGCGTAGCAGAGTGTGTTCAGCACTGGGAGCCTGGGTCCCCAGGAGGCGTCGGCAACACTGACCACACCCCCTCAGAGGCCAACTGAGACCGTCCCTGAATATTGGAGACGCAGCCACCATCTTGATGTCCGTGGAGTTCTGGCACCCTGTGAAAACATACCTGAACCTGTCTTATATGTAGGGCGTTCAGACACGTACAGATGGTTTGCTGAGCTGGGGATCCCCCTTGGTGAGGCCCGACCTTGCTGGGCAGACCATCACTGTCTCCACCTGCACCCTCGGGGACTGACGGTCTGGAGAAGGCTTGGCTCTAAGGAAGGAACTTGGCCACTAGGGCTATGCGCGCGCGCGCACGCACACACACACACACACACACACACTCTGCTGGGAATTCTGGGAAAGAATTGGCGGTAAGAAACACATGCTCTTTCTGCACCTGCCAGTGAGCGTGCTTCAGCAAGGAGGGCTGGGCAAAAGCCCGGGCTGGAGCCCAGAGATCAGGAGGCAAAGGACAGGCAAGCAGCCCTTGCCAACGCTCTCTGCCCAAGCCTAGGTCACGCCAGCCACCTCTCCACCAGAGGAGGGTACTGTTACCTTCATTCTTTAAAAAAAAATGTTTTTAACGTTTATTCATTTTTGAGAGAGGGAGAGAAACAGAGCATGAGCTGGGGAGAGGCAGAGAGAGAGGGAGACACAGGAGCCCAAGCAGACTCCAGGCTTCAAGCTGTCAGCGCAGAGCCCAGTGTGCAGCTTGAACCCACAAACCGTGAGATCATGACCTCAGCCAAAGTTAGAGGCTCAACCGACCAAGCCACCCAGGTGCCCTCTGTTACCTTCATTCTTACTAATGAGAAAATGTGATGATCAGACAGACGGTCAGTTACCCAGGGCCATAGATCTCACTAGTGGCAAAGACAAAGCCGATGCTGTGTGTGGCCCCAGGTCCTCCCTGAGGGCAGCAGGAAGATGGGAACCAGCATTCAGGAGTAAATACTAATAAAGAAAATAAATTACATTATTAGAATCCTAACAAGGAAAAAATGTTATAGCTTACATATGCCTCAGCTTTGAATGTGTAGCAAGTTAGAGTCAAATTACCTTCATGCAGGTCGACTCAGGGCATCCTAAAAATTGCAAACTCAAGGTGTTCGGGGAAAGTCTAATGCAAAACTGTTCCCAACCTGGGTTGGGAACACTTATTTCTGTAATGCACTCACTCTGCTCTGTTGGAAGCTAAATGGCCGTAGAAGAGGTATTTAAATTCTTATCCCAAAACAGGGAGGGGGCCAAGCAAGCCTGGCCTGACAGCCAAACAGAGAGAGAGCTCTTATTTTGCTAATGAGAATATATTATAAAAAAAAAAAAAAAAGCTTGGGGTCAATTTGAATATGCAAACTTTCTAGGAATGTGGAAGGAAGAGTCAAATGTCTACTTATACATATTTCATTTAGTCACTCCAGTGCTAAATGTTTTGCAGTGGCATAACTTTTTACATCATGTGTTATAATAAGTCTGAGGCTGGGCCAGAGTCACTTCACGGCCCCACACGCATCTGCCAATCACAGCTTTTTTTTTTTGAATAGCCACTTAGACTTGGGGTTGAGGTTGCCTTTCTTAAATCTTGACTTTCTTTTTAAATAGTTTATTGTCAAGTTGGTTTCCATATAACACCCAGTGCTCATCCCCACAAGTGCCCTCCTCCATGCCCATCACCCCCCTTCCTCTCCCCCTGACCCCCATCAGCCCTCAGTTTGTTCTCAGCATTCAAGAGTCTCTCATGGTTTGCCTTCTTCCCTCTCCCCCACAGTCCTCTGTTAAAATCTTGACTTTCTAACTGAAGGAAGTACAAGATGTAAGTGTGAAAAATGCAAAACCTAAGAGACGTTTATGGAATTTGCCAGACAATTCTTCCTGGTTTTGTTGTTCTTAATTTTACAGAATCCGAATGTTTGAGAAAAATTATGCACAACATTTCATTATTGTCAGAGACACCACTCCAGAATGAGAGCTCAACAATTTTTGGAAATCTTTAATACTGTATTGTTTCTTGGAGATTGCTTTTATTTTTAATTATGTCATCATTTGAAAATAATAAAATTGTGGAACTTCTGATCTTTTATTACGGTGAAGAAGGTTTTCAAAAAGACTTTCTGTTGGGGTGCCTGCTGGATTATTTGCCGGAGCATGTGACTCTTGGTGTCGGAGTTGTGGGTTCAGGCCCCGCATTGGGTCTAGAGATTACTTACAAGTAAAATCCTAAAAAAAGAAAAAAAAAGAATTTTTGTTCTCAAGTGTGGCGTTTTTGGTGGAAACACAGATCTGTATAACTACTTTCCAGGTTGGAGGAGTTTATTGACTTAATGTGGCCAAGTAAACTAAACTCAAGTAAACTGAGCTCTAACAAGAAAACTAAAGAAAGTGGTACATGAGAAGCAACCTATGCATCCATCGGCAGATGAATGGATAAAAAAAGACGTGGGTTAAGCGTCCGACTTTCGCTCGGGTCATGATCTCGCGGTTCGTGGGTTCGAGCCCCGCGTCGGGCTCTGTGCTGACTGCTGGCTCGGAGCCTGGAGCCTGTTTCAGTCTGTGACTTCCTCTCTCTCTGACCCTCCCCTGCTCACGCTCTCTCTCTCTCTCTCTCTTTCCTAGAAATAAATAAAAATATTTTAAAGAAAAAGATGTGGTGTGTACAAACTCCAGAATATTATGCAGCCAAAAAAAGGATGGTATCTTGCCATTTGCAATAACACCGATGGACCTAGAGGGTGTCATGCTAAGTGAAAGAAGTCAGACTGAGAAAGACAAATACCATATGATTTCATTCATATGTGGAATCTACAAAAGAATAAAACAAACAAAAAGCAGAATCAGACCTATAAATACAGAGAACAATCTGATGGTTGCCAAAGGGAAGGGGCTGTGGGGGGGGATGGGCAAAATGGGTGAAGGGGAGAGGGACATACAGGCTTCCATTCCAGTTATGGAATGAATAAGGCATGGGAATAAAAGGAACAGCAGAGGGAGTACAATGAATGATATTATATATTAGTGATATATGGTAATGAGGTAGCTACACTTGTGAACATAGCATAATGCATAGAAATGTGGAATCACTATGTTGTACACCTAAAACTGATGTAACATCGTGTGTTAACTATACTCAAATTTAAAAATTGTTTAGGGGGTCCTGGGTGGCTCAGTGAGTTAAGCATTCAACTCTGGATCTCAGCTCAGGTCATGGATCTCACAGTTCATGAGTTCGAGTCCCGTGTCGGGCTCTGTACTGACAGTATACAGCCTGCTTGAGATGCTCTCTCTGCTCCTCCCCCACTGGTGCTTCCTCTCTCTCTGTCTCAGTCTCTCCCTCTCTCTCTCTCTCTCTCTCAAAATAAATAAACTTAAAAAAAAAAAGTTTCCTGGAGTGCCTGGGGGGCTCAGTCAGTTAAGCATCCAACTTCAACTCAGGTCATGATCTCACAGCTTGTGAGTTTGAGCCCTGCATCAGGCTCTGTGGTGACAGCTAAGAGCCTGGAGCTGCTTCAGATTCTGTCTCTTTCTCTCTCTCTGCCCCTCCCCCATTCATGCTCTATCTGTCTCTCTCAAAAATAAATAAACATTTTTTAAAAAGTTTACTTAATTAAACCACTTTGGGGTTCAAATCTAAGAAAATGAGAAGACATGCTCAGATACTTTGAATATTCTGAATATTCTTAATGTAAAAGAATTCCCTCTATGGATTAGAGAAGTTGCATATGGAGCACAATATACACCTTGTGGCAGATTGGACAGTATCTCACTAATCCTCATACTGACTTTCCAACATTCAGATTCTGATCAACGTTTTACAAAGAAAGTTGCTCCTCAGAGAAGTGAAGTGAGACGTCCCCCAGGTCACACAGCTAGAAGTTGGTCAGTTTGGGATTTGAATCCAGTGGATTTACGTATGTCCCATCACCAGATCTGCTAGCCATTTAAGAAATAGCTACGATTCCCAGGAGCAGAAAATCGTTTGACTGCAAGCCCCTGACTCACAGTAGCAAGAAAAGGAAAATCTAAATAAAATCAAAGGCCACTGTCCAGTGAACAACTTAAATGCATTTCTTGTTTATTTATTTATTTTTAGAGAGACAGCACAAGTGAAGAAGAGGCAGAGAGAGAGAATCCCAAACAGGCTTTGCACTGTCAGCACAGAGCCTGTCGTGGGGCTCGAACCACAAACTGTGATATCATGACCTGAGCCAAAGTCAGGTGCTTAACCCACTGAGCCACCCAGGCACCTCATTAAAGAGACAGTGTACAGAACAACTAAATGTTATATGTGATCCTTGGTCAGCTCCTGAGCTATGAAAATATTTTCATTATAATATGAGAGACACAGTGGAATAATTGATGGAATTTGAATAAAGTCCACGGATTATAATATTGGATTGATGTTGATCTCCTGCTTTTGATAATTGTATGTCATCATATGAGAGAATGTCCTTGTTTTTAGGAAACATTGAATGAAGTGTCCCCACATAAAGAAATACCATGTCTACAACTTCCTTTCAAAACTGTTAGAAAAAAAATGTAGAATACCCATATCATAACAGGAGGCAAAATTTGGAAACTGTGAATGAAGGATATATGACAATTCTTTGTACTGTTTTACAATTTTTCTCGAACCCTGAAATTACTTCAAAATCTTTTCAATATTCTAGATATTCTAGAAATTGAACAGCTATCCAGGTAAAACTCCAACGATGAGCATACTCTAGCAAAGCTCTGCAAAAAATATTGCCTAGGTCCTTTTTAAAAAAAAATTTCTTTTTCTCTTTTTTCCTTCTCTCCACGAAAACAAAAAGAATGATCGGCCCCACTGAATAGGCCAGAATTCCTGAAAAGCAAACAAACACTACTCCAAGATAAACCCTCAACAAGTGTGACCTGTTAACCTTCAGGGCACCAGTGAGGACCCCTGGCAGCAGAGAAAGGGGTTTCGGAATAGGCATTTTCCTTCCAGAGTGGAATTTACTGGCCCTCTGCAGGGAGGGGGAGGGGGGGGTGGTACTTGGGACCCTGCAGGGTCAACAGCCACCTCCCACCTGCACTCAGAATCCAGGAAGTTACAGCGCACAGGGTAAATCCAAAGCACCCAGTACCCTGCCGTGAGAAAGTACAAAGCAGAGAACAATCGAGAAGCTGGGCTTTTGATCAAATAAGAGAGATTCCAAGGGCTAGCAGAACCACATTCTGGAAACACATTTTATACAGACAGCGTGGGACACCCACAAACAAGAGAGAGCGATCATAAATGTCTAGACATATAGTAACACGTAGAACTGGATGTCTGGACTTATGTAATATTTTCCATCACCACATCCCTAGAACACCCACAATTCAAATAACCCAGGTTCCCCCCAGGCTGAACTCCTGCACTGGTATCTTGCACAAAAAGCCAATGCAGCCCCCACAGCCCACCCCCAGGCTCCCAGCATGCCTCAGACCCGTGCTTCCCAGCCACACGCATTACAGAACATTAGAATCCAAGCGGCCCCACTAAGGTACTTTGTAACTATATTAGAAAGAGCAATGTCTCCACCCTCCCGTTCTCACTGCCTCGCACAATATGTTTCCTTGATTCTCTGTCTTTTTGACGGCTGCATATCAACGGACTCTGGTGCACAGAGCTGACTTTTCTGAACACTCAAAACTGCTACACACACACACGCGCACGGACAAGGCCAATTCTCACCAGAGGACAAGGCCAATTCTCCCCATAAATTTGTAAACTTGTTGCCATAGAGACAGGCTCTAGGTACCCCAAGTGTGGATCAGTAGCACCACCTAGTGGGATATTGGGTATTCTGCATTCCCCAAACAGCACAGCAATGGATGGAAGCAGATGCTTTTCTTTTTTTTTTTTAATTGTCTGGTGCTTTTCATATTTCCAGGGATCTGTCCGCTGAATCTACTTCAACCAAGGTTATTGAGCCTCTTTGCTTCCCACGTGCAGAAGTGGAGCTCAAAGTCAAATTTGGCACTAGTGTTCTCTCTCATTTTCTGAACGTTCTGCCCTCCTAGCCCATACCTAGCTCTAATAATCAGGAACTGCCACAGAGGCTCCCTGGACATCACATAAAATGATAAAAAATAAGCCAACAGCAGACATGTAGGAGAATAAGACTCATCTGGGGTCTTAAAAGTGATAAAGTCCTCCTTTATCATTTTGTTCAGCCAGTGTGACTTTCTAATCCACAAACGTAGATGTGCAAGAGGTAGGTTTTCTTTGCTTTCTATCAATGAACCATTCCCCTGCCCTCACTGTATCCAGGTTCCAGAGGACTGGCGTGACGCTGAGTCTGGGGGCCGGGTGGGACCTCGGGGTCCACACTCCCATCTGTCTGCTCATCTGGGGCCACGACTTCCCCACTGCAGAGCGCGCTGCATCCACCCAGGCCAGCCGTAAGGCATCTCATGGCCAAAGCCACCCTCCCTTTCATCCTCCCCCGAGGCATGGCTGCCGGGTGGCACAGTAAAGAGGGAAACCCTCAGTGAAGATCTTCAAATAATAATCTGTCGACCAATATTTATCATGCTTATGGGCATAAACATGTTGCTATGTGTGGTAAATAAAGATGAAAATAGACTGTTTTGGGGACACTTGGGTGACTAAGCCGGTAAAGCGTCTGACTCTTGCTCTTAGCTCAGGTCATGATCTCATGGTTCAGGGGATCAAGCTCCTTTGTTGGGATCCTTTCTTCCTCTCTCTCTCTCTCTGCCCCTCCCCTGCTTGCACTCACTCTTTCTCTCTCAAAATCAATAAATAAACTTAAAAAGAAAAGAGAAAAGAAAAAAAACAAAAGAGAAGAAAAGAAAGGAAAAGAAATGAAACTGCTTTGCTTAAACTCATGGGCTTCCAGAAGGAAGATTTCATCAACAAAGAGCAGGAATGCTCTGAGGTCCACTGTGAGGGAGACACAGGCCCCTGATCCCTTCATCAAAAGGCTTGAGCTAGGTGGGTTTTGGAGCTCTGAATTTGTCAGATTTTAGGAAGGTAACCAGTCTACATGTTATATATTTCATACTATCTCCATTGGAGTCTCAAATGTCACCCATAATCAGTCACATCCATATTTCTGCAGCAAAACTCAGGAGGAATAAAGTGAGTAAAGCCAATCAACGACCTCAGGCTAGTCTAGGCAGGATTTGCCACCCAATGAGGTTTAGCACCAAAAAGGAAAAAGTTTTGCTTGTCATAAATTTTGTCTGAGATAAGATCTGGAAGCGAGTTAACCAGGTGGTGGGAGATCAAATACAGAGACACAGGTACAGGCCAACAGACCAGATTCCTCACTCTTCCAGGTCTCTGGCTCTGTCTCAAAACTCCCCCTTTGTCAATAAAATGAAAAAGGCAACCTAACGAATAGGAGAAAATATTTGCAAATCGTATATCCAACAAGGATTGCTTCGTATCCAAAATGTATAAAGAACTCATATCATGAACTAGCAAAGAAAGGAAACAAACACTCGGATTAAAAACCAGGCAGAGGGCCTGGAAAGATATTTTTTTCCTAAGAATACATACAGGGGCCAATAGGCATATGAAAAGATGCTCAGCATCACTAATCATCAGGGAAATGTAAATCAAAACCATGATGAGATATTGGGGCGCCTGGGTGGCTCAGTCGGTTAAGCGTCTGACTTCGGTTCAGGTCATGATCTCACAGTTCGTGGGTTCGAG
This sequence comes from Hyaena hyaena, assembly GCF_003009895.1. Taxonomy (NCBI): domain Eukaryota; kingdom Metazoa; phylum Chordata; class Mammalia; order Carnivora; family Hyaenidae; genus Hyaena; species Hyaena hyaena. The sequence goes on along the minus strand of NW_024080900.1, from coordinate 1,484,128 downwards.
CCCCGCGTCGGCCTCTGTGCTGACAGCCAGCTCAGAGCCTGGAGCCTGCTTCGGATTCTGTGTCTCCCTCTCTCTCTGACCCTCCCCTGCTCACGCTGTCTCTCTCTCTCAGAAATAAATAAAACATTAAAAAAAAAAACCATAATGAGATATTGCTTCATGCCTGTTAGAATGGCTAATATCAAGAGACAAGAAGTAAGTGTTGGTGAGAATGTGGAGAAAAGGGAAACCTTGTGCACTGTTAGGAATGTAAATCAGTGCAGCCACTATAGAAAACAATATGGAAGTTCCTCAAAAAACTAAAAATAGGGGCGCCTGGGTGGCTCAGTCGGTTAAGCATCTGACTCTTGATTTAGGCTCCGATCATGATCTCAAGGTACCTGAGTTCGAGCCCCACATCAGGCTCTGAGCTGTGAGTGTGGAACCTGCCCGGAATTCTCTGTCTCCCTCTCTCTCACCCCTCCCCTAATCACATGCACTCTGTCTGTCTGTCTCTCTCTCAAAATAAATAAATAAACATTTTTTAAAAAGCTAAAACTAGAACTACCATATGATCCAGCAACCCCACATCTGGGTATTTTTCCAAGGAAAATGAAAACACTAATTCAAAAAGATTTATACAGCCCCTTGTTCACTGCAGTATTATTTACAATAGGCAAGATATGGAAATAAGCTAAATGTCCATAAATTGATGAGTGAATAAAGAAGATATGATATAGTGATATAGAAGATATAGTATAGACATATACATGGTATATGTTTAGTATATACAGTGTATATATATATATCGTATAATATATATAGTGTGTATATATAGTGTGTATGCATAGTGTATATACATACAGTGTGTATGTATATATAATGTGTATATATACTATATATAGTGTATATATATAGTATGTATATATAGTACATATATAGTGTGTGTATATAGTATTATAGTGTGTGCATATATATATAGTGTGTATACATATAGTGTGTATATATAGTGTGTAAATATATAGTGTATATACCTATAGTGTGTATATATAGTATATATAATGTGTGTATATAGTGTGTGTATATAACGTATATAGTGTATATATAGTGTGTGTATGTAGTATATATGTGTGTGTATATAGTATATATATATAATATGTGTGTATATATAGTATATATAGTGTATATAGAGAGTGTCTGTATATATACAGTATATAAATAGTGTATATATATAGTGTGTATATACAGTATATATATAGTGTATATATAGTGTGTGTGTATATATAGTATATATAGTGTGTGTGTGTATATATAGTGTGTATATAGAGTATATATAGCATATATACATACATAGTATATAAATATACACTATATAGTATATAAATTTATATAGTATATAAATACTATAGTATATATAGTGTATATATACATATAGTATATAAATACTATAGTATATACAGTGTATATACACATATAGTATATAAATAGTGTGTATATATAGTATATATAGTGTGTATATAGATTGTGTGTGTATATATATAGTGTATATATAGTATGTATATATATAGTATAAAGTGTGTATATAGTATATGTATATAGTGTGTCTATACCATATATATAATATATATATGAAATACTGCTCAGCCATAAGAATGAAATCTTGCCATTTGCAACAATGTAATTGGACCTTCAGAACATTATGATAAGTGAAATAAGTTCCACAGAGAAAGACAAATACCATATGATCTCAGTTATATTTGAAATCTAAAAAAAAAAAAATCAGATCAACATAAAACAAAAGCCAAGCTCACAGATACAGAGGACAGAAGCTCCCAGTGGGGAGGCAGGGTGGGAGGTGGGCAAGCTTCCAGTTATAAAAGACTTAAGTCACGGGAATGTGAAGTACAGTGTAGTGACTATAGTAATACTGTATTGCATATTTGAAAGTTGCTGAAAGAATACCTCTTAAAGGTTCTCATCACAAGAAAAAAATTTTTCTATGTATGGTGATCGATAAGAACTAGATTGCAGTGATCATTTCTCAGTGTATACAAGTATCAAATCATTATGCTGTATGCCTGAAATGAATACAGTGTTATATGCCAATTACACCTCAATTTTCTTAATGTACACAAAATTCTAGGGGGCACCTGGGTAGTTCAATAGGTTGAGCACCCGACTCTTGATTTCAGCTCAGGTCCTGAGATTGCGTTCCTCATCGGACTCACGCTGACTGTGGAGCCTGCTTGGGATTCTCTTTCTCTCTCTGCCCCTCCTGCACTTGCACATGCACGTGCTCTCTCTCTCTCTTTCTCTCAAAAAAATAAAATGTACATAAAAATTTAAAAATGTTTTTAAGTGTCCCTTTGCAAGTCTCCCTCATACTCCATACCCCTGCCACTTACATATATTCCATTGACTTTCCAAACAAAGTTCCACGTGTTTCCTCTCAGATTGCTATAGATCTGAAACTCCTTAGGTACCAGCAATATCTTCTCTGTTTGGCACTACCTGCTAACATCTATTCATGGTTTTTCAACGGCAGCCATTCACTCTCCTGCAAGTACCACCACATGTGCAACTAGCAATAATAGCAGCACATTCTTTTTTTTTTTCTTAATTTTATGTATTTATTTTGAGAGACAGAGAGAGTGAGCAGGAGGGGCAGAGAGAGGGGGAGAAAGAGAATCCCAAGCAGGTTCCATGCTGTCAGCGCAGAGCCCTATGTGGGGCTCGAACCCACAAACAATGAGATCATGACCTGAGCAGAAACCAAGAGTTGGACGCCCAACCGACTGAGCCACCCAGGCACGCCTAGCAGCACATTCTTGAAGGATCTTGAGGGAGCACCTGGGTGGCTTACTTGGTTAAGTGCCTGACTCCTGATCTCAGCTCAGGTACTCAGAGTTGTGAGTTCAAGCCCTGCCTTGGGCTCCACGCCTGGTGTGAGCCTACCTAAAACATATTTTTTTTTCAAGGATTTTGCAGTGAGGTAAAGAGGTGGCATTCATCTCAAACGTGAAAAGGAAGGGAGAGGGGATGGAAGCCTTCAGGGGTTGTGCGTGTTTGTTTTCTCTCCTTACCCTCAATTCATGGAACAAAAGCTTGTCTCATTCTGGTCAAAAGACAGAATATTTTCCTGTACATTAATTCTCGAATCAGTGAAATTCCAAAGCAGGAGTGTAAATCTTCAGGCAATAAACAAGGGGAGCCAGATGGAGTGGCCTTCACAGCTATTCTCACGTCTCTGTCAAAATATTTGGCTGCTACATAAATCTTTTAGAACGCATTAATTTGGCATTGCGTGCAAACATTGCCCTGAACGTTAATCGACCCTCAGTTGCTAAATGTGGCTTTCATTTTGGCATTCCTTCAGCACCTAATAAAGAGGACTGGACCCAAAACCCAGAATATAAGACCCAGAAGAGCCCACCTGAACTAAGGGACAGGCCCACCCTGTGCCCAAGCTGCAGGCTAGGCGCCTGGTCCTGCCTTCCCAGCCTGCCCGCAAACCAGCAGGCCAAGCCGACCCCTGTGTCATAAACAGAAGCTGAGGTGATTGGACACTCAGGAGAGGGTGCCCAGCAGAGTGAGGATATTTCTGGAACATGTCTATTCTCTGGGGCTGGATAAATCAGCCTGAACCCCTCAGAGTCTGTTTCCTGCAAACAGTGGGAACATGAAACCAGATTACTGCTTCGGAGATGTCCGGCATGGGGCTTTCTCTCAGTTTTTGAAGACACGCACAGCATAAAACCAAATCTATTTTTAATACACTGGAAATGCGCGGTGGGTTTTAAAGCCAGGGGTTAGGTCTGGGAAAGGAAATGGAGATAACATGGAGGAGGTAGGTCGATCTGCAACACCTCCCTCCCCACCAGCCCGCCTGGGAAGAAATCCATAATGGCACCTACTGTGATTCAGAGAGACTGGGCTCTGACCTGGAGAGGGTTCCCAGGGCTACCACCCAGAACTAAGAGCAGAGCTGTTGAGAGAGAGAAGGCTCAAGCTGGGAGAATCCCCTTCCATTCAGCAAGACCACTGGAAAGTTGGATTCACACTCAGCCATGTGCCGAGTAGCGGGGATAAAACAAACAATACAAGTCTGGCTGGGCCATCATGGTGGAATAGGTAGTTATGGTAGACAGAACTATGGCCCCCAAAGATGTCCGCATGCTAACCCAGAACCTGTGACTGTGTTATCCTACGTGCCACAGGGAACCCCGCAGATGTGATCAAGTCAAGCATCCTGAGATGGAAGACCATCTTGGGTTACTGTGGTGGACCCAATGTCATTACCAAGGTCCTTATAAGGAGAGCCTGGAAGGTCAGACTCAGTAGTAAGAGGTGTGACCACAAAAAGCAAGAGGTTAGAGCGATACAAGGAAGGAACCATGAGCTAAGGAAGGCAGGTGGCTTCTAGAAACTGGAAAAGACAAAGACACAGATTTCTCCTTGAAGCCTCCAGAAGGAATGTAGCCTCATGGGCACCTTGGTGTTAGATTTCCAAGCTCCAAACTGTAAGAGTGTGTAAATGTGGGCCATTTTAAGGCACTACATTTGTGCTAATTCGTCACAGCAGCCAACACACTCTCTTCAGTGTCAGCTTTGCTGTAATAGAGGTATTCGTGCGTCACTCAGGGAGGAGAAACAAGGTGAGGGTCAGTCCTTCCAGAGAGGCCATGGAAGGCCTCATAGAGGAGGTGATGAAACCATTCCCAGAGACTGAGGAGAAGTTTCGAAGCTGGGGCGTTTAGGAAGCATTCCATGCAGTAGGCAAGGCATGAGCAAAGGCACAGAGGCAGGGAAGTCCAGAGCATGTTCATGCAATAGAAAGAATGTTCTAGAATGTTCTAGGGAGCTAAAAGAGAAGTCTGGAAAGATGAATTGCAAGCCAACCCTAAAGCAGGGGTGGCTTCATGAATCAGGCAATGAAATGGAAATGGAACCATTTTCTCGGGAATTTGACTCAACCTCAAAGCCCAGGGCACTGTGATAGGTGACCCTACACAGAGTAGAGATGCAAGGCACTGGTGAGGGGAAAAACTGAAGGGGGAGGAGGTGCCAAAACACTAAGGAATCAAGAGAATGCAGTCTTTAAAATTTCAATTTTAAGCCCAAAGAGGGATGGAGAAAAATCTCAAAGTTTTAAATAAAGACAGGGTCAGGTACAATGCCTCACTGAACCACAACCAAGCCTGAGGCAAATGGGAAAACCAGCCATTCTGATCCTATCTTTAAATTTTTGAGATCTTTGTTTCATCGTGGATTGCTTGCATTGATTTTGATTTTTTTTTTTTTAATATTGCAGAATGATGTTACTTATCTTGATCACTGAGGTGGTTTTAGGCACTTCGTTAAATCTTGCCTCCACATCTGTGCCCCACTGCCTCACCCTAGTCCCAGCCCTGCCCTACATTGGAAAGAGAGCACACGCCTGTTGGGAAATATTGCCCTCAACAATTACATAAGAGAGGCCAGAGATTCAAAGGGGATTCCCTTGGGGCAGGAAGATTTTTTAAGAAATTCAAAGAAATAGAAGGGAGAGTTTGATGTGAGTTTCCTGGTGTTTGGGGGTACAGAAACTAAAGCCTCCTGGTCTCCTGGTCATAGCAACGCACCAAGGGAAGCCCACCTGCGATAAAGGGCAGCAGATGGTCCATTCCCTCTCCAGAAGGGACCATATGGGAGAAAGGGGTACAGAGAGCCCCCAGAACAAGTGTAGGCTGGAGAGGGGAGCTGAGTCAGAGCAGCCCTAAAGGGACTCTGTTCAGGTTAAGTGCACACTACGCAGAGGGGGCCCCAACAGTCAGGATAGAGTCAAAGAGGGGTGCCTGGGTGGCTCAGTTGGTTAAGCATCTGACTTCAGCTCAGGTCATGATTTCATGGTTTGTGAGTTCGAGCCCCGCATCGGGCTCTGTGCTGACAGCTTGGAGCTTGGAGCCTGGAGCCTGGAGCCTGCTTCAGATTCTGTATCTCCCTGTGCACGCTCTTGTTCTCTCGCTTTCTCTCTCTCTCAAAATAAATAAACATTTATTTTAAAAAAAGGAAAAAGAGGGGTGCCTGGGTGGCTCAGTCAGTTGAACGTCTGACTTTGGCTCAGGTCATGGTCTCGTGGTTTTGGGGTTCAAGCCCCACGTCGGGCTCTGTGCTGACAGCTCAGAGCCTGGAGCCTGTCTTCGGATTCTGTGACTCCCTCTCTCTCTGACCCTCCCTCTGATGTTGTCTCTATCTCTCTCTCAAAAATAAATAAAACATTTAATAAATAAATAAATAAGTAGGAAAAAGAAGAATCTCAGAAACTGAATCACCTACATCAGGATATGGTGCAGCCCAGGGTGCCCAGATGCCTCTGAGGAACGTAATGATGTGCCCTATAGAAACCATGTGACTCACAGATGGCATTTAACAGCCCAGAGAAGCGTAGGAACACAAACTCCAACTAAGTCAAAAGACCTTTGACCGCGTTCCCACCCCACTCATCCCTCCTCCAGCATCCACTCTGGCAGAGCCAGCTGTGAGGCAGAGAGTGTGACACAAAACAGGAAGACAGAAATGATAGGCAGGCGCCCACGTCCCCCTTGTGGGTGATGCCGGCTGAGTGAGGAGGGAGGGGAAATGTTCGAACTGCCTGAGAAGTTGATGTCTTGTTTCACATCAGACTGGACTTTGTAACACCTGAAAAGGAAGCTAATTAGGCTCCAAAGTGGCTAAAAAAGAACAGGCTTTGCCCAAGATCAGTCAGAGTATAATTGAAGGTAGTGGTGAGGAAAAAATAAACCAGTCTCCTAATTGCTTCCTACAGAGCTCAATCCATTTAATAAAAACAATTATGCTGGCTATTCTCCATTGGTTCTCTACTCCAATCCACTTTCTGTCCGCCCTGCCCTTGCAGCTCTTGCAGACCGATTCCTGAAGACTGAAGCATGTGGGCTCCCAAGATGGCCATGTGATGGTTAATTTTATGTGTCAATTTGGTTGGGCCAGGGGGTGCCCAGATAGTTGGACAAGCATTATTCTGGATGGGTCTTCAAGGGTGTTTGAGAGATTAAATTAACATTTGAATTGACAGACCCAGGAAAGCACATGGCCCTCCCCAGTGTGGTGGGTCTCATTCAATCAGTTGAAGGACTGAATACAACAAAAAGGTGGAGTAAAAGGGAACTTCTCCAGCCTGTCAATTTGAGCTGGGACATCAGTGTTCTCCTCCACTCAGACTGGAACTTACACCATAAGCTTTCCCTGGTCTCCAGCTTACCAACTATAGATCTTGGGACTTCTCAGCCTCCATAGTTGTGTGAACCAATTCCTTATAATAAGTGCGTGTGTGTGTGTGTGTGTGTGTGTGGCAAGACAGACAGAGAGAGAGAGAGAGAGATATAAAGAGAGAGTCAGAGAGAGAACAAGAACGGTTCTGTTTCTTTGAAGAATGGTGACTGAGCTGTCTTCCAGTTGGGCTCCACCAAAGATGGCCAGGACTGGCATTTGCCCCACATATATGGCAGCATCCCTGGCCCTCCATGGCCAATATCCTCTCCCACGGGTCCAGATCTCAGAGACTCTAGTGACAAAATTCTATCCCTGGTGTCATCAATCCTACAGTGGTAATGTCTTTCATCCACAAACACTCTCTGCAATTAGACCCTCTGTTAAAAGTCACCTCATTTAAGCCAAGTGAATAAATTCCATTTCCCATCAGAACCCTGATTGATATGTCCAGGTGAGGGGTACCTCTCCCACTTTGGCTACAGAGAACAAGGCAAGAATGTTTGAAGATACAGACGTGTCTTAGGCAAGAATGAAATGGACAGGAAGCAAGGAGAGGTCACACTGGTGGCTTGCCTTTTCTTTATGAAGAAAGAAAGTCCTGCAAAGTGGAATCAAGGCAGTGAAACTTCGGAGCTGGTGGTAAAAGGAAGGGCAGAACCACCTTTAGACTGGAAACCGTGAATTTTTAGAGACACTGCTCTGTACCTTTGATCGGTCTCCTCATAAGCTTTGAGCAGCTGAGTCAGATGGCACCCATCTTCAGCCCTTTGTACTGTTCACTTAGGAAACCATAATGCAAATGACCATCAAAATAGATGTTCAGGGCAGCAAGAGTTTAGGGACTGAATGGGATTCATTGTACCTGTAACAAAAAGACAAAGTATGGGGCACATCAAACCAAATGCACAAATACTGCAAAGTCAGGGACCTACAAACTTTTATCTTACCTTGGAATGCTTCATGGCTTGAATGGCCCAGGTGAGAGTTAATGGCCCATAATTCATCAAAGGCCAAACCAACTGACTTGTATAATCAACAGACTTATGAACTCCCACTTTACCACTTTGAAATAGCCGTGTGGTAGAGAGAGCAAGAAGTCTGGAAAACTTGATGACTTACTAGGTGAGCTGTGGCAAATCACTTAAATTCCCTGAGTCTCCATTTTCTTGCCTGTAAAACAAGGATAATGGCAATTATCCATCTGAGTTACACCACCTGGCCCTGAGCTCAACTAAAAGGAGCTATTCTTTCTTAATTTTTTTTACATTTATTTATTTTTGAGAGACAGAGTAAGACAGAGCATGAGTGAGGGAGGGGCAGAGAGAGAAAGAGACACAGAATCCGAAGCAGGCTCCAGGCTCTGAGCAAGCGTTCAGCATGGAGCCTGACATGGGGCTCGAACCCACAAACTGTTAGATCATGACCTGAGCCGAAGTCAGGCATTTAACCGACTTAGCCACCCAGGTGCCCCAGAAAGGAACTATTCTTTTTTTTTTTTTCTTTCGTAGTTTATTGTCAAGTTGGTTTCCATATAACACCCAGTGCTCATCCCAACAAGTGCCCTCCTCCATGCCCATCATCCCCCATCCCCTCACCCCCACCCCCATCAGCCCTCAGTTTATTCTCAGCATTCAAGAGCCTCTCATAGATTGCCTCCTTCCCTCTCCCCAACTACTTTTCCCCTTCTCCTCCCCCATGGTCCTCCATGAAGTTTCTCCTAATCCACCTATAAGTGGAAGCATATGGTATCTGTCCTTCTCTGCCGGACTTATTTCACTCAGCATAACACCCTCAAGGTCCATCCTTGTTGCTACATATGGACAGATTTCATTCTTTCTCATTGCCATGTAGTACTCCATTGTATAGATGAACCACATCTTCTTGATCCATTCATCAGTGGATGGACACTTAGGCTCTTTCCATGATTTGGTTATTGCTGAGAGTGCTGCTGTGAACATTGGGGTCCATGTGCCCCTATGCATCAGCACTCCTGTATCCCTTGGGTAAATTCCTAGCAGTGCTATTGCTGGGTCATAGGGAAGTTCTGGTGTTAATTTTTTGAGGAACCTCCAGACTGTTTTCCAGAGTGGCTGCACCAGTTTACATTCTCACCAACAGTATAAGAGGGTGCAAAAAGGAGCTATTCTTGAAGGCTGGGTTAACATGTCAATAATGGTAGGATCTGGACAATACTAAAAGGCCTGTGTGGAAAAGGAATAAATGTATCCCAGACCATTCTTTGACAACCAAAATATCAATGTGTTCATATTTGGAAATATTCCATAAATCATATTATAGTTACTGTAGATGACTTTGAATAAGACTCAGAAAGATCATGAGAGAGATGTACTCCTGAGACACCCATACCCTTGGATGATAAAGATTCAAACACAAGTCACCTGTGGAGTCACTTCACAGGGAATGCATCTTTAAGAGAAGATCAAGACTGAACAGCTGAGCTGACATTCTGAGGTTACCTTGCACCCACCACCACAGGGAAATTCCAAAGCTCTTGCAAAAACTATTAGACACCAAGACTCTCCCTTTGTCTCCCACCTTTTTATTTTTATTTTTTTTAATGTTTTATTTATTTCTAGGAGAGAGAGAACGTGAGCAGGGGAGGGTCAGAGAGAGAGGGAGTCACAGACTGAAACAGGCTCCAGGCTCTGAGCTGGCAGTCAGCACAGAGCCCGATGCGGGGCTCAAACCCACGAACCGCGAGATCATGACCTAAGCGAAAGTCGGACGCTTAACCAACTAAGCCACCCAGGCGCCCCGTCTCCCACCTTTTTAAACCCTCCATGTACTAGACAGTCTGACCTTCGTGTGGGAGATTACCTTTGATCTTCACTTTGCATTGCTATCATTTTCCCACATTATCATATAAACCCACGAGTCTGCATCTAGAGGGGGTGAGAGGGGCAGAGATGGAGAAAGAAACTGGGAGCAAAAGGAAGACAGAATATGATGCTCAAGCATCGGAACAAAATTTTTCTTTCCAGTTACTCAAACAAGCTGGTCCTATGCATTTCTGGTACACTCAGTGGTTAGTTTTCATGGCATCAATCACATAACACTCACAGATTGAGACCAAGAGGATTAGCCTATAAAATGGACCAAAAACTGAGGCTCAGAGAAGGTAAGTAATTTAAGCAAGATCACACAGCAAGAAAACATTCCTCCACAGTGTTTGCAAGGCTTGGCAACATCCTACTCGAGTTTAGCCCATTTGAATTGAGATCTACTTAATCTACGAGGTACATTAAAAAAAAAAAAACAAAAAAAACCCCCTGGTTTTCTAAGAGGAGAGACCATGCCAATGGTCAGGAAGCACATGAAAAGTAACTCAACATCCTTAGTCTTCAGGGAAATGCAAATCAAAACCACAATGAGCTACCACTTCCCATTCACGAGGGAGACTGTAATCAAAAAGCCAACACAGTAACAAGTGTCGGTGAGGATGCAGAGATGAACAGTGACTCCTCAACACTGCTGATGGGAATACGTGACGGTGTAGCTCCTCTGGAAAAGTCCCTCAAATAGGTAAACTTAGAATTGTCATAGGATCCAGCAATTCTGCTGTCAGGCATGTACCCAAGAGAAGTGAAAACACACCCCCACACAAAGCCTGTGCATGAATATTCACAGCACCACTATTCATAATGGCCCCAAAGTGGAAACAAGTCAAATGCCCATAAGCCAATGACTGGATACATAAAAGGTGATCTATCCATGTAATATAATCTTACTTAGCAATAAAAAAAGAATGAATTGCTGCTACATGCCATGACATAGATGAACCTTGAAAACATTACGCTGAGTGAAAGAAGTTGATCCCAAAGGACCACATACTATATAACTCAATGTATGTGGAACTCTCAGAGCAGGCAACCTCTTAGAAACAGAAAGCAGATTGGGGATGAGGGAGAGGGGAGATTGGGGCTCAAGGGTACAGGGTTTCTTTTTGGGGTGATGAAAATATTCTAAAATTGACTGAGATTATGACTGCCCAAATCTATGAAAATACTGGAAGCCCCTGAATTATACAGTGTAAATGGGTGACCTGTGTGGGATGTGAATCGTATCTCAGTAAATCTGTTTTTAAAATACTGAAAATATTTTGGTAAGCTTTGCCCAAAGAAAGAACCAAGTACCACACCTTTCTTTCTAAGTGTTTATTTTTGTTTTACTTCATGTTAATTCTAATCTATGAGTTACAGTCAGAACTGCACCTTATTTTTGAAACCTGGTATGATTTTTGAAAGACACAGGTTTGATTCCCAGTTCTGCCACGGCCAAACCATGTGGCACTGGGTACGTCATCTCCTGCTCTCCTCTCTGAGCCTGGGTCTCGTCCATTGCAAAACGAGAACAGTGGTTTCTACACTGCAGGGTTACCAGCACCATCTTGTTGTGTGGTTCAAGCTGCATCCTTGGGGAAGACATCCCAGGAAGTGGTAAATAGGGTCCATGAGACTCCACCTGCCCAGAGGGGCAACTACTACTGATTCTCACAAAGCCACTCTAGTGCCAGCCCCCGACATTACAAAGACTGGAAATGCTATGTCTAAACTGCTAAGCAAAGTAAGGGGTACATAGTAAGTGGTCAGCTAATGGTGAAGGATGCCTTTGGCTGCCAATAGCAGGAAATTTTCAACTTGGTTGATACAAGAAACTATTCCTTGGTTCACAGAACTTCAAGTCCTAAAGAAGGGGTGGGGACCCAGTCAGACAACCTGCTTGCCTCTGCCCTCTACAGGCTGGCTCTTTCTCAGACGGGAAACAACGTGGCGGCAGCACCTTTTCTCCTGACGTCTGTGTACCCCAACGTTCCTGGGAAAAGAAAGGACAACTTCCAGAAAGTCTCAAAAGAGCTGGAAGTTTCTTTCTCAGAAACGCCCAACAAGTGCCTCTTCTTGCCTGTGTTGAGACAAGGCACATCTCTCTCCTAAAAGAACCCAAGGCCAGAACAAGACCAAGCGCAGACTGGCTCACGCTTGCTCACCCCAGAGCCAATCACAACAGCAAGGGGGTGGATCATTCTGACCAGCTTAGACCACCCCACCCCAGAGCTTAGGCAATCCAGGTCACAGGGCCTACGAAACAACGGCAAATAGTAGAATATATCTCAGCAGGACAATATCTATTACAAAGGGAAACTGGGGGACCTCAACGCAACTTATCAATACATTTAGGAGCTTCTTTTTTTGTTGTTGTTAAAGTTTATTTATTTATTTTGAGAGAGAGAGAGAAAGCATGAGCAGGGGAGGGGCAGAGAAAGGGGGAGAGAGAGAATCTCAAGCTGCCTCCACACTGTCAGAGCAGAGCCTGACACGCGGCTTGAACCCATGAGCTATGAGCTCATGACCTGAGCCGAGATCAAGAGTTGGACACTCAACCGACTGAGCCTCCCAGTCACCCCTACATTCAGGAGCCTCTTAAGTCTGTCTCATTTCCACGGGAGCAAAATAGTAGAACAAGTCACCTTCCCTTCCCATGCTGTTTTGTCCATTGTCTTCTTTCAATAGCCACCATGCAGATGAGCATAATAATTATTTTGACCAAAAGTGATTTATTATCTAGCCAACAGCACTGTTCTGAACTTCATCCTTTTACAATGTCATACAGACTCCAAGAGCTGAGATGGTGGAAACCAGCAACTCTGAGAAGTGATCTGAGCACCGTACCATATTCATCCCCTTAATGACTACATTCCTTCAGCACTGACTCATTCTGGGGCCAGTTCTAGAGACTACATTCCTGGAGACTCAGATAATGAGTGACCAGATATGAAACAAAGTAATTCCTGACTGTGAAAAGTATTAAGAAAGAAATAAAATTTGGCGATAATATAGCATCACTGGGCCGACTTCAGATAGGATGGTCTGGGAGTGTGTCTGCAAGGAGAGGGAAGCCTTTAGCAAGGAAGGGAGGGTGGGGAGACCCAGGGTCCCGGATGCCTGGGTGTGTGCCGAGTTCCGCTTTTATTCAAGAACAATATGAAGCATCAAAAGAAAGGAAAAAAGGAACCTCCTGTGAAGTCTGACACAGATTGAGTCCCAGGCCTGTCAAATGACTTAGCCTTCTTGATCCTCAGCGTCCATGCCTGTAAAATGGGATTTTTTTAATTTTTATTTATTTTTGAGACAGAGAGAGACAGAGCTTGAGGCAGGGAGGGGCAGAGAGAGAGGGAGACACAGAATCTGAAGCAGTTCCAGGCTCTGAGCTGTCAGCACAGACCCCAACGCGGGGCTCGAACCCACAAACTGTGAGATCATGACCTGAGCTGACGCCAGATGCTCAACTGACTGAGCCACCCAGGCGCCCTGTAAAATGGGATTTTAAGGACCTATCGCATAGGACTATAAGAACCACAAAGGATAATAGAACTTTAACAGTGCGGCAAAACAGCTAGTAGCTACCACTTCCATTTGCTCCTGAGGGCTGAGGTGTTTAGAGGGGTACTGATGTCTGCAGCCTACTCTGGAAAGAAATCTAGAAAATAAGATGGTTTATGGGTTGAGGGGAGGATGGCTGGATGGCTAGATATGCAATGGGACACATGGAGTAAAATGTTAATGGAAGAAGCTAGGTGATGGAGATATATGTGTTCACTGAAAGATTCTTTGAATGCTTAGGTATCTTTGAAAGTTTTCACAATAAAATTTTGAGGAACAGGGGAAGAAGAAGAGGTGCCCTTGTATTTTAAGAAATGTGAGGGGCACCTGGGTGGCTTAGTCGGTTAAGCGTCCGACTTTCGCTTGGGTCATGATCTCACGGTTCGTGGGTTCGAGCCCCGCGTCGGGCTCTGTGCTGACTGCCAGCTCAGAGCCTGGAGCCTGTTTCAGTCTGTGACTCCCTCTCTCTCTGACCCTCCCCTGCTCACGCTGTCTCTCTCTCTCTCTTTCCTAAAAATAAATAAAACATTTAAAAAAAAAAAAGTGAAACTCTTCCTCTCCCTCTCCAGATCCACATGCCTCCTTTCTGGTCTGATTGCATTAGCAAGTCATCTTGCAGTCCTGCCCAGTGACTGGGTCTAAAGTGGGGACACAAGCCACCCAAGCGGATGTGGGTCATCTCTGCGGTGACCTCAAGGCAACAAGGCACCAAGCAGGAAGGTTTGCAGGAAAGCTCCCGAGGAAGGCTGGGCCTTTGCCGCTAGAGGGCATGCTCGGGGCGTCCTGAGCTCCAAGGCTGAGGGTAGTTGAACCAGGTTCCTTCCTCCCCAGCGGGGCCTGGGATCAACGGTCTCAGCAAGTACCTGAGAAAAGCACTTCTTCAAACAGAGCAGTCTAAGAGTCAGCACCTACGGATTAGCCCCGCAGAGATTCTAATGAAGAGGAGATGGAGGAAGGGAAGAGAGTAATGTGCACTGAGCAAGTATCAGACAGCGCTTAATGCTTTCACATCACTTAGTTCATGTTTTAGTCATGAAATATAGATTGGAAGGAAGATTGGAACCCTTCCTTCCTCAGCTCAAACCATCCACTGCTCCCATTGGCCCAAGTATTTCTTGGGACTGTGTCTGGTACCTTAGCCACCGGAGATTCAGGGACAAATACTCAATCATTCAAACTTTTAAAATCACAATCATTCAAAGCTACTCTATACAAACCAGTGGTTTCCTCCAAATTTCTTTTCTGTATAGTCACAGCCTAAAAATCTTAACTACGGTGCTTGGATACCACATGGCCCCATCTCTCTACCCAGCAGGTCAGCCCGAGCCTCGGGGGCCGCAGCCCAAGCGGGAGCCATAAAGTGCTCCTCAGAGCTCCCTAAATGGTAGCCACCTCATCTCCCCGGGGTAAGGAAGCAGGATCATGTTGGAACGGTCACTTTCTGACTTTGAAGCTGCCGTATTGGGAGGAAGAGGGATCTGGATAAATCCTGTGGGTGTCTGGTTAGAAAGCGTGTTTGTTACCTCTCAGATTTTGATTAGCGTTTCTTTGCTGTTTAGATATTTTTATTCACGAGTCACGTATGTCAGGCCTAAGAAATGAAATAAGCATAAAGACAATTCAATTCATCATGAACCCATGCTGGGGTAAACACTCCTAACATTTGGTGTAGCTGCCACTGAACTTTTTCTTCCTGTGCATCTGTTGATCTACATGTCATTTTTCCTGAAACGGGATGTTGAACACACTATTTGTAACTTGTTTTTATCATTTAATAATAATGACAGGGGTGCCTGGATGGCCCAGTTGGTTGAGTGTCCAACCGACTTGATTTCGGCTCAGGTCACGATCCCAGAGTGGTGGGATCAAGGCCCTATGGGGCTCCACATGGAGCATGAAGCCTGTTTAAGATTCTCTCTCTCACTCTCTCTCTCTCTCTCCCCACCCCGCCCCTCACCCCTTTGTGCATGCTCTCTCTGTATATACATAAAATAAAATAAAATAAAGCAAAGCAAAGCAAAACAAAATAAAACAAGTATCTTCCAAAAGTTAAGGAATAATTTTTGAAGGTAAAATCATGACCTTCCTACAGATATAAAATGAGAGCATGTTGAAGATTTTATTTAATGTGTTATTAATGAGGGAATCATGAAGAGGTTACTGCAGGTTCAGAGAATTCCTGAACATTTATAACCAGGATTACTGAGAGGGATTTGCAGATGAACACAGATGTGGCTTCCTCCCCCAGAGGCAGGGATGTCAAATGAACTTCCACTGGACAGAATTTATTGGCATGTCCATAAAGAATAATTTGTACTGCTATCCGTTCTCTACAACACACGAAGTTATAAAATAGCTCTAAGGTTGTAAAAGGTGAAGAAGCTGCTAACCCAAGTGGCTGTCCTCTGCACAGTGCTCAGTTTTCACCTGAAGGACACATTGTTTTCGCTATCCTATGTCAACAAATACGACTTCTGTGTTCTGTCTTGAATGGTTACATATTTTTGTGTTATGGTGATGTTTCTATGATTCATGTAACCAACTGTTACTGGATTTGTAGTTGTTCTGATCCTTCACAGTATAAACAATGCAGGGAGAGCCCTTTTACATTGAGCATCTTTTTTTTTTTTTTTAATGTTTACTTATTGATGTTGAGAGAGAGAGAGAACATGCGTGTGAGCAGGGAAGGTGCAGAGAGACAGCCCCAAGCAGGCTCCACGCGGCCATCTCAGAGTCTGATGCAGGCTTTGAACTTACAAACGGTGAGATCATGACTGAGCTGAAATCAAGAGTCGAATGCTTAACCAGCCGAGCCACCCAGATGCCCTTACTGTGAGCACTGTTGAACATTATCTGATTAATTCCTTCAGATAAATTCCTGAAATGAAAATCCTGAGAAGAAGGATGTCCACATTTTCAAGGTCGGATACACATTGACCAATGGCCTCTACGACCTTCTTGCTAAACTTTGAATTCTGCCTCAAATCCAAACCTTCAGGTCTGATTTAAGACTCAAGAAATTTTACACTCCTTTGGCAAGAAGTCATTCCTTGCACCAAATTTCAATCCACTTTTCTGTAAAATTACCGCCAACAAAAATCAAGACCACAGGGTGTGAAGTCAATGGAGAATTTGAACAAACGTACAGATAATTCAACATAAGCCATCTTTCCTTTCTGCAAAGTCCTCTTTCCTAGCTGGTTCCAAATAACACATTCTCCTCCTTGTGTCCAGAACAAGAGATTGTCCCCCAGCCAGCTCCCTCCTCAACAGCAGAGAGAAGAGGCCTTCAGAGCATCAGTGTCCTGAGGCCCTTCAGGTTATAAAATTAACCTGGTTGGGGTGCCTGGTTGGCTCAGTCAGTAGAGCATGTGACTCTGGATCTCAGGGTCGTGAGTTTAAGCCCCGAGTTGGGGGCAGAGTTTACTTAAAAAAAAAAAAATTAGCCTAGGGACACTTGGGTAGCTCAGTCAGTTGAGCATTGACTCTTGGTTTTAGCTCAGGGCTTGATCGCAATGTTCGTGGGATTGAGCCCCATGTTGGGCTCTGTGCTGGCAATGCAGAACCTGTTTGGGATTCTCTCTCTCTTCCCCTCTCTCTGTTCCTCCCCTAGCTCTCTCTCTCTCTCTTAAAATAAATAAATAAACTTTTAAAAATAAATAAAAATAGGAGTCACCTGTGTGGCTCAGTCAGTTAAGCATCCAACTTCAGCTCAGCTCATAATCTCATGGTTTGTAGGTTTGATCCCCACATTGGGCTCTGTGCTGACAGCTCAGAGCCTAGTGCCTGCTTCAGATTCTGTGTCTCCCTCTCTCTCTGCCCTTCCCTTGCTCATGCTCATGCTCATGCTCTCTCTCTCTCTCTCTTTCTCTCTCTCTCAAAAATAAAATAAGCATTAAAATTTTTTAATAAAAAATAAATAAAAATTAAAAAAGAAAGCAAACTGTAATTTTTAAAAAGTAGCCTTGTAACACCCATCAGACAAGGGTGTTGGGAGAATTGGTCAACATTGAATTTCACTTGAGCCCCGTTTTCCCAGAAAATAAAAACCATAAAAAAATTCCCCCCAAACTTGTGTATTCTGAGCTCCTCCCACCCGTCTGTGTTCTGGGAAACAGCTTGCCACTGCAAACCACC
This sequence comes from Hyaena hyaena, assembly GCF_003009895.1. NCBI lineage: Eukaryota > Metazoa > Chordata > Mammalia > Carnivora > Hyaenidae > Hyaena > Hyaena hyaena. The sequence continues at coordinate 1,466,345 of NW_024080900.1, read as the reverse complement.
TTTCCAGAATGACAGAGAAGTCCCTCTTTCTTCTGACTCCCATACTCGCAGATGAACATCTATTTACCTATGACCAGGCCAGACTCAGTCCCTCCAACCTTCTGTTCCTTGTGCCATAAGTGACCGGCTGAACTATTTTCCTCAGAAACTAGTGAGACACAGATAACTGATAGCGACTCCCAGATAACTGACCGAGGCAAGAATGCCTCCCTCCCCCCCACCCCAAAGCCATCCGACTACAAGATCGCCCCATTTTTAACTCATCTGCTCCGCCCTAGAAGAGTCTAAGGTAAAAAAACAAAACAAAACAAAACAAAACAAAACAAAACAAAAAAAACCTACTTCGCCCCCTGAGGTTCCAGAATCTTCAGATCTGGATGTTGTCTCTGTTGAAACAGCCTGAAGAAAATCATTGTACTTACTTGTTCAGTTTTGTATTCGGTGGGAACTTTTTGGCTTTGGCACATCTCTCTTAAATCCGACAGCCATGCTCTTTCTCTCCCAGGAGCTACAGCTGGGGTGGTTCCCAGCCCCGCCCTCCCTGCCGGTGGAAAAGCCGAGATTCTGCCGCAGGACCAGAGCCCCCCTCTCTGCCCACTTCCTTCCTTCAGAGCTTGGCTGCTCTTCCCACAAGTTGCTGCCTGCCCTTTGAGGGAGGCACCTCCTGGTCAAACCAACTGTCCTATGGAGTGTGAGTGGAGTGTGGAGCGGGACAGAGAATGTCCCTGGGGAATGAGGGTGGGTGGGCTTCGGCAAAGAGTACCCTTGGGGGCACCTGGGTGGCTCGGCTGAGTGACCAACTTCTGATTTCAACTCAGGTCATGATCTCATGGTTCATGGGATTAAGCCCTGCATTGGGCTCTTGTTGGCAGTGTGGAGCCTACTTGGGATTCTCTCTCCCCTCTTTCTGCCCCTTCCCTGCTCATGCTCGCATGCTCTCTCTCTTCCTCTCTTTCTCTCAAAATAAATAAATAAACATTGAAAAAAGAAACCTTATTAAAAAAAATAAAAAGAGGGCACTCGCAGGTCATAAAGTGGCCGGAGGCCTTGGGTGTGGCCGCCTGTGCTCCTGTTGAAGGCCACCTGGCCACCCACGCCTGAGGCTGGCTCTACGGGAGGTCTGATTCTGGAAATTGGCTGAAAGAGCAGGAAACAGTGAGAGGACAGGACACAGGAAGACCATGACGGGACACCCAGGCAGAGAGGACATTTTGCTCGCACTTCCATTCAACAAACTGCAATTGGATTTACACAACCAAGTCTCAGGGATATTTACGGAATGAATGAATGAGTGAGTGAGTGAATGAATGAAGAAATGAATAAACGAATGAAGGAATGAATGAGTAAAAGAATGAATGATAAAGTACTGAAAACCAGGAAAAGACTGAAAGCAGATAAGATAGAAACTCAGCACACTCAGAACTCACTTCTAGGGAAGGTGATTCAAATGCAAAAATACCGGGGCACCTGGGTGACTTAGTCGGTTAAGCGTCCGACTTTCGCTTGGGTCATGATCTCACGGTTCGTGGGTTCAAGCCCCACGTCGGGCTCTGTGCTGACTGCCAGCTCAGAGCCTGGAGCCTGTTTCCAATTCTGTGTCTCCCTCTCTCTCTGACCCTCCCCAGCTTACACTGTCTCTCTCTCTCTCCTAGAAATTAAAAAAAAAAAAAAAATTTAAAAATGCAAAAATACCTATATTACAGGCTTGTGCCGAGATGTGCCGTAAAATTCTGTAGAAGTGAAGGAAAAAGAGAAGTCATTTTCCTCCTGGCCGGGAGGAGCCTTGCACAAGTTGGAAGGATGGTTCAGCTCCTTGGGCCCAGGGCCTGGCAAACAAAGAGTGAGCTGGTTTTTAACACCACCCGCTTCTCAGTGAAAGGCCCTCAACCCCTCAGCTGGTCCCCTAGGGCCAGGTTCAGCCTGCTTCTCCATGGGGGCGCTGCATGGAAGAGGTGGCATGTGAGTGTGCAGAAAGGACAGGCAGAGTTTGGGCAGGTAGAAAGGGGGAGGTGGATGGCAAGGGGGCTGTCGAGAGCAGGGGGTGGGATAATCCAGGCAGAGGGGTTGGTGAAACAGCGTCCTTGGGGTGGGGATGAATGAGTCCCCGCTGGGAGCACAGAGACTCTGCTGGAGATGGCAGGGTCACAAGAGGTCCCCCGGGAGGATCACACCAGTGCCCTTGGGGTGAACGCTCCCAGGTCACACACCCAGGCCAGCCCCGCAGGGCAGCCTAGTAACTCATCTCAGTCCTGAGAGTGATTATGGACTAATTATGTCCCCCCTCCCCCACCCCGAATTCATATGCTGAAGACCTAATCCCAGAACCTTAGAATGTGATTGTAGGGGCCCCTGGAGGGCTCTGTCGGTTAAGCATCTGACTTTGGCTCAGGTCGTGCTCTCATGGTTCATGAGTTCAAGCCCCACATCGGGCTCCGTGCTGTCAGTGAGGAGCCCACTTAGGATGCCCTGTTCCCCTCATCCCACCCACTCTCGTGCCTGCCCACTGGCTTTCAAAAATAAATAAACATTACAAAAGAGAGAGAATGTGATTGTATTTGGAGACAATGCCTTTAAAGAGGTAATAAGGTTAAGTGAGGTCACAGGGTGGGGCCCTCATCCAATTGGACAGGCATCTGTCCAAGAAGAAGAGACACCAGGGGTTTGCAGGCACAGAGGGAAGTACTTTGTGAGGACACAGGCCAAGGAGAGGTTGCAGAGGAAGCCAGCCTTGCCAAAGCCTTGACCTAGAACTTCCAGCCTCCACGACTGTGGGAAATACCTTCGTGTTGTCTCACCTGCCCAGTTTGAGGTGTCTTGTAATAGCAACCGGGACTGACGAAGACAGGCATGGACCTCCAAACCTCCTCACGGTGTCCCACATGAGTCACTCAGCCTCTCTGGGCCTGTCTCCTGATCTGAACATGCGAAGCCAAGGGAAAGACACATTCCACCCACGGCAGCAAGGAAGTGGGAGCGAAACTGTGTGTGTGACACGGACATCTGGTGAGTGTGCAGATGTCGAAGAAGAAAGTCATTTCTACAACGAGGTGCCTGACCCTGGAATGGGGACGGGAGAATAGACCAGGAACCACGGTCAACAATGCTGCATTGTGCCTTTGAAAGTTGCTAAGAGAATAGTTCTTAAAAGTTCTCATCACAAGAGCTATTCGAGATAGACATTAACTAGACTTAATGTAGCAATTATTCCACAATATATACGTGTATCAAATCCTTATATTGCACACTGAAAAATATACAATGTTATATGTCAGTTATACCTCCATGAAAACAAATATTTAAAAATAAATAAATATCATTGATGTTTACTTTTGAGATAGAGAGAGACCACAAGCATGAGTGGGGGAGGAGCAGAGAGAAGGGAACAGAGGATCGGAAGCAGGCTCTGAGCCAACTGCAGAGAGCCCGATGCAGGGCTCGCACTCACCCATGAACCATGAGATCATGACCTGAGCCAAAGTCAGACGCTTAACCAAAGGAGCCACCCAGGCACCTTGTAAATATTGTTTTAAAGACAAGAACTGGGGTGGAGGCAGAAAAAATAAGAACTTCTTTTTACGTGTATCCTACCTCTTCTTACATTTATATTTTTATATATGGTTTTCATAAACATTACACATAAGAGAAAAAATATAACCGATAAGTACATACGTGTTTCCACATTATGAAAAATAGCATCCTTGTACATTTCTACTCTGTATGTGACTTTAATGTGCGTCATCCATAAATGCAGTGCTGTGTGTATAGAGTATCTGAGTAAACCGATTTGCATATCCAAGTGTACAGTACCCCCCCTCATCTGAAGGGATATGTCCCACGATCCCTCGTGAATGCGTGAAACACACATAGTACCATACCCTATTACACACGGATTCTCCTATACATACATACCCAGGATAAAGTTTAATTTATAAATTAGGCACAGTAAGAGAGTAACAACAGTTAATAATAAAATAGAACAATTATAACAATATACTGCAATAAAAGTTACGTGAATATGCTCTCTCTCTCTCTCTCTCTCTCTCAACACCTTATTGTAAGGGCATCAGGGTGGTTCAGTCAGTTATGGGCCTGACTTTGGCTCAGGCCAACCTCGCTGTTTGTGGGTTCGAGCCTCATGTCAGGCAGCCTCACACAAGCAATGGAGAGCCTGCTTGGGATTCTCTCTCTCTCCCCTTCTCTCTCTGGCTGCCTACCATTCGAAATAAATGAACTTTTTAAAAAAAATAAAATAAAGTTAAAACTTAAAAAAAAAAAGGGGGGGGGGAGGGTGCCTGGGTGGCTCAGTCGGTTGGGCGGCCAACTTCGGCTCAGGTCATGATCTTGTGGTTTGTGGGTTCGAGCCCCGCGTCGGGCTCTGCGCTGGCAGCTGGCTCAGAGTCTGGAGCCTGTTTCGGATTCCATGTCTCCCTCTCTCTCTGACCCTCCCCTGCTCACGCTCTCTCTCTCTCTCTCAGAAATAAATAAAACATTTTTTAAAAAAAACTTTATAAAAAGGAAAAAGGGAAAGAAAGGAATACAATCACCATTAGATGTGATGGGGAACCCGGGGTCGGCCTTCAGAACAAGTGTTGAGACCCTGGAAATGGGGGCTTGAACCGTCTTCACAAGAGCCTTTGTGAGATTCTGCCAACAGCGGAGGGACTCCCAGCCCTGGACAAGCCCCATCAGCGTGGACTCTGGCAGACACTGGCACGAACACCATTGTTCAGATGGTCCCCTGTCCCGATTATAATGGCAGGAAAGCCTTGCATGGTGGGCAAAGGGAGTTGTGGCTGACGGTACATGGGAGGCTGCCTTTGAGATCTCCCCGAGATAACTAGAGATGTTTGGATGGGGAGCAGGGCGGGGGGCTAACTTTCTTGTTCGGGGAGATCAGTGGTTTAAAGCCTCTGTCATTTGGGCAAACACGTAACTGTGGCTTTATTCTGCTGTCCCAGACCAACGGACAGGGCAGGCCCAGCGGCATACGCATTCTGTATTTCACTGAATCTCTGCTTTCTGGAGCTGGGTGAGCTCAGTGCTTAAAACCCACGTGGTGAGAGTCCAGGGCGCCCCCAGGGGGGACCGTGAGGATACAGGGAATGGGTGAGCATGCACTGACCCTGTGGGAGGTCTTCATCCCTCAAGGCAGGTGCGGCCTGAGAAACACAATGCAAACTGGCAGGTCTGAGAGCTGGCAATGCTGGCTTGTGTGCAGAAGAACGTTGCCCGGACTTTGGTTTCCGGCACACTTCGTTGAAATCCCTATCTGTGTGACCTTGGGCAAGTCGCAACGTCTCTGAGTCCCGTCTATAAGATGAGAACGTTCTCTTCCTCGGGCCAGTAACGACTGTTTATTCAGCCCCTTCTCAACCTCCAGCACCGCCTTCACCCATCTCTGAGGAATGCTATTCTGAGTACGCAGTCCTTTATGTTCGGGGAACCCAGTAGTAACCTCAGGGCCATGGTTTCTCCACCCCCAAACTGTGGCAGGCGGGATGGAGCTGGGGAAATGAGGAGCTCCTGCTACTGAGGCCTTCTTCCAGCATGTTCTCATTTTGTATCGAGCCAACAGCTTCCCGCCGCTGCCGGGCATCAGCAGCCCGCCCCCTTTCAGAGAAGAAAAACCCCATGTGAGGACTAGTTTTGCCATCATCAACCCCACCCCCACCACCTGGGGTTCCCAAGGAGCCACCTTCCCGGAGCACCAAGGCTGCTCTCATCCTCCTGTGGGCCCCAAGGTCCTCTCAGGCTCTGCTCCCACCTACCCCCTCTGGGGACACTGGCCCCCCCTTCCTCTCTTTTCTCCCTGCTCCGCCCCCACTCCCTCTGGCCTCATTGCCACAGCCAGGGCCTACTGTCCCTGGAAGACTTTGGTGCCTCTCCCCGGGGTGGACAGACTCGGAGATCTTGCAGGAAACTTGCCTGGAAGGGCGTCTCTGTTAGAAGGCTCGCAAACCCTGGGGCCCAGGCATTCTTTTTCATTTCGTGGAAAGGGGAAAAGAACACGCATCCAGTTTAGCATGGGTTTATTAACATCCACTCCCTGCTAGGCACTGGGAGACACAGTCTGCCGTGGCTCGGGCTGCCAAAGTGAAAGGCCACGGACCGGCTGGCTTAATCAGACGTTTATTTCTCATGGTTCTAGAAGCTGGAAGTCCAAAATCAAAGTGCCGGAGCGTTGGTTGCCTCTGAGGCTCTTATCCTTGGCTGGCAGATGGCCACGTCCTTGCCACGTCCTCCCATGATTACCTCTGGGCACGGTGGCTCCTTGTGTCTCTTCCTCTTATAAGGACACCAGTCGTATTGGATTAAGGACCACTCTAATAGCCTCACTTTAACTCTAAAGTGATAATAATTTTATCACCTCTTTTAAGACCTCATTCTCAAATATGGCTACATTCTGAGGTGTTGGGCTTTAGAGCTTCACCACATGAATTTGTGGGGGATACAAGTCAGCCCGTAACATGGTGTTAGCAAGATATAGTCCTTGCTCCCCTGGGAACTCAGAGGTAAAATGGCCCCTGTCATCCAAGGCAGTTTTTCAAATATCTCGTAGGCAGCCTGAGGTCTAAACAAGGTAAAAACCTCTCATGGCTCTGGTTGCAGAATCAAGGGCAGAAACCACACCTCATCCCAGGACCTCTGGGGAGTCCTCAGACCTGTGCAGGAGCCACAGTGAGATCTGGAAAAGTAGTAACAGCTAGCATCTCTTAAAGCACTTAGTATGGGCCAGGCGCCATTCTAAAAGCATAAACACGTTAACTCTCGTAACAACCCATGAGGAATTCTCATCCCATTTGACGGATGAGAAGGGGAGCACAGAGGAGAAAATGACTTCCTTCCTATACAGGAAGCAAAGTCCTGGAGCCCAGGACCTGTGCTCCTCACACCCCGTGAACTACAGCAAGCATCCCTGACCACAGCACCATCAAATCTGCTGCTGACGACGATCGTGACGATGGTGTAGAAACTCCACTCCCCAGCATCCCACAGGGAGTGGCTGCAGGCTGTAGACAGTTTTCTGTTCTCATTTTACCAGGACTATTATAAGTGTTTTTGGGTAAGACATGGCCAGTGTTTCTGGAAGGAAATGACATGTGAATTATGAAGGAATAACCCTTTCTTGTGCAGACCCCCTTTATTCAGATCTTCAGAGGAGAGTGAAGAGATAGACAGACAGAATAAGAGAATATTTGCTGAAGACGTGATCTAGGTGTTCAGTCAATGTTAGAAGAAGTCTGTGGGGCTTTTCAAACTGTCATCTGGCTGTGACTCTGCCCGACCATATGCTATCTGTCACATCAAACAGCATGATTTTTTCTGAGTTTTGGTTTCCTTATCTATAAAAAGCAGGAGATCCCATGGCGGGGGGGGGGGGGGGGTGCCCACATTAGATGAAACCTGGACCACAGTAGGAATTTAGTATGCGTGAGTCCTCTTCTGTACAGATGTCCCTGGAAGGGATGTCAATGGAGGCCACCGGCTGGTCTGGGGTCACTCCAAGTAGAAAGCTCCTGATATGCTTTCTTGGTGTCCTCTGTGTTGTGGAGAGAGGGCTGGTGATTTTGAACCTCAGTCAGGTGACCCCCACCCCCCACCCGCCGGCACCCTGCTAGAGACAGAGGCAGCTCCCTCTGAAGGCGCAATTAAGCGTCATTTGCATTCCTTATAGAGAACAGATGCTCATTTCCATCGGAAACGTTCCCATATGGCCTGGCCTTGTTGCAATTTCCATCAAGGGCTGGTCTTGAATTTTACAATTAAAGGTGTCCCTTGGCCACTGGCAGAAAAGGAACCGAGTTTCCATTTGGCCCCAGAGTTCCTTTGTTTGTTTCAGACAGGAGGGAAGCCGGCCCTCTCTGGCCCAAAGTCCTCCCCTCCCGGGCTCTCCTTGCCCTTCCCACTGGGGGAACTGATGGGGTCTGTACTGCAAACCCCGCTGCGCAGGCTCCCTTCCGCACGTCAAATCTCCACCTGGGGGCGCCCACACCTGCAGGTGACCACGTGCAACACTTTGCGCACCTCGACCCAGTCCCCGTGCTTCTCTACTTTGTAAGAACTGTTCCCCCAACTGACTTGCCAGCGAGCTGAGCTCCCCTGGGAAGAACCAAACTCTGGGTGTGCCGCGTGTTTGTTGTTTTTTTAGCAATGGGCCGGTTCATCTCCCATCCCTTGAGATTCCCTCCTCCCCAGGTGCTGCCAGATGCTAACTCCTGTGCCCCAGGCTGTGCCCTGCATCGGGGACGTGGCCTGCCCTCCCAAATAGCCTCCCAGGTCTCCCTGACTTTGTCTTCTATCATGTGACTGTCTCTGGGGCCCCATTCCTTCAGGACCTCGATGGGCTCTGAATTCATTCACTGGCCGTGTGACCTGAGTATACGTCTCACCCTATCTGAACCCTAGGCTCCTTATATGCTAATTGGAGGTACTGACACCCACCTTGTTGGCTGCTACGATGAGCCCATGAGATAATAGAAAAGTCTCCTTCCCCTTCGCTGGATGACAGGAAGGCTCCAGGGTGGGGTGAGGCGGGGAACAAGTTTCTCACGGCAGGACCACCCCCCACCAAGTGACTGCTTCTGCGCCAGCTCAGGGACCCCTATCCCAGTCCTGCAGATAGGAAACCTGAGCAGAGATACCCCTATAAAGACTGGGGTCGAAGGACAATCACTTCCTGCTGCCAGGATTCCATGGCTTCCCACAGGTTCACCGAACAAAGCTTGGGGTACCATGTTGGTGGCTCATTGACAGATCGCAGTGCTTGGATGAAGGCCACAAAGAACAGACAGATTTGATGCATCTTTGCATTTAGCAATTGTCTAACACATGGTTTTATGGGGTTAAACCAACTGCCCGACTCAGAACGACCCTCTCACACCCTTTTCCCAGCTGAAAAGGTAGTGAACAGGATTCTTTGCTATGGTACCTCCATGGGGGGCATCTGAGAGACCTTAACCAAGAGAACGAGCTGGCGGCCCCTCGGAGCCCGGTCTGTGCGTTCACAGCAGTGAAGCATGTCTGTTCTTTTATGGGTCTCTTAAAACCACCTTTCAAACAGCCATTTCCAGGGTTATGGAGTCATCAGGAAAGCTGAACAGATTTTTGCCCTTTGTGCTACTGACGTCAGAGGCACAGCGGGCCGATCAGAACATTGGTGGGATGCTATATTCTGGCGTTTCGTGCTAGACTCTGCCTACCACACATGGATGGCTGTTCACGAGTGATGTAAAAAGTCTGGTGGAAAGAGCCCTGGAGTCATCTGGGATTTTGGAAACATAAGCTTGCCAAGTGTAGCTGACGCTTCTGGTTGCCCACTCAGCACGCATTTCTCACCCACCCTCCTTTCCTCTTAATTCAGAACAGGCATCTGCCCTCCTTCGCTCAGCTTTGTGCTCCTAAGGGGCTCCATGTCAGCCCGGGCTGAGGGGTGAGGCCAGATAAGTCTCAGTCAATCATGGGTTCCCAAACACTTTGCTGGTAATGGATTTAGATATGGGCACCTGTCATCCTTCCGGCCAACAGAACACAAAGGGAAGTTGCTGGAAGTCTTCTGGGAATGTTTCCCTTGCCCTTAAAAAGAGACGGAAACCAGATATAGCCTCTTCTTGCTTCAGGACCTTGTGACTGAATATGATGTCTGGACATGTGCCAGCTTCTCAATCTCTAGCCTAGAAGTGGCTCAGACAATCTGCTCACAGAGAAGCAGAGAACTGGAGCCCAGCACCTCCCTGGGCTTGTCCTGCCTATGACCTTCCCATGAAGTTGAGTTGAGGTTGGCCATGCCGACTCCCTCATGATACACTACGTTTGCTTGGTCAAGTCTCTCCGAGTCTCATTTTCTACAATGTATAAAAAGTTTGCTTTCCTCAAGCTACCCTGGGAAGAATACTTTCATGGCTGATAAATATGGCACCCACGCCTTCTGAGGCATACAGAAAAAGATCTTATTCCTTGACCTACGGCGGCAGCTGATAGAATCATAACAATAGGGTCCTGTATTGTTTTATATATATTAAAAATTCTTTTGGTTGCATCAGTAGTCACCGAACTTGAACCTGGCTTACACACAAATGAGAACTAATAATAAGGATATGGGCCTGTCTCACAGCACTCAAAGCTTGGAATGTGATTTGGTCTTTTTTTTTTTTTTCACATTTATTTAGTTTTGAGAGAGACACAGAGAGAGAGCAAGGGAGGGGCACAGAGAGGGAGACACAGATTCCGAAGCAGGCTCCAGGCTCTGAGCTGTCAGCACAGAGCCTGACATGAGGCTAAACTCATGAACTGTGAGCAAGGTCGGACATTTAGCTGACTGAGCCACCCCAGATGCCCCAGAGTGTGATTTGGTCTTTTTTTTTTTTTTAATTTTTTTTAATGTTTTATTTATATCTAGGAGAGAGAGAGAGACAGTGTGAGCAGGGGAGGATCAGAGAGAGAGGGAGTCACAGACTGAAACAGGCTCCAGGCTCTGAGCTGGCAGTCAGCACATAGCCCGACGCGGGGCTCGAACCCACGAACCGCGAGATCATGGCCTAAGCGAAAGTCAGACGCTTAACCGACTAAGCCACCCAGGCGCCCCTGATTTGGTCTTAAGAACACATTCAGATCTACATTCCAGGTGCCACCAGACCACCCCCTCTATACTGTGTTGAATAGTGTCCCCAAGACTTTGTGTCTACCTGAAACCTTAGTGACTTTATCTGTAAGTAGGGTCTTTGCAGATGTGATTGGTTAAATTAAGATGAGGTCATCCTCAGGGTGGAGTTTCAATGCAATGACTGGTACCTGTATAAGAAGACATGCAGAAGGCACATAGAAGTGACATGAAGACACACAGGGGAGAATGTCATGTGATGACAGAGGTAGAAGTATTGAAGTGGTAAGTCCACAAGGCAAGAAAAGCCAAGGATTTCCAACAGCCACCGGAAGCTAGAAAACAACGCAAGGAAGGACCCTCCCCTAGGGCCTTCAGAGGAAGTATGGCCCCGCGAATGTCTTGATTTTAGGCTTCTAACCTCCACAACTGTGAGGGAATACATTTCTGTTGTTTTAGGCTACCAACTTTGTGGTGATTTGTTAGGGCAGCCCCAGGAACCTAATATGTATGCCTTCTATTCATCCTGGTTGTGTGGGCTTCTTTTCCCTCTAGCTACAGACCAACCCCTGTCCTCCTTAAAGTAGCTGCCACACAGCCGCTTACCACATAGCTGCCAACAGTTTATTGATACTTGTCAATCAAGCTTGGAGAAAGAGGGGTGTTTTCATGTTTATCTAACAACAGACAATGGGGTAAAGGAGAAGAAGAAGAAGAAGAAGAAGAAGAAGAAGAAGAAGAAGAAGAAGAAGAAGGCGGCAAACTGAATCTTAAAAAGCCAGCAATCAAGACTGAGCGATGAGAGACTTGAGCAAAGTCAAGGAGAGGACGGACATTAGTGTTTCTGGTAGTGCTAATGGCCCAATAGTACCTAAATAATTTGGTTGTCCTTACCCCGTGCTATCTGCCTGGAATCGTGAGTAGATGACATTCAGCTCTGTGCAGAAGGGAGAAAAAAAGTGACCAAACAGGGGCACTTGGCTGGTTCAGTCAGTAAGCATGTGCCCCTTGATTTCAGAGTCATGAGTTCAAGCCCCACATTGGACATGAAACTTACTTAAAAAAATTATTTTAATAAAATAAAATAAATAAAATAAAATAAAATAAAATAAAATAAAATAAAATAAAAAAAGAAGTGGCCAAATAAAACTGTGCTCTTGTTTCAATCTTTGTCACTGCAGACGTCTCCCAATTACAGTGAGGAGCCTGAGGCAGGGTATCAGAAACTTCCGCCGTGAATCCACGTTGTCCAATTTCATTATTTCTGGCAAAGACAAAATCACATGATAAAAAAAAAAACTGAGGATATACAGATAAACGCCCAGAATATGCCCACATTTATCTTAGAAAGTCTCAGCTACATCTGCATGGAAATGGCTAAAGCAAGTCTTGGGAGGCTGGTTGGTTAATATTTCTACAAGAAGAACCCCAGTGATGGGCTTAGAGGTAAACTTTTAGCAACTTCTTGGCCATCTTCCTAGACCATTGGGTAACAACCTATCCTGATGAAGGCTCATCAAATCTCTATATGCAAATTTCATGATTTTGACTGTGGAATCATTTACCACAAACTTTCCTGTCTGGCCACCCACGTTGCTTACAAATAACTGGTACAAAGGCTTGGTTACCAAAGGGGAGTTTTGAAATAGGAATGAGAACTACCTTGAGCCCTTTTGAAAAGTCAAGTTATTCCCCAGGTATATTCCTGCATCATCAGTGTGGTTTCTAAAAGATATTCTGGGCCATTTCTTGTGGCAATGTCAGTTCCTCTGCTGAGGTTTCTCAAGCAGCCTACGGTAATCATTAATTTCAGCCTTTTCCATGGCAGATCAATTATCAGATCAAATCTAGATGCCTTCCTGTCGATAACTGCCCCAATACTCTGCTACAAAGTGGCCAAGATAATGTGGTGATGTGACAACAGTTTTCCCCATAAAATGCGTTATTTGTGGGCAGATCATCTATATTCATTAGTGAATAGTTTATATTCTCTGGGAAGTTTCTCAGTCACCCCCTCCACACCAAGTTTAAGACACAATCTGGTCTCATTACATGTACTGCCTACATTACATAGGCAGTAACTGTGAAATTTCATTATCTCTTCAAAAGGGAATGAGGTAAGCCTCCCCGAATCCCAGAATTCTGTAGAGATGGGGGAGCCCACTCTGAGAGTGAGTGTCCAGTGTAGAGGGACCAGGGGCTGGGGTCACATTCACTATGGCCCTTCAAGGGTTTTTAAACAGAGTATAGTCATTAAGACAGAAGGAAAGAGTCCCATGACCCATAAAACCGTGTTGTAGTTTAACATGTGGTTTTGCTCTTAGAAGAGTCCCCAGAAAGCAAAAAGATAACACGTTGAAAGGATTTGAGATGCTAATAATCCAAATGAAGGGTTTAGTGCAGTGGCTGATACGTGGGCATTCAATGGGCATTCAATGAATGCTAACTGTTCTTATTATTTGAAACAGTGATGGAATTTCTTTCTTCACATCCAGGATACTTGCTGGTGCTTCGCTGTCAGCCAAATCTCTAGATGACAGTGTTCTTGGGTAGAAGCAGCTGGTACCTAACGTTCTCTGGCCAAACACAGCTCTGGACCCATAAGGTGCTGCAATCAGAGCAATGCATAGTGGCTACATCTACTCATCTCTCCTGGGAAGCCAAAAGCCTGCTTGACGCTCCCTGTCCCCATCCAATCACTGATGCTCTGAGCCCAAGGCCAAGGAATGCCCCCTTTTTAGTCAATGTAACATGGTTCAGCAACAGCTACCATTTGTAAAGAAAAATACAAAAGAAAATGAGTAGCCCTGGGAGGTCTTCGGGCACTTGCTTTAAGTTTTAGTAGGTTCAGCATAGACTGTGCCGGCTGCTCCTTAAGAGCTGTGAGCCCTTGAACAGTAGTCATGGCAACAGAAGTAAAAACAGGAAGTCTTGTGGTTTGTTTTTTTTCCCTTTTATTCTCCACTTCTGCGTCTGATATATCTCAGTGATACAAGGCATCCTGACTTTGTTCTGAGTGGTCTTCCTCTGTTGACCTCATCATTGAAACACTTTGCTACCCCTTAGAATCCTAGAAGAAGAGGTATAGTTAAGGCATTAAGAAACTTTAGGAACTACACGGATTCCTGAAAGTACCCAAAGACCGGTGATGGGGCATCTGTTGGTAAGCTTGGGCAAGGTCACGTATTGCTATATCTGCCTCCTCCTGGAAGGGATGAAAGCGTGCTCAGTAAGCCCCAGATCTCTGACATGGGTGCTGCCTTCACCCAACATCTGTAGATTTCCCTCAATTACACCAAAATTTTTAAGTTCAAAGAATTCCAGCTCCTCTGTGGACTATCTGTGGGAAAAATGGAGCAACCTCATTTCCTTCTTATGTAAAATGGGAATAATGATTGTATCTATTCTATAAGGTTGTTGTAAGGTGGAAAAATATATGTTAAACATTTAGCACAGTATTAGGCAAATGGTAAATGCCCAATGAAAGTAGCCTCTGCTCTTTCAAAGCTTGCATTATGCCACTTTACATTTTTTAAAACTTTTCTTTAAGTGTTTATCTGTTTTTGAGAGAGAATGCAAGCAGGGGAGGGGCAGAAAAAGAGAGGGAGACAGAGAATCTGAAGCAGGCTCCAAGCTGTCAGCACAGAGCCCGACACAGGGCTAGAGCTCAGGAACCATGAGATCATGATTTGAGCCAAAGCTGGATGCTTACCCAACTGAGCCACCCAAGCCCCGTCCCCCCTTTTCTTTTCTTTTTTTAAAACTATGCCACTTTGCTTTTAAGAAAAACCTGCACTGGTCACCTGCCATTGCTAACCAAAAGAAACTTAAGAAAATTTTTTGTTTTTACCCCAAAAAAAGGTGAAAAGCAAAAACTGTGTTGAATGCTTGTTTTGCAGCTAACCTCTGTAGGGGCAGCGCCACCAAGCCCCTGTCCCCAGAACTGCACTCAGCATGTCAGCATCAGCCTCCAGAGCTCTGAACTGTGTCTGTGAGCACCTGTGCTTGACCTTGATTTATTTTGTGCATCCGTAAGCAAGATGTGTCCTAAGGTATCAGAAGAGCCTCAGAGGCTACTTTTTGGGGCTGAGAACACTCAAAGCTTTTTCCATTTCAATTAATAGTAATTGCTTTTTTGCTTTATGCCATTTCAACTTACAAAAGTTTTCATAGGGGGGCGCCTGAGTGGCTTAGTCGGTTAAGCGTCCGACTTTCGCTTAGGTCATGATCTCGCGGTTCGTGGGTTCGAGCCCCACGTCGGGCTCTGTGCTGACTGCCTGCTCAGAGCCTGGAGCCTTTTTTTGAGTCTGTGTCTCTCTCTCTCTCTGACCCTCCCCTGCTCACGCTGTCTCTCTCTCTCCTAGAAATAAATAAAAAATTTAAAAAAAAAGTTTTCATAGGAACGCTCTACTTTCAGATAGCCAGGGAGACCTGTATATGGAAGACAGAAGAAAGGAAAAAGAAAAAAGACAATTACCAGGGCAAATATTATAAACCATTAACTATCTTCTAGTGGCACTGGTAGGGTAGATCAAGGATTTGTAATCTGAAGTTCATGGCTCCTTAGAAGAACTTAATTTTTACATAAAATTGTATGTTTATAATCATTTTCCCGGGGAAAAGTCACAAGCTTTCACCAGATTCGCAGATTCCCTGCTCTGATTAAGAAACACTGTAGCCTCTAGATCTTAAAAAGAAAGCCCTTCTGCATGTAAGAGATGAATCACTGGGTTCTACTCCTGAAGCCAAGACTACACTGTGTGTTAACTTGAATTTACGTTAAAAAATAAAAATTAAAAAAAAAAGAGATGTTCTGGGGAGCCGGGGTGACTCAGTCGGTTAAGTGTCTGACTTCGGCTCAGGTCATGATCTCACAGTTCGTGAGTTCAGGCCATGCATCGGGCTCTGTGCTGGTGGTGCAGAGCCTGCTTGGGATTCTCTCTCCCTCTCACTCCATGCCCCTCTCCCGGTTGCACAATAAATAAATAAATAAGCCCTTCATCTCACACCCATTAGAATGGCTGCTATCAAACAAGAAAATAGCAAGTGTTGTTGAGGACAGGGAGTTTGGAACCCTCTCGGTCAGGATGTAAAATGGTGTAGCCACTGTGGGAAACAATTATTACATTTCCTCAAAAAAGTAACTTAGAATGGCCATGTAATCCAGCAATGCCACTTCTGAGTGCATACCCAAAAGAATTGGAAGCAGAGACCCAAAAAGATATCTGCGTGCCATGTTCATAGCCAAGATATGGAAGTGACCCAAGGGTCCATCATTGGATGAGTCGATAAGCAAAACAGGGCCTGAAAACAATGGAATATTATTCTATCCATCTGCCATCACAAAATGCCATAGAATGGGTGGCGTCTACAACACGAATTTATTTTCTCCTAGTTCTGGAAGCTAGAACTCCGAGATCAGGTTTCTGGCTAGTTTGGTTCTGGTGAGAACTCTCTTTCTGGCTTGCAGAAGGCCACCTTCTGGCTATGTCCTCACATGAGCTTTTCCTTGATGCTTGCACAGAGACACACAGAGACTGAGCTCTCCAGTGTCTTTTCTCATAAGGACGCCAACCCTATCAGGTCCCAGTCCTACCCTCATACCAGCCACAAACATTCCGTCCATAACAATTAAAAGGAAGGAAATTCTGGGGCGCATGGGTGGCTCAGTCGGTTAAACATTCGACTTTGGCTCAGGTCATGATCTCGCAGTGAGTTTGAGAGCCCCACATCAGGCTCTGTGCTGATATCTCAGAGTCTGGAGCCTGCTTGGGATTCTATGTCTCCCTCTCTCTCTGCCCCTCCCATGCTCATGCTCTGTCTCTCAGTAATAAATAAACATTAAAAAAAATCTTTAAAAGGAAGGGAATTCTGACATATGCAACAATATGGATCTATCTTGAGGACATTGTGCTGAATGAAATAAGCCAGTGGCAATGACAAACCATGTATGATTCCACTTCTAGGAGGTAACTAGTAGTTAAATTCATAGAGACAGAAAGTAGATTGATGGTTGCCAGGGGGCTGAGGGCCAGAGGAAAAGAATGAGGAGTTATGTTACTAGATACAAAGTTTTAGTTTTACAAGATGAAAGGAGTTGTGGAGACTGGTTGTAGAGCAATGTGAATACTGTTGACCTGTACATTTAAAACTGGTTAAGGGGTGCCTGGGTGGCTCAGTCAGCTGAGCGTCCGACTTTAGCTCAGATCATGATCTCATGGTTAGTGGATTCGAGCCCCGCGTTGGGCTCTGTGCTGACAGCCAGCTCAGAGCCTGAAGCTTGTTTCAGATTTTGTGTCTCCCTCTCTCTCTGACCCTCCCCTGCTCATGCTCTCTCTCTCTCTCTCTCTCTCTCAGAAATAAATAAAAAAACATTTAAAAATTTAAAAAACTGGTTAAGATGGCAAATGTTATGTTATATGCATTTTACTAAAATTTAAAAAAATAGTAAAGAGATAAAGGAAGCCCCACTGAGGGCATTGTTCAATTCTTGCTCCCACTAGAGTACTGAGGAGTGGTTAAGAGCATATACCTTGAAATGAGATAGACCTGGGTTCACTTCTGAGTTGCCAGTAGACCTGAGTATGAACTTGAACAATCTTCAAAAACGCTTTTAAACCAGGGGCACCTGGGTGGCTCAGTCAGTTGAGCAACCAACTCTTGATTTCTCATGGTTGTGGTTATCGAGCCCTGCACTGGACTGTGCTGAGCGTTGATTCTGCTTGGGATTCTCTCTCTCTCTCTCTCTCTCCCTCCCTCTCCCCTGCTCACACACATGCTCTCTCAAAATAAACAAAAAACAAACACTTTTTTAAAAATGTTCTAAACCAAAACGTACATTTTATCTTTCAAATGACTAAATCGTATTGAGCACCAGGTTCCCTCTAGACTTGTTTGGGGCTCTGTCAACAAATTTCCAGGGGTCAGCCTGCTTTAACAGCCCTGGAATGGGGTCCCCAGCCTTCACTAGACTTGGTAACTTGAACTGGTCCATGAATTTTGAGGAGTGTGCACTTACTCTGTTCCGCATCTATATTCCAGACAGCATTTTTTTTTCAGAAAGGAAGAACATCACCGCGTCGGCATTAAACTTGCCAAGGTTGTTCTCCAAGACAGTACTTCATGAAGCTGACACTAACACCTAACAAAGACCCTTTTGGTTATTTAGACACATCTGGCCCAACTCTGTCTTAGAAGCCGTGATGTTCTCACCAGGCTCTTAGTTTCACATCGGAGAGTAGTTGGAATTCACCCCATGAGATGTCTGACACAGAAGGGCCTCAGCAGTCATTTAAACTTTCCCCCTTGCTTTTAAACACGGGGAAATGGAGGCCCTGAGAGGGTTAAGGGACTTATTTAATAGAAATTGAAGGTAGGAAAAGGAATCAAACCAGGCCTTTGGAGACCAGGTTCAGACACATTTCCACTATAACAGGCTGCCTCACGAAAATATAAGTGCCTCATGAGTTTCCAGAAACCTAGCCAATCTTCTCCGTATTGCTTCAGTTTTAATATATGCACTGTCAAAGGGAACATATATAAAAATGAACATTGTTAGCGATGATAATTAAATCCTGGACTCATCTCTACATTCTGCTATAACGGCACACATCACACTGTCTTATAACCGTCTCTTTGCTGGCCCATCTCCTCTTCCTCCTCCACCAGACTGTAGATCCCCTGACAACAGTGACTGTCTTGTCCCCAACCCCGAGCTCAGCACCTGATACAAGTCTGACCCCAGATAGATGGTAGGTAGACCACTGATTGGGCAAGTGAGGTATGTACCGTCTATAATGGTAAATATTCATTTCACCCCTTAGTCCTAGAGGAAGCCAGGTGCCTGAGAAAACCTATGGCATATGCAGGAGTCCCAGTGAATTGCCAGAGCATAAGAGAAGTCTGCAGATGCCTTGCAGGGTTTTTCATTTTATTGTTTTATAATAAAATTAAAGCCTCATATGTATGTCAGGAAGTAGGATGGCTGAATCAAATATTTTAGCATGTTGCGAATTTTAAGCATAAGATCTGCTCTATTTTCAGAATTAAGTCAGTTGTTCATTAATCCTTTATGTATCGAGAACCAGGGTGGCCCAGCCAAAGATACGCCATCTGGTAACCAAAAGCGATTTCAAAATAAGCTTAACTCCTTCACTTATGTTTCTCAAAAAACATAAAGTGGAACTTTAATGTATAGTCCAGAGAAGCCGTTATTAGAGAGGCCTGACCATTTCCCGACCATTTCCCTCGCTTTTCTGCCATTGCTTCAGTACTGGCACGCTTCTGGGTCAAAATGGTGGAATAACACCACAAATTGATCTCCTCTCCAGCCCCCAATGCATAAAACGGTACTTCATTAACTTTCAAAAGGGATAAACCCTCAATAGAAAAGAGAATGAGTGGGGACACACACTAACAGAAGATTTCAGCAGCTTTCTGCAAGATGGTTTACCCATGGAGGGAAATACTGCAACAACTACTGGCCAGGGAGCAGTCCCAACTAAGAGTGAGAAGGCCAGCATGACACTCAAAAAGGACCTCACTCTGCCTTGCAGGCACACAGAGAGGCTTGGGGTTCAGAAACCCACCTGGTAGAAATGAAAAGTGAGGCTGACATGGAAAATTTCAGAAGATGTACATATGGAGCAAGTGGCCTCACCATCACTGTCCCCTGGCCACCATGCCTCACATGCACATATGGAAACACAGATGCCTGGAAGTGATACATATTCCCTCCAGGCCAACAGACAACTTCTCCTTAAAGCAACTGAATGTTCCAGGGAAAAGAACTCTGTGTTCTGGCATTGAGGGGCTCAAGATAATAGAGAGCAGACTTCCTGATCCCCCTGAGACAAAGCCTTCCATTCGAGAAACCCCACCTATGAAATGCAAAAGGGTGTAATTTTTCTGGAGGGGAATGTAGCAATACTGAACAAAATCACATATGCATCTGTTCTCTAACCAGCGAGTCTGCTTCCGCGAATCCAACCAAATGATACATACTCAAAACTATGCGCAAGGCTATTCACTACAACTGTATTTGGTGTGTGTGTGTGTGTGTGTGTGTTTACAGTTTTTATTGAAATCCAGTTAGTTAAATATACAGTGTAATTTTAGTTTTAGGTATACAAAATAGTGGTTCGACACTTCCATACATCACCCGGTGCTCATCACAAATGTGCTCCTGAATCCCCATCACCTATTTAGCCCATTTCCCCACCCGCCCCTCTGGTAACCATCAGTTTGTTCTCTGTAGTTAAGAACCTGTTTCTTGGTTTGCCTCTCTCTCACTCTCTTTTTCCCTCTTTGCTCACTTGTTTCATAAATTCCACATATTAGTGAAATATATAGTATTTGCCTTGACTAATTTCGCTTAGCATAATACTCTCTAGCTCCAACCTTGTTGCAAATGATAAGATATCCTTCTTTTTATGGCCGAGTAGTATTGCATTGTATAAATATACCACATCTTCCTTATCCATTCATCAGTCAAAGGAGACCTGAGCTGTTTCCATAATTTGGCTATTGTACACAATGCTGCTATAAACTTTGATGTTTCCAGGTTTTTCAAGATTGCTTTGGCTATTCAGGTCATTTGTGCTTTCATAAAATTTTGAGGATTGTTTTTTCTAGCTCTGTGAAAAATGCTGTTGGTATTTTGATAGGCATTGCATTCAACTTGTAGGTTGCTTTGGGTAGTATTGACATTTTAACAATATTTGTTCTTCCAATCCACAAGCATGGGATTGTGTCAGCTTCAATTCCTTTCATCAATGTTTTATAGTTTCCAGAGAACAGATCTTTCACCTCTTTGGATAGGTTTATTCCTAGATGTCTTATTGTTTTTGATGCAACTGTAAGTGGGATTGATTCCTTAATTTCTCTTTCTGCCCCTTTATTATTAGTGTATAGAAATGCAACAGACTTCTGTACACTGATTTTGTATCCTGCAACTTTACTGAATTCACTGATCAGTTCTAGCAGTATTTTTTGGTGGATTCTTTTGGGTTTTGGCAACTGTATTTTTAATAGTGAAAAGCAGGACCCAAATGGCATCAGGAGGAATGGGTTGAATAAACAATGGGACATCAAACAAAGCCCTGAAGCTCCACAAAGAGATGAGGAAGCCACCTATAAACTGCTGAGTCTGTGTCCATGGCACATTGTTAACAGAGGGGGGAAAATCAAAGCACAGAACAATGTTTAGAGTATGTTACATTTTATGTAGGAAAGGAAGAAATATGAATATAAAACATATATTTATACTTTGTACATAATGGAAGAATAAAACAAAACCAATTTTTAAAAATCTTTATATAATGCTTACCTAAAACCAAATCTTTAAAGTGCTCACTTAATTTTTTAAAGTTTATTTATTTATTTTGAGAGACAGAAAGTGAGCAGGGGAGGGGCAGAGAAAGAGGGAGACAGAGAATCCCAAACAGGCTCCTCACTGTCAGCAGGGAGCCTGATGCGGAACTCCAACTCACAAACCGTGAGATCGTGACCTGAGCCAAAACCAAGAGTTGAACGCTTAACCAACTGAGCCACCCAGGCATCCCAAAATGCTCACTTTAAAAATAGAGACTAGCAGACTCAATAAAAAAGGAAGATCTATCAATATGTCCTTTACAAAAAACATACTGTAAACATAAAGATGAAGACAAGTTGAATGAAAAAGGTTGAGGAAAGACAAAGACACCAAGCATAAGCAAGCTGGTGTGACCCTAAAAATAACAGGCAAAGTGAACTTCAAGAGACAGTGTACTTACAAGAGATCAAGCAGGACATTTCATTATAAGAGGTCAGTTCATTAATGGGGTGCCTGGATGGCTCAGTCCTTTGGGTGTCTGACTTTGGCTTAGGTTATGATCTCACAGCTTGTGGGTTCAAGCCCCATATTGGGCTCTGTGCTGACAGCTCAGAGCCTGGAGCCTGCTTCAGATTCTGTGTCTCCCTCTCTTTCTCTTTCTCTTTCTGCACCTCCCCTGCTTACACTCTCTCTCTCTCTCAAAAATAAATATTAAAAGAATTTTTTAATAAAAAAAAGAAAGCAGAAAAAGAAAACATAACAATCTTGAGTGCCCTTCGTAACATAGCTCCAAGATACACGAAACAGAATTTGACAGAAGTGACTTTCCCAGGAGTTCCCTGCAACTCGAAGAGGCTAAGTCTCTCTCTTGTCACTTTCAGAGCATGCTTGGAGTTGACAGCCGGCTGCCCTGAGTTAATTTTTTAAGCCTCCCCATGCCATTACCGAAAGCCAGCATGATCCACAGACTGTGCTCATCATTGTCCCTAAGCTTCCAAGTCCCCCAGCCACCGCATCAATAAATGCCTCGCTTTCTCCTCCCCACCTTGCACCTTGTCCAGATTAGCCACAGGTAAAAAGTGTCCTAATGGTGATGCCGCCGCACACCAGGTGTTATCACCTCCTTTGTCACTAATAGTGGGGTCCTTAGGGCTTCAGTTGGTGAATAATCCAACTCCAAAATGCTGTCTGCTTTCTGGGGTCACACCTGCTCTCAACTATCTCCATCTGAGCCTCCCAGACAGCGGAGCCTGAGACGATCCCGAGGAGCCGGAGTTTGGAGAAGCGGGGGTGAGACAGGGAAGCAGGGAGAGCCATTAAAGGATGCACTGACAGCTGGTCATTGCCTTAATGTGCGCGGTCCTATGAGACCATCTGTTTCTCAGCACAATCTGTCTAGGAGGGGAGAAGGGGAGTGAGATTTGATCAACTAGCTCTCATGTCCACTGTCAAAGTGTGGCCCTGGGGATTCACCCAGTGGGGACCCCCATTGTCTGCCACTTCAGCATCAACAGGAAAGCCTCTGGGCATGGGCGAAGAATCACACAGCATGGGCACAAAGGAAGGTGCTGTCAAGGCGCACATGAAGGTGATCAGAGTCCATGAAAAGATGCTTCTAGATGCAACAGTTAGAACAGGACATCTGAGGCAAAGGATCCAGATGGTACACAGGAGGGATCTGACATAGAATATGCACAAAACCTACACCAAACAGTACATTCAAATGTGAAATGTTGGGTGCTTTTCCCTCAAGTTGCAGAGAAAACAAAGTTACCTAGGAGCACCATTTCCATCAGAAATGAACCTGGGGTCAAAAGGAGTTCAATAAAGGGGGAGAAGGAAATAGTAACTACAAGGATAGGAAAGGAAAAAATAAAGCTGTTATTTTTCACGGAGAATATGATTGTATGCTTAGAAAATTCAGAAGAATCTATAAATCAACTATTAATAATTTACTGGGAACCATGAGAAAAAATTCAGCTTAAAAATCAACTGTATTTTGGGGCGCCTGGGTGGCCCACTTGGTTGAGTGTCTGACTATGGCTCAGGACATGATCTCACTGTTCGTGAGTTCGAGCCCCAAATCAGGATCTCTGCTGTCAGTGAGGAGTCTGCTTGGGATTCTCTGTCCCCCTCTCTCTTTGTCCCTTCCCCGCTTACACAGTCTCTCTCTCTCTCTCAAAATAAATAAGTAAAATTTTAAAAAATATATTGTATCTCCACATAGGAGCAACAAATAAAAAATAAAATTTTAGGGATGTCTGGAGGCTCAGTCGGTTAAGCGTCTGACTCTTGATTTTGGCTCAGGTCATGATCTCACAGTTGTGAGGTCAAGTCCCATGTTGGGCTCTGTGCTGACAGCACAGAGCCTGCTTGAGATTCTCTCTCTCTCTCTCTCTCTGTCTCTGTCCCTTCTGCATGAATGTGCTCTCTCTCTCTCTCAAAATAAATAAATAAACATTTTTACATGAAATTTTAAAATAAATGCCATTTAGGGGCACCTGGGTGGATCAGTCACTTAAGTGTCCAACTTCAGCTCAGGTCATGCTCACACGGTTTGTGAGTTCAAGCCCCGCATCAGGCTCTGTGCTGACAGCTCAGAGCCTGGAGTCTGCTTCAGATTCCGTGTCTCCCTCTGTCTCTCGGCCCATCCCCAACTTGTGCTCTCTCTCTCAAAAATAAATAGACATTAAAAAAAATTAAAATAAATGCCATTTTGGACAGCATCAAAATCACCAATCATTGCCTGGCTCTGGAGCCCATGGATGTACAACAAGTAGCTCAAAAATGATTTAAAAAAATTTTTTTTAATGTTTTATTTATTTCTTAGAGAGAGACAGCATGAGCAGGGGAAGGTCAGAGAGAGAGGGAGACACAGAATCTGAAGCAGACTCCAGGCTCTGAGCTGTCAGCACAGAACCCAACGCGGGGCTGGAACCCACGAACTGTGAGATCATGACCTGAGCCGAAGTCAGATGCTCAACCAACGGAGCCACCCAGGTGGCTCAAGAATGATTATTTTTAAAAAGTGAAAACAGAACAAAATTACTCAAGGTTCTGGAGCTATAAGTTTTCGTTTCCATCTCACTTTGTTCATGTTGTAAATTTCTCCCCGACAGGGTCCAGTCCGTCTCTGTGAGCGTCTCTCTCTGGGAGGTGCGATTACAAAGGGGGTAAGACCCGCCATGTGGATTGAAAGACAAATAATGAATGGTAGAAATAATGCTGTAAGGCTGCTTTTGGAGGCTCCTGGGGAAAAGGCAAGCGCGCTCCATGGGTGGGATCCGACACACCGACTACACATGACGGCCAGAATCTGAAAGCCAAGTGAAGAAACGTTATGAACTTAAGGATGGAGCAGGAGACGGACAGCCTCTGGCCCCTCTTTCCTTCAACATTCACATGGTGATTATCGAATCTGCTCTACGTCTCTGTCAGTCAAAAGGGAGATGACTTTGTTCTCACCTTGGGAGAAGGAAGCTGTGTATCTTCTAAGGGATTTTGGAGGAGTTCCCTAGGGGTTGGTTGGAAGTTATTTGAGCACCAGCACCCACTATCGTACCCAAAGCCCTGACGCCTCGCCTTCCAGCCTCCACTCATTTCACCAACTGCCCCATTGTGTTTGTTTGTCTAAAATAAGTCTTCAGAGTGTGATGTTGCAACCATACGTCCCACACTTTCACACATTCTGCCAGGGCATTCTTTGGGGATTCCAGAAGGCTGTCTTGCCTGGCATGTTATGCTCCAGGCCCTTTTACCCACAGGGCACTTTGACTGAGGTGACTAAGGTTGACAAGCTTTCAGAAGGACCTACTGTCGTGTTAGAAACCAGGGGAAACACAGGGACTCTAAATATTAAAAAAATCAATATAAATACATATTTAAACGTCTATCAAATGTAACACAAGGCAGCTAATCGATTGCAACTCCAGTCAGCTTCTGGTGGGTTTTGCATGAATTACATTCAGTATGGCTCCAGGGTTCATTGTCATGTGTTTCAGGGGGTGCGGTCTCTAAATTGGGGAGTGCTCCTGCCCATCCGAAGTCTTCCATGGCCCTCCGGAATTCCCAGGGTGGACCCACAGATCAGGACACCGTTCAGGAGTTTCACAGGGTGAAGATTAAATGAGAGCGGAGAAATTCAAGTGCTTTGAAACAGCAAGAAGTGCCGGCACAAATGCCAATAAATATTTTAAGGTTCTTTGAGGACCTCTTCTGTCATTCTTTATCCTCTCCTTTTTCGAGATCAGAGAATAAGTCGTGGTTCCCTAGAGACACTCCTACCCCCACCTCCCACTCTGGTTTCTGTGCTCACTCAATCCCACTCTAAATCTGGGCCACCCGGGCCCAGACAAAACTGAAGCAAGGGAAAAATTTTCTGTCATTTATTGTGCCCCACGGAAACTTGGTTTTTCTAAGGCTCACACATGGCATCACACTATTTGCCAAGGGAATCGGCAATTGAGGAAGACTTTGGAACCAGGGCTAGCAGGGGCAAATCGGGGGGTGAGTGAGTGTCCCCAGTGCCCCTCTCCATTGTCATCTGTCCTGCGTGGAACCCTTCCCCATGCCCTTTAAAATGTTCCCGGAATAGGGGCGCCTGGGTGGCTCAGTCGGTTAAGCGTCCAACTTTCGCTTAGGTCATGATCTCGCGGTTAGTGGGTTCGGGCCCCGCGTCGGGTTCTGTGCTGACTGCCAGCTCAGAGCCTGGAGCCTGTTTCAGAGTCTGTGACTCCCTCTCTCTCTGACCCTCCCCTGCTCACGCTGTCTCTCTCTCTCTCTCCTAGAAATAAATAAACATTAAAAAAAAACTTAAAATGTTCCCGGAATATGTAGCTCTTAGTTTTCTCCATGATGGAGGAAGAGGGGTTTTTCTTCCTGTCTTCTTCCTTATCTTTTTAGTTTAAAAGCTCCTTTCACCCAAAGCAGGATATTCTCTCATTACTGTTAATTCATGGGCAGAGGACGGTAATGATAATTATGACACTAATTATTGACCCAGCTTCTCCAGTTTGCTGACAGCGCAGCCATGAGAAGTAGAGCAAGGCAAGACCACACTTCTATCTGGGGTTTCACCAGCTGCCGTTTAGATATTAGAATCCATATTCATAAATCTCCAGCACTTACTAGAGAACAATGTGATTAATCAAAATTTCGCTTATGGTGAAAAATTTCCCGGGGGCGCCTGGGTGGCTCAGTCGGCTGAGCGTCCTACTTCAGCTCAGGTCATGATCTCCCCGTCCGTGGTTTCCAGCCCCGCTTCGGGCTCTGGGCTGAGAGCTCAGAGCCTGGGGCCTGCTTCAGATTCTTTGTCTCCCTCTCTCTCTCTGTCCTTCCTCTGCTCAAGCTCTGCCTCTCTCTCTCTCTCTCTCTCTCTCTCTCAAAAATAAATAAACATTAAAAAAAATTCCCTGGAGTGTTAAAAGACCTTGAGTCAGGAAGAAAGCAACAGGAGCTAGTATATCCCCCCACTTCACGCCACCTTGTATGGGGCTACAGAGGTACAGACCAAAGTAGAAATTTCCTTCATTGCTCATCAAACCTGCTTCTGTTCCACCTCTGCTCCATTTCTGAGTCTGACATTGCTCACCGAGTCACCCTCTGAACCTTAGAGGCACTTTTCGATTTCTCTTTTACCTTCATCATTCCAGGCAATGGGGGGTGTCTCATCATCAGATGCACCCTCTCTACCTGGCGAACAGTGCTGTTCCAGTCTGTTACCCTGACTCCCCAACTGGCAAAAGATTGGTCTCCCCACCTCTACTCACATACACTCCAAAAGGTGAGGCTTCCTACGCTGCTGCAGACCATGTCATTAAGAGCCACGGAGATTCCCCTACCTGATAGTCTATCGGGTTAAGGAGATTTCCTTGTATTAGCAAATTGGGGTTTTTTTAATGAGAAGTATTAATTTTACTAAATTTCTTTTTTTTTTTTTTGCACATCTAGAACTCAGCAGGTGGAAATCTTATTGGATCTACTGAACTGCTGTATCATATTAATATTTTTCCTCTTTCTATGCCATTTTAACCCTCCTGAGATAAACGCTACTTCCTTGTGATAGCAAATCGTTGTTTTTCATTGAATTCGGTTTGCTGGTGTTTTGTTTGAGATTTTCACAGCTATGATTTTCAGTAATTAAGGGTTTGCAAAGCAGTTATTTTCCAACAGTGAGCTGTAGGGCCCTTTGTTTCCATAGAGGCTCTAAGTGTAGCTGGGGGTGGGGGTGGCGGGGAGGGAAGGTCTGGGGGGAGGGCATGAATGCAGGTCGGCAGCTCCCTGCCCTCCGCTCTGCCTCAGCTAAAGATGTTTCATTTTCAAAACCTCGTTTACAGATGGGGGTTCCACGTGTGGCTTTAGTATTCACATCCTTTGAGAAAAATGAATCAGGTGGTTTTCCATCTTTTCATATATCCTGAAACACTTGAAATAGCACAGGAAATAGTCTGTTCCTTAAAATCATTTGAACTTGGGTCCTCTTAATGGGGGGAGGGTTGTAGTAAGAGGGTCAATACCTTTAAAGACCTTTTGAATTGATATTTGTATTGAGATCATTGCAGAGGCACATGTAATTGTAAGAAACAATACAGAGAGGATCCTTGTACAGTGCGACCAATTTTCCCCAATGCTGACATTTTCAAAACTATGGTGAGGGCCGCCTGGGTGGCTCAGTTGGTTGAGTGTCGACTTCGACTCAGGTCATGATCTCATGGTTTGTGGGTTCCAGCCCCACACTGGGCTCTGTGCTGACAGAACAGAGCCTGGAGCCTGCTTCGGATTCTGTGTCTGTCTCTCTCTCTCAAATATGAATACACATTAAAAAAACACAACTATGGTATGCTGACAAGATATTGGTGTTGACATAATTTATCAGTCTTATTTGGATTTGGATTTGTATGTGTGTGTGCGCGTGCATGTGTATAAGACTGTATAATTTTGTGGGCTCAGATGTGACCACCACAGTCAAGCGACTTAACAGTCAACACCCCCCACATCACAGGAATCACTCATGCTGCCCTTGGACACCTGTACCCCTCCTGGCGCCCCCCTCCCCATTTCTTATCCCTGAAAATCACTACCATGTTCTCCATTTCTAAATGTCTTCATTTGAAAACTGTTTTATGGGGGCACCTGGTGCCTCATTGGTTGGGTCATTGCACTCTTGATTTCAGCTCAGGTCATGAGCTCCAGCTTTGTGTTAGCCTCTGGGGCTGACAGCATGAGCCTGCTTGGGATTCTCTGTCTCACACTCTCTCTGTCCTTCCCCCTGCCCATGCTCATGTACACTCTCTCTCTCTCAAAATAAAATAGGAAGCATTTTATAAAGACGATGTTGGGGCTCCTGGGTGTGGCTCAATCGGTTAAGCGTCCAACCTTTGATTTAGGCTCAGGTCATGATCTCATGGTTCTTCAGTTCAAGCCCTGCATCGATAGTATGGAGCCTGTTTGGGATTCTCCCTCTCTCTCCCTCTCTCTCAAAATAAATAAACTTTAATAAAAAAGACATTTATTTTTAATAAGTTAATGTTTTTAAAAAATTAAATAAAAAATCAAAATGCTACCTTAATGGAACCATATAGTGCCTGACATGTTGGGATTGACTTTTCTCACTCAGCATTAAGTCCCTGGCGGGGCACCTGGATGGCTCAGTCCATGGAACATGTGACGCTTGATCACCGGGTTGTAAGTTCATGCCCCAAGTTGGGTGTAGAGTTTACTTTAAAAAAAGTATTAAAATTAAAAAAAGAAGAAGAGCTTGGCTATTCATTCAAGATTGCTCCCTTTTTATTGCCGAGCGCTATTCCATGGCATGGATGGTCCGTGGTTTGTTTAACTGGTCATTCGCTGAATGACACCTGTCTTATTTTCAGTTTGGGGCGATCACAAATGAAACTGCTACAAACATCTGTGTATAGGTTTTTGTAAGAACATAAATTCTCATTTCTCGGGGATAAATGCTCAATTGCTGGGTTAGATGGTAAGTGCATATTCAGTTTTATAAGAAGCTGCCAAACTGTTCTTCAGAGTGGTGATGCCATTTTATACCCCCGCCAGCAAACGTATAAGGGTTCCAGTTTCTGTGTTTCCTCACCAGCATTTGGTGTTGTCACTATTTTTTATTTTGGCCATTCTGATAGGTAGGTAGTAAGAGCTCATTGTCTAGTAGGTGGCTGTGTGTGTGTGTGTGTGTGTGTGTGGAGTTTTTTTATTTGAGATATAATGGATACATGAAATTATATTAAGTTACCAGAGTCCATTGTGGTTTTAATTTACATTTCCCTGATGGCTAATAAGGTTGAATATCTTTTCATGTACCTATTTGTCATCTCATACGCTTTTCAGTAAAATCCAATATTCCTGTCTTTTGCTTGTTTTCTTACTGGATTATTTACTATTGCTTTCACTGCTGAGTTTTGAGACTTCTTTATATATTCCAGAAACTAGTGCTTTGCTGGATGTGGGTTTGCAAGTATGTTTTCCCCAGTGTCTAAATGTCTATTCATTCTTTTTAAAAAAAAATGTTTAATGTTTATTTATTTTTGAGAGAGAGAGAGAGAGAGAGAGAGAGAGAGAGAGAAAATGAGTGGGGGAGGGGCAGAGAAAGAGGGATACAGAACTCAAAGCAGGCTCCAGGCTCTGAGCTGTCAGCACAGAACCCCACATGGGGCTCATATGAATTTTAGTATGAGCTTGTTTATGTCTCTAAAAACCTTGTTGATGTAGTAAAAAGAATTGTATTAAACCTATCAATCAATGTGGGGAGAATTGGCATCTTTATTATGTTGAGTTTCACAATCCATAAACACAGTATATCTCTCCATTTATGTATTTCCTCTTCGATATCTTTCATCAATTTTGTACATAAACAGTACCTGTTTTGTTACATGTATAATCCAATGATTTCATTTTCACTAGAGCCACTGTAAATGACATTGTGTTTCTAATTTCCCTTCTTGCATTTTCATGGTTTTTGTGTACAAATTCAATTGATTGCTTTGTGTTGATCCCATATCCTGTAATCTTGGAAAACATATCTATTAGTCTCTGAGGGTTTTTTGCGTGGATTCTTTGGAATTTTCTATGTAAACAATCACGTCATCTGCAAATAAAGAGTTTTATTTCTTCCTTCTTAATTTGTATTTTTAAAAATTTATCTTTTCTTACATTTGTGCAGTGGCTAGCACTTCCAGTACTATGCTGAGTAACAGTGAGGAAAGTGGATATCTTTGTCTTGTTCCCAATTTGAGAGGGAAATCAGTCTTTCACCATGAAGTTTAATGTTTAGTGTAGGATTTTTGGAGATGTTCTTTATCAAGTTGTGATAATTCTCCTCGATTCCAAACTTGCTGAAAGTTTTGATCACAGATGGGTGTTGGATTTTGTCAAATGCTTTTTATGCATCAATTAATTGATATGATCATATGATTTTTGTGTTTTAGCTTGTTGATATAGTAGATTTCATTATTTGATTTTTAAATGTTGAACCAGCCTTGCATACCTAGAATAAATCCCACTTGGTCATGGTATGTAATTAATTCTTTTTAAATGCTTATTTTTTAAAATTTTGAATCAGACTCTCAACAAACTGAGCCACCCAGGCACTTCAATTAATTATTTTTGTACATCACTGAATTCTAGTTGCTAATATTTTTGGGGGGGAGGTTTGTGTCTGAGTTCATGAGAAATATTGGTCTATAGTCTCTTTTCTTTCTTTCTTTTTTTTTTTTTTTACTGCTTTTGGCATCAGGGTAATACTAACTTCATGAAATAAACTGTGAGGTGTTCCTTTCTCTTCTATTTTTTGAGGAAATTATGTGGAATCGGCATTAATTCTTCTTTTCTTCTTTAAATGTTTGGTAGAATTCTCCAGTGAAACTATCTGAGCCTGGAGATTTTTTTTCCTGGGAGTTTTAAAATTACTAATTCAGTTTCTCTCATGGTTATAGGATGAGTCAGATTGACTATTTCATCTTGGTTGAGTTTGACAGTTTGTAGTTTTTGAGGAAATGGTCAAATTTGTCCCTGTAAAGTTGTTCATAGTAGTCCCCTATTCTCTTTGTAGTAAAAGATCTACAGAGCCCCTTATTTTTTAATGTTTTAAAAAAATTTTTAAATATTTATTCATTTTTGAGAGAGAGAAGGAGACAGAGCATTAGTGGGGGAGGGCCAGAGAGAGAGGGAGATACAGGATCCGAAGCAGGTTCCAGGCTCTGAGCTGTCATCACAGAGCCTAACATGGAGACTGAACTCAAGAACAATGAGATCATGACCTGAGCCGAAGTTAGACGCTCAGCTGACTGAGCCACCCAGGCACCCCTACGGTGACCCTTATTTTTTAAAAAGATAATTTTGTTACTGTATTGTAATTTATAAAAGAACTGTCGTCTGGAATGCAGTTTAAAGACGATATATGCCAACAAGTGCCTCATGTAATATGGCACTGCCATAATTCAAATTTGTTTTTATTTTGGAGTTGTTTAGTATTAACAATTTGTGTTCACAGGACACATAAAGGTGTGTAGCCTGTGAGTACAGTATCAGTGGGTGTTTTTTTTTTTTTTAATTATAATTCTGGAGCCTCAAACAAGCATTATAACTTCTATGATTAGTATTTCCTTCCTTTAATTATTTCTGGAACATGCCACACTGATCTTTGCTATTTTTTTTAATTTTTTTTAAGAAAACAATGAGTTTTTTACTGTACTGTGGGTTAAAAGATCAACCAAATGTATAGTGATATCCCCTGGTTGACTCTTGCTATTGATAGTTTGTGTCTTCTCTCTTTTCATCAGTCTTACTTGAGGCTTATCAATTTTATTGATTTTTTTTAAGAACCAGATTTTTGTTACATCGATTTTCTCTATTGTTTCCCTATTTTCCATGTCATTGATTACTTCTCTTGTCTTTATTCTTTCCTTCCTTCTCCTTGCTTTGGATTTATTTTGCTCTTCTTTTTCTAGTCCTTTGAGGCAGAAAGTTGGGTTATTAACTTGAAACTCTTCCTTATTTCTAATGTAAGCAGTTAGTGATACCTCTCTTTCCCCTAACACTGCTCTCACTGCATCCCACATACTGGAATATGTTGTATTTTTGTTTATATTCAGTTGTGTCATCAGAAGTGTACATGATTCGTCGCCCATGATCCACTATTATACCAATGATGAACTTCAGCGAACACACAATTCTCCACCACGTCCCGCGTTAAAAAAAAAAAAAAGAAAGAAAGGGAAAAAACCATAGAGAAATGCTTTCAAATTCAGGTGCACATCTGAAACGTCGTGCTCATACATCATACCAATCTTGGAGGAAAGTCAGTAAGAAATTATATTGTATTAAATTACATTCCAATTATATTGGAAGAATGGGGTGCAGAGAATGCTGTTGGCCAGCCATGTGTAAGTTTTCTTCTGTGAGGGAGAAAAGTCAGGTCACTTTCTCGCTGGTACATGACAGATCAGTTCTCTACAGCGTCGTGTGAAGACCTTGGTTTCTCTGCTTACAACAGCTTTTAGAGGGAATTGGACTTCTGCGGCTTTTAATATGGTATTGTCCTGACAGACGTCTTGCTGAGATTGATTGTGTTGGTTTGTTTTGTTTTTTTAATTTCTTTTGAGACTTCCCTCTCGACCCATGGATTATTGAAAAGTGTGTTGTTTAATTCCTACATGCGTAGAGATTTTATTGGTCTTTCTGTTATTGATTTCGACTTTGATTCCATTACGGTCAGAGAACACCCTCTACATGATTTCAATTTCTTTTTTTAGTTGGCGTTTGTCTCATGGTCGAAGATCTAATAATGCTAGTGAATGTCTCGTGGGCACCTCAAAGAGAATGTCTATTCTGCTGTCAGATGGAGTGCTCCGTAAATGTGAGCCAGAGCCTACGGGTGGATTGTGCTGTTCAGATCTTCTACCTTGTGTCTGGTAGTTCTATTGGTTGCTTTATGGGAAGAGAGAGGACTGTTGAAGTCCCTAACCACAGTGGTGAATTTATCGCTCAGTTTGCATGTCATGTGTGTTGAGGTTCTGTCGTGTGGAGCACATATTGAGAACCAGCTTATCTTCCATCTTCCTGGTAGATGGACCTCTTTTATCAATAACTTTTAAAATTCCTTTTTTTAATGTTTATTTTTATTTATTTTGAAAGAGAGAGAGAGAGAGAGCAAGCAGGGGAGGGTCAGAGAGAGAGAGAATCCCAAGCAGACTCTGTGCTGTCAGAACAGAGCTGGATGTGGGGCGCGAACTCATGAACTGTGAGATCATGACCTGAGCTGAAACCAAGAGTCAGATACTCAACCAACTGAGCCACCCAGGCGCCCCTAAAATTCCTTTTATTGGCATCTAGCCTTTCATGGTTTCCACATATCTTTTTTTAATGTTTTTTATATTTTTAATGTTTATTCATTTTTGAAAGAGAGAGAGAGAGACAGAAAGAGAGAGAGAGACAGAGAGAGAGGGAGAGAGAAAGAAACAACATGAGTGCAGTAGGGACTGACAGAGAGGGAGACAGAATCTGAAGCAGGCTCCAGGCTTTGAGCTGTCAGCACAGAGCCCTCACAAACCATGTGATCATGACCTGAGCCAAAGTCAGATGCTTAACCGACTGAGCAACTGATATGTGCCCCTCCACATATCTTTGAGATAGTTTTGACCACCTATATTTTCCCAGAAAATCTTCAGTATCATTGGGGTTCCCAAAGTGTTCTATCATACCGCAGCACATTGTGTGTGTGTGTGCCTATATGGTGATTTTACGTTTATACAATATAAACAACTATCTGCAAACAGCATGGACTTCACGGCATTGCTTTGTAAGATTTCATAATGTCCACACATGTGATGGTCTTTTTGTATCCATTTGCAAACTGCCTTTTTTCCCCCCTCATTCAACATCTCAATTTTCAAGATATGTCCATGTTGACACATAAAGATACCTCATTGCTCTCAACAGGCTGTGCTGTAACCCTTTGTGTGAATAAACATTAACATTTTATCTGCTCCAGTGGTTCTTTGTGGGATAGCAAAGCCTGTTGTATTATGCGCCTTGCTAGGGTCTGCAGCAGGAAACAAGGGCCGGACAGGAAGCAGGAGTGAGACCCGCCTTTCCTCTCCCTTCTAGTCTTCTCACATCTCCTAACACCCCTCCGCCCCCCCTCCCCCCGCCCCCATAGTCTTCCCAGAGCCATCTCTTCTTTTCTGGAATCTGTCCCTGCAATTTCCCCATGCCAGCTCTTTGTTACCGCCATGGAATGCCTCCTCTGCCCCTGTTAAATGTTACCCACCGAGCAAGGTCAAGGGCATGTGCTTTAAGACTCATCCTTCACTCTCCCGCCCTGTCACAGCATTATATCTGAATCTCTGCAACATTCTTAGTTTTATTTTTCAGTTCGTGTATTTTCTGCTCTATTGAGCATGATTTCTTTGTAAGGATAAGGACGATGATAATCACTTCGGAGCCCCATCTCCCTCAGGAACTAATCCTCTGCAGCCTCGAGCCTAGAACATGCTGAACGTTTTGAAACCAACATGCCAAGGAGCAAAGCCTCTGGCCTTTAAACAACTCATGTCTGCCACTCAGCCCTGCAGGGACCCATATGACATGGAACTAAGTTGCATTGGGCACAGTGTCTATTATCTCTGTGATACTTTCCTGGGTGCCAGGGAGAGGGCCTCGGGGGTGGCGGTCACCACCATCACAACCAACAGGCGGGGATCAGACCCCTAATGGGACGGAGCTTCAGGGGTGGTGAGTGAGAGGTACATGGCCCCTGCCTGTCTCCCCTGCCCCCCGGCTGGGGAGTTACCAGAGCACACCTCCAAAGTTATGATGATATTCCCAAATAATTACTATAATTAATTGAGCACTTGGATAAGTAACCCAGGGACATTCCTCGGCACTTTACAAACATCTCATTTTAACTTTGGCTGCGAATACTTTTAGGGTTTATTAGTTCCAAAGCTCTGGGCTAAGTGCTCTGTACAGATGATTTTGTCTTAATTTAACCCTTTCAAGAATCCTGTGAAGTAGAAACTAGGATTATTACTATGATTACTATTATCACCATTCCTATTTCACTGATGGAGAAACTGAGGCTCAGAGAGGCACACACCCACTCACAGTCACACAGTAAATAGCAGAGCCAGAATACACGCCCAGAGTGCTCTGGTGTTCCCCAAATGCTGCTTTCTCCTCCCTCCCTCCCTTCTTTTTTTAAGCCATTACTTTTAATTATACAGAGAAAATTAGAATATATTTTTTTTTAAAAAATCCAGACCATATAGATGAGTACAAATCTCCTGTATCTTTTTCCTTCTCCCACCCTAATCTGCATAGAACTTCATTGTTTAAGCTTCTGACTTTGTTTTTAAATTCTTTTTTTTTAAATATTTTTATTTATTTCTAGGAGAGAGAGAGAGACAGTGTGAGCAGGGGAGGGTCAGAGAGAGAGGGAGTCACAGAATCCGAAACAGGCTCCAGGCTCTGAGCTGGCAGTCAGCACAGAGCCCGACGCGGGGCTCGAACCCATGAACCGCGAGATCATGACCTGAGCGAAAGTCGGACGCTTAACCGACTAAGCCACCCAGGCGCCCCTTTAAATTCTTTTCTGAAGGGCGCCTCGGTGGCTCAGTTGGTTAAGGATCCTGACTCTTGGTTTCAGCTCAGGTCATGATCTTGTGGTTTGTGAGCTCAAGCCATGTGTCAGGCTCTATGTGGACAGCAAGAAGCCTGCTTGGGACTCTCTCTCTCTCTCTCTCTCTCTCTCTCAAAATAAATAGACTAAAAAAAACTTAAATTCTTTTTTGGTTAAGGAATAGATTTTCCTCCCCTCCCCCCACTAAAAAAAGCAATAGAGTCCCACAGCTCAGAAATCAAACCGTCCGACATCCCAGCTCTGTCTCCACCTCTGTCCCTCAGAGGCCCCACCGCCTGTCCTCACTCACAGGCACCACCGGGTCCATTCTCTCCCCGCCCTCACTGAGCATCTTCATTTACACACACGCCTTTACAAGCGAACTTGCTGATTTTTCCCACTTTGAGCTCCAAAGATAGCACACGACACACACTGTTTTGCATTTCAACAGTTGTTTATTAACCACTGTCTCATACTGCGTGTTGCCTTCTGGTTTCTGGGAAGAAGGGAGCAGGGCCGGCCCCTGCCCACAGTTCTAAAAGGAGGCATTTGTTCTGTGATGTTCTCTTATCTTCCTTCCTGCAGTTCACTCCCACCCCCTGGGTCCAGCTCCCCTTCCGCCGGCATCACGGGCTGGGCTCTGGACATCTCCATCTCCTCCCTGGTGTCTCTGCAGATGCCCCGACCCACAAGCTGAAACTGTCACCCCCTTTGGCCTTCCCATACCGCTGACAGGCACTGTAGGGCACAGAAACATGGGTGTGCTCTTTTTTTAATACTTACTTCTTTAGTTTGAGAGAGAGAGAGAGAGAGTGCAAGTGCACGGGGGAGAGGCAGAGAGACAGGGAGAGAGAGAATCCCAAGCAGGCTGCACGCTGTCAGTGCAGAGCCCAACGTGGGTCTCGAACCCATGAACTGTGAGATCCTGACCTGAGCTGAAATCAAGAGTCAGACACGTAACTGACTGAGCCCCCCAGGCACCCCATGAGTGTGCTTTGATAGCAAACAAAGGTCTAAACTGTGGCTTTCAGGCGGTACGGGGAGAGCATTTGGGGAAGGGGCTTCATGGGCACCGCTTAAGGGAGACCGCTGCCATGTGGCCGCTGCTCCCTCATGCAGTTACCGCACCGCCACCAGGGGAAGGCAGGACACTGTCTGTCTGTCTTGGGCCAGCCCTGCCCTGCTCCTTTATGCACCCACAGCCTACCTGGTGACTCACCGGTGACCTTGATCCCAGCTGCTCCTCCGGGAGAGCAATCACTGACACCCGGCCCCTCCCTTGGGAACTGACACTGACAAAGCCACCCCCTGCCCCCAGACCTGCCCCGGGCTGGCCCCACTGACCAGGGCTCCACCTTTAGGAAGCTTGACCCCAAATTGAAGACCTGGCTGAACGTATCCAACACGGAGATCGGAAACCACTGACATGGAGCACCTGGGTGGCTCAGTCAGTTAAGCGTCCAACTCTTGAGTTCCCCTCAGGTCATGATCTCATAGTTTGTGGGTTCGAGCCCCACGTCATGCTCTGTGCTGACAGCATGGAGCCTGCTTGGGATTCTCTGTCTCTGTCTCTCTCTCAAAAGGAAATAAACTTAAAAAAAAAGAAAAAGAAAGAAACCACTGACTTAATGCTGGCAAACACTCTGAATTCAGTGAATAAGTATTTATTGAGAGCCCACTATGCGCCACACACTTTCTAGGTCCGTAAATGGAGTAGCAGCACAAAGCCCCTGCCCTCGGGGAATGTACATTCTGGGAGAAAAGACAGCCAGTTAAGTCCCCAAACCAAATAAAATGTACGTATTTGTGCTGTCAATGTGTGGGGGTCTGTACTGCCAACCAGGAACCCCTGGCCATGAAAGTTGGGTTTATTACTTGTTGCCACAAGGGAGACCACGCACCAAGGGACAAGGGTGTTAGAAGAACATGTACAGGATACAGGCTTTGGGTGGGTGGTTTGGGAGAGGACCCGGGGAAGAGGGGCTTCCTCTGGACTGGGTGCTGTCAGGAAGCAGGGATGAGTCAGTGCTAGGGTTGCTCAATAAATCCTATCTGAAAAACAGGAGACCAGATTGCGGTCACCACCGTAATTAATAAACAGCAATCATAGTAACGAGGCGAGGTGGATGTTTGGTATGCTATGACGTGACACTGCCTACATTTGCTGTGTTCACACATGAGTATGGAGCAGTCTTGTTTTTCGTCTTGCCCATCAAGGCCAAGACGTTGTCTGATGCTGTTCTGTGAGATTCTGCTTTTTTTTTTTTTTAATGTTTATTTTGAGAGACAGAGAGAGAGAGCGCAGGGGAGGAGCAGTCGGAGAAGGAGACACAGAATCCAAGGCAGGCTCCAGGCTCTGAGCTGTCAGCATGGAGCCCGAGGCGGGGCTCGATCCCATGAACCGTGAGATCGTGACCTGAGCTGAAGTCGGATGCTCAGCTGACTGAGCCACCCAGAAATTCTTTATGTTCAACAGGAGAACACCAAGACATAGCTATACATGCAGGGACAGTTTCTAGATGTCAGGACTACTTCCCACTTTTCCCTCACCCCCCAAAATATATCCATAAGTGCAATTTTAGGTGGAAACAAGTGCTATGGAGTACGGCCGGGGATTCCCAGGATAGGGAATGTGGTTACTGTATAGAGGCGCTCAGAGAGGCGTATGTGGTCACATAACATTTGAGCAGAGACCTAGAGAAGCAAGAGCGGGAACTGCGTGGCCATCGGAAGGGAAGAACCTTCCATGTAGAGCCAGCCAGCAAAGGCAGAGGCCTCAGTGTATGAATGGGTTTAGCCTATTTGAGGCCTGGCAAAGGGATCAGGGGGCTGGACAAAGAAGTGGCAGATGATGTGTGATCGACGGTCCAGGCCAGGCCAGGTCAGGTCGGGCCAACAGAAGGATTCTGGCCTCCGCTCTGAGATGGGAGGATTCTGTGGGAAGGATGGTGACATCACATCATGTTGTAAGATCCCTCCGGCTGCTGTGTTGAGAACAGACTCCAGGGGACATGAGGGGAGGCAGGGAGGTGAACTGGGTGGCTGCACTGAGGCCCCGGAGAAAAGAAGATGCAGTCTGGCAGTAGCAGTGAACTTGGTGAGACCCATTCGCTCAGATGGACAAGGATTAGAGGTGGGCAGGGGAGGATGGTGCCAAGATTTTTCATTTGAGCAAAAGACTGAGCTGTTGTAGTATAAGCTCTGACAGTTGGGTTTCCTCTTTTTTCACTTTGTCTGTAGAGGCATCGACTTCAGAGATGACTTATCTGGAATAAATACATGGCCAGCCACACACTGGCTGGAGATCAGAGCCGGGCTACTCCCCTCACCCTTCCCCCCGCCCCCCCAACACCCTCTGAGGCTCCTTTGTTCTGGAAATCTTGTTTGGTTTCAATAACTGACCATTCGGCTACTTACATTTTTTTCTCTTCTTTAAATTCCAGCTCTTACGTTTTGAACTTACCAAGAAAGGGTCAGCCCAGGAAGCCCTAGACCCCCACCCCGAACCCCAGGAAACACAGAACCCTAGGCCCATGCTCACTTGCACTCTCTTTCTCTTTACCTGCAACCTTGCTAGGTGGCCCCAGGGGTGCTGTGTAATTTCCAGGTTTTGTAAGTAATATTTATTTTTTCAAAATTTCTGACGGCTGTTTCTGAAGGGTGTATTGCAATCCTAAATGCCACAAGGGACACCTGGGTGGCTCAGTCGGTTAAGCATCTGACTTTGGCTCAGGTCATGATCTTGTGGTTCGTGGGTTTGAGCCCCACTCCCCACGCCCCGCATCGGGCTTGTGCTGACAGCTCGGAGCCTGAAGCCTGCTTTAGATTTTGTGTCTCCCTCTTTCTCTACCCCTCCCCAGCTCACACTCTGTCTCTCTCGCTCTCAAAAATAAGTAAACATCAAAAATTTTTTAAAAGTTTTTTTTTCTTAGTTTATTGTCAAGTTGGTTTCCATATAGCACCCAGTGCTCATCCCAACAAGTGCCCTCCTCCATGCCCATCACCCCCCTTCTCTCTCCCCCACCCCCATCAGCCCTCAGTTTGTTCTCAGCATTCAAGAGTCTCTCATGGTTTGCCTCCCTCCCTCTCCTCCACTATTTTCCCCCTTCTTCTTCCCCACGGTCCTCCGTTAAGTTCCTCCTAATCCTCCTATACGTGCAAACACGTATACGTACCTGTCCTTCTCTGCCTGACTTACTTTGCTCAGCATAACACCCTCTAGTTCCATCCATGTTGCTACAAATGGCCAGATTTCTGGCCAGATTTTCTTTCTCATTGCCATGTAGTATTCCATTGTATAGATTAAAAGTTTAAAAAAAAAGTTTCTAAGTGCCGCAAAGGCCATTATACCCACAACACTATCATCGACAGGAAAAACAGCATATCTTTTGCAGGGTAGTGCATCAGGGGCTCATTGGGGGCATGTGAGAGAGACGTGCCCCTAGACTCCAAGCCAAGACATGGAGCGGTTGTACCTGTGCTCCAGGAGCTATACAGAAGACTGGGGGGGGGGGGGGGGGGGACAGACTAGGAAGTTTCCAGAGTTGACACACACACAAGGCATGGGCCTCAATGAAATCACCTGGAGTGTGAATATGGGTAGAGAAGAGGTCTTACCTACCTACACTTACTTCCTAGGCACCCCAGTATCTGGTCTCCTGGGAAGGGAGGAGTAATCAACAGAGGAAACTGAAAAGAAACATTCCAGAAGGCAGAAGAACCAAGAGTTCAATCATCTATTAACAAATTTGCATTGAATTCTGCACATCATGTCCGATGTTCCAAGACTTTCTATTCTGAGCCACCAAAAGACTGGACAGACGGTAGCAACGGGAGGAAAAGAAAAAGGTGTTGGCTAGAATTGTTGGTTGACATGAAGAACCCATTTCTTCTTTTCTTTCTTGGTAAAAGAGCCCTGACTCTGTTTGGAGAAGCAGTACACTCACAAATGTAAATGGAAGTATGTGTGGGACTTCTACTTAAATGGAGCGAACACAGTTGGGAGGCATGTATCTGCTCTTCTACTCTATCCCTTGCTGCCTCTGAAATGTGGATGTTATTGCTGGAGTCTCAGCAGCCATTTTGGAACACGAGGCAACTGGAAAGGAAAATCAAGCATTAAGGGTGGCAGGGTGGAAATACAGCCCATGTGCTTGATAACTGTAA
This sequence comes from Hyaena hyaena, assembly GCF_003009895.1. Taxonomy (NCBI): domain Eukaryota; kingdom Metazoa; phylum Chordata; class Mammalia; order Carnivora; family Hyaenidae; genus Hyaena; species Hyaena hyaena. Next base: position 1,425,638 of record NW_024080900.1, on the reverse strand, counting down.
ATTACCAACCAGTTCCAGATTATTTAATGTCAGCTTTATATTGCATGGGCAAGAAACAAACTTCTACCTTCTTAAAATTCACAGTTATTTTGGGTGTTCTGTCATATGGAGCAAAAGGAGATTTGTTCGTAGAATTTCAAAACTGTGCAGACGACTCGTAAGAGGTAGCAAGGATTCAGAGATGTCATGACCCCTGCTTTCTTAGAACTCCCTGTGTAGCAGGGTGGGCTAACAGGTTGTGAGTGGGTCATTACAACAGGCAGTAGGGGCCATGACGGTGGTTACGCTCCAGGGTCTAGAGTGAGGACCGAGACAGATGGCAAAGCAAGCTTCATCTCCTCTTTTCATTTCAAATCACATCTAAATTCAATAACTCAACACGTGTTCTTGGTCTGGTTTGGTTCTCTACTGCCGACATTTGATTTTAATATATTCCAGTAGCTAATTTAAGCGGTGGCGTTGAAGAGGCGAGAAATGATCACGCGGGCAAGATTTTAGATGCTTGGCACTTGTAATCTCTCAGAGAACCTGAATGGCATACTAAGCGATGGTTATGAGCTTGTTAAGAATCAATTTTGTACGTGGAGCTTCATCCAACCAACAATTATATAAATACTCTAGCTCCACAAAATTGGCAGGAGGCTAAAACTACAAATATGATCTGTGCCATTTCTCTAATGGGCCAATTATTTTGATGCCGCCCTTTCCCCCTGGAAGGCACCTAAACAGCACACTTGGCCAGCTTCTTACCTCTGGCCAAGACTGCTCTTAAATACCAGGACCCTCCTGTCTTAACTGTCTCCACATCTAGGCCAAAAGAAGACACAAACCTATATTGAGCACTTATAAGTGCCAGGTCTATTACGTCTATTCACTTAATCTTTACAGCAACCCAGCCATAGTTTCTAGAATCTTCCTTTTGCCAGTAAGAATCTGACACTCAGAGAGCTGGAGCAATCTGCCTCCAGCCCTCGACAGCTCTTTGGAGCCAGGATCCAAACCCAGATCGGGTTTCCTGGGCTGTCCTCTGCACCACACTGTTTCCCCCCACGCCTCCCCTGCCATCTCACACCTTGTTAAGGTTGTAATCTCTTTTGTCCAGTCTAAACAGCTTTCTAGGCATGGGTCCTTCTTTCCATTAACCGTAAGTCCAAATCCCACCCCTCTTGCAAATCTTTTGAGCGCTCCCCTCCCCCTCTATGAACCTTCCAGGCACCTCCCATCCCTGTGACCTCTGCTTCCTGGGAATTCTCCCCGCCCCGTAATTGGCTCCTGCAACACTTGGGACTTCCTAAACTTTACCAGGGCTTTTTGTATCTTTAAGTAACCTATCTTATTATCAATTTTAAGGGGAAGAGAGAAAAGGAAACACATTTATTGCATACTTACCTTGTCATAGGAGTTTGTCTCCTTTAACTCCGCGAGTAATCCTGTTAGGACTTTTTACCTGCCGCGTTACAGATGAAGAAATTGGATACACAGCAACCTGAAGTGGCGGGACGAGATGCAAAACCATAAGTTAAGAAATAGAAATTATAGATCATTTCGTTAAGTAGCACATCGCGCAGGCGTCCGGTAAACGTCTGTGCAAGGAATTAATGAATGGATGAATAGACGAATATTTGAAGACTGACTTAACATAGAAGAAAACTTAGTGAGCAATGGCACGAGAGGGAGAGCTGAAGTACCCTGAAAAATACATATTCCAAGTATTAATGGGGTTTCGTCGCTGCAGAAAATCCCCAACTTTGAAACAAGCCCAGAGCAAAATGAAAGCGTTTCCCTAACACTTTCACAACGAAAAGCGTGGCTCCTCACACCCGGTACAGAAGAGCCATTTGCAATCTGCACAGGTGCCTCTTTCGGAAAGCTCTAGAACACCGTCGGGTTTTGTTCCCCAACTTCGGCGGCGGGGGCGGGCCGGCGCCTGTGCCTTTAAGAATCTGGTCGAAGTCCCTTTCCTCTCCCCGCCCCACCCCCTCGCCCTGCCGGCGGGGCCCGGGCACCCACCCCTTTCTCCCACTGCCGACGGAACTACTGGTTCGACCGCCCATCCGTCACAGAGGCGCCGCTTCTGATTGGCTTCGCGCCGGGAGGCGGGGCGGGAAGGCCTGAGAAACTAGTTTGTTGGCGGCGCCGGGGCTGTACCGCAGCAGCAGCACGCTCCGGCTGTGGCGAGCCGGGGGAGGGGAGCGGCGGCGGCGGCGGCGGCGGCGGCGGCCGGGGCTGTGGAGCCTCGCGCGGCGACCGGGAGCCTCTGAGCGCGGCGGGCGGCGGCGCCCCAGCGGTGAGTGGCGGGGCCGGGCCGGCTGGGGGCGCCCGCCTCGGGCTGGTCTGGCTGCGCGCCCGGCCGCCGGCTCGACACTTGTCACCTCCCCCCTGGCGGGGACCGGGGGTTGCGGGGACCTGGGCGCCCCGCCGTCTGAGCCCCCGCGGGGCCGCGCGCCCCGGGAGCAGTCCGGCGCCCCTCGCGTCCCCGGAGCGCCCAGGGTCTCTGGGGCCGGCGGAGTCGGGGACAATGGTGAGGAGGGGGTGGCCGCCTCCTCCCAGCCCCCGCGGCTGCTCCCGCCCCGCGCGTGCCCGGGGACCCGCCGAGGGGATTTGCAGAGAGCCCCGGGCGAGGGAATGAATTGTTTCAGCAAATGCACGTCGCGCGCGGGAGCTACAACTCTCCCCCTTGGGAGTGGTTGATTCATTGAGTCCGCAGACTCTCTTTTTAAAAAATTACTATCGATCCTGGAAAGAGGAGGCTGCTCGGCTCTGAGGACTTGAGAGGCTGGGCTCTGCGCCCGGGCCGGGCGAAGTCCCCGCGCACTTGACGCCGAGGGCCAGATGGCCGCCTGCCTCGTGCGGAGCGGGGGCCCGGGGTCGGCCCAGGGCAGAGTGGTCCCCGCGAGCCGGGCCCGGGTCGGCCGCCCGCGGTGCCCTCGGCCGTTCGCGTCCCGCCTGACGGGGGAGTCCCCTGTCTGGGTTTAGAGAGCTGGAGAGCAGCGGGGGGCGGGGAGGGGGGGATGGCCACACGCTGTAAGTCCCACCCACCTGCCCGCTGCGTGGCGCCCCCCTCGCAGGTCCAGAGCAAGCCTTCTGTAGACAGCCAGCCCGGCTCTCCTCTCCCCCCGCCCTTGCGTGGCTCAGGACCCTATGCGGGCACGCCCCCTCCCTTTTCTTCCTCTCCTTGCTTGAGATGCTCTTCCTTTGAGACTGGATCCCCCCCCCTCCCGCCCCCCACGCCAGGGGGCACCTTACACTTTTTTGGTGCTGCTGCTGCTTCAAAGTCTGCAAGGTGCTTTATCGGTTTCTTTGACCAAAGAACAATCTTCATAGAGACCTGATCAAAGGGATTGGGGTAGAAGCCCACCCAGGGACTAACCTACTTGGACTACTCCCACACTCATTCACACCCACAACACAACTCTCTATAAACCTGGGAACCAGTCACTCCCTTTGGGATCCGGGGTCTCAGTCTCCCCGCTTCGCAGGTAGGACTGATGTGCGGTGGCCCTGAGTGTGCTGTTAGGTTTCCTAGTGGTTGTTGGTCAAGGCTTGCATTTGGGGGCTGGGGGTGGAGCAGGAACCAAGGTCCACCTCGCCTGGGGCAGATTTGGTATCCTTCGGAGACCAGGGGTCCTTAGGTCCTCAGGCTGTGCCTCAGGAGTTTGATGGAGTCAGTCTTCTGGGCCTGGCAGCTCTCCTGGCCTGGAGTCATTCATTCCGTTTGTCAGGAAGGGACTCCAGGGAGGCAGTTAAAAGGAAGGTAGAGAGAAATGGTGGAAACCTTCATCCTGGGGCTCGGGCTGCAGCTGGATTTATGTTTGTGGTGCAGAGAAAGAGGGGCTGTGGGTGAGCCGCACACCCGGCCTCGGAGACAGCTTCTGCAGCCCGATGCCCCTTAATAGCTTCTCAGACCTCTGGGCACCCAGTGTGGGGGAAGGGAGCCGGAAGGAGAGGAAGATTAGCCAGGCTGTAGGCTGCAATGAGAGCAGGCTACTTCTTCCCATCTACCACCTTGATGCGCCAGGGGGCGGGAGTGGGAGTGTTAATTACGTGAGTGGTTTGTTCATTCATTAGTTCCTTCTTTTGTTAATTGGCTAATTGAGTCATTGTTTGAAGGGTCTTGACCCTGTGTTCTGGGAGCTTCTAGACCAGGGTGTGCTGGCACATGAATTGGTTTCCAGATACATAGACACACCTAGGTGTGCACGATACCCCAGTGATAATGGCAGCCAAGGGGAGCTGAGGGGTGTGGGTGGTGAAGCTTTCCGGGGAGATGATGCCTTGACAAATTAAAGATGAGAAAAGCATGACACAGCCCAGATTCTGGGTCCCGGGTGGCCGTCTTCTCCCACCCACCACAAAGCAGGTGCAGGTGGAGGTCAGGGAGAGTGCGGGTGGGAGGTGATAGGTTCACCTGAGACCCTCATGCTTTGGCTTGTGGAGTGAGCAGTCCTGAGAGTCTCCGGGACAATGGGTGGCTCCTGGATGCAGCCTCTCTCTCCCTTGCTCAGGGGGTCCTGGGAAAAGCCGCCCCAGCAGCCCCAAAGACCGGCCCATCACCTGAGCCCTAATCCGTCTGGACCAGCCTACAGTGTGGCCTGGCCAGGGAGGGGCAGTCAGAGCTGGCAGGAGAAAACAGAGTGGCCAGACGCAAATGAATTGGCTGATTGAGATGCTGGTTTTCATCTAAAGTGGTAAATTTCATAATTGAATTGCCTCAGGCAGCCAGAGCTATTGAAGTGTTTACCCAGCCAGAAAGCACTTAGCTGGGATAGCTGGGGGCAGGGTGGGAGGGGGCATGTGTGCACCACAGCTTCACTCCCCTCATCCCAGCAGGGCTGGGGCTTAGGAATCTAGGACTGTCCCCGGGTGATGGAATCCAGCCCTGGCTCTACAGTGCGTGCCAGCCTCTTTCCGGACCGCCTGCCCCTGGGCATCACTGCCCCTGTCCCAGTGGAGAGGTAGCTAAAGCTGACACCTGTCACCTGAGGCCCTCGCCTTCCTTGCAGGACTGACTCCAGGTCCCTGGGCTGTGGGGATGGAGATGGCGGGAGCAGAGAGAATGCTCAAAGACAGGAGGGCTTCCTGTTACGACTTCAGCACCAGGTCAGGGGAAAGAGCATAGGCTCCGGAACCAGACTTGGGTTCAGACACTGCCCATGTGTCAGTGATCAGCCATCTCTTGGGCCCCGGCCACCTTCACCCGCCCCCACCCCCTCCCTCTGGTGCCAGTAGACCCTGTGCTTAATTACTGCTGAACCTTCCCTTTCAAGCCCTGTCCATGCCCTTTGGATGAAAACAGATGGGCACGTGTGGTTCACCAGCCTGTTCTTAAAAGTGCTGGCTCTACGATCTGAGAAATCCAGTTTAGTTGGGAAATTTCACCGTATTTTCTGCAAAACCATAAAAATCTACCCAGATGTTCTTTCTCCCACTGTGGTCTGCACCTTTGGGATGTGTGCAGAGTCTGGACCAGGCTCTCTGGGTCACACCTCATTTCAGTGTGACTGAGGCCCAGGGCCAGCCCCACCTCTTCACTGTCCCACAGTTGGGACCCTTCACACCTAGAACCTGTTGACAGAAAGATCACGTAAGTGGGGCATCTGGAAGTCCTACTCTGCCTCTCCCTGGCTGTGTGATTTCATGGAGGTCCCCTTACCTTTAGGGGCCTTAACTTGCTCTTCTCAAAAATGGGTGGATGCTCTTCTGTACAATGCTTCTATGTAATGTTTTGCTGTAAAATCCCAGAAATTCTTTCAGCCTCCAATGTCACGAAATTTTATAGGCTTGAGTTATTTGCCTAGCCCTCATGGCCAGGAAGAGATAGACAGGCAGCCAGTAGAGTGTGGAGGAGCAAAGGAGAAGTCAGGAGTCTGGACTTCTAGTTCCAGCTCTGCCTCTGGTGTGTGCTGTGGGGCTCTGGGGAAGTCAGTTTCCCTCTCTGGGCCCTAATTTTCCCTCCTGGAGAATGAGAAGGGTATACAGTAGGCAAGCTCCCAGTGTTCTTTCCTATCTTGGTGAGTGGAAACCAAGTCAAACTTTCCCAGTTTCTCAGGTCTCCCTGTGCTCCCAGCCTCTGCCCCCTGGCTAGGAGTCCGGGGCCCAGATGTGAAGAGTCTACAAGCACTGGTTGCCACAGATGAAGGACTGGTGAAGCCAGAGGACTGGGGCAAAGAAGAACCAAGCTGGGCCCAAAGGGGAGGTGGCACGTAGGCGACTTACTTCCCAAGGTTACTCTGGCTGGTCCCTGGCAGGGAGCTGGGTGCAGGTGTGGGAGCACTTTGCCTGACACCCACCCCACCCCCAAAATCCTGAAGTGGAGGGGGAAGGACCTGGCCTTCAGGCGTCCCCAGGGCCACTTTGAAGAAAAAAGATGGGCACAGATCTCCCAAGATTGGTAGGGATCACGAGGGAGCCCAGGGGGGCAGGAGGAGGCTCTGAGGCGCTGGCACAGCAGGCTGGGCCCAGGAGGTGCCTGCGAGACCAGTTGGATAGCTCTTCCTGCAAGAAGGCGGGAGCTGAGCAGGGCCGTGGGAGAGCTGTGCCTCCTTGCCAGAGGGAGGACCACATTAGCCTGGGGTGTCACTTCCCACCCACCTCTGTCTGCCAAGAAGAAACCTTCCATGTCAGCGATCCATCAGGCCAGGATGCAGGGATCGGATGGAAACAAAAAGCCTTGCTTATTATCTACCTGTTCCCGTTGGGCCCCCAAGGAGAGGCTGACCACAGATCAATCTAGGGTGAATGGAATTAATTTCCTAATTAAGATAAGGGGAGCTTTGCTCACTCAATTCCAGGATGTGCTGGCTGCCAGGTTTGCAGTTGGCCGGGCCAGATACGTCTGGGCAGGAGTGAGGGCCAAGACACGGGAGGTTTTTTTTTTCTAGAAAGCCTTGGCAGTTCTATCCAGCATCCAGAGTTCAAGTTCTGCGACATCCTAGCCTGGCTTGTGAGACCCTGGGCAGCAAGTCCCTTAACCTGTGAATGCCTCTGTTGTTCACAGCTTTGAAAACGCAAAGGAGAAACCCTCCCGGCTCCTTTCATGCAGCAAGTAGTTCTTCAGCACCTTCTGAAAGGCTCATCCTGAACTAGAAACTGTAAAAAAGAAGTCAAGTTAAGAGGATGCCTTCTAGCAAGTTCCACCTCTGGCGTGTGAGGCAGACAATAGTCAAGTGGTTGTGGCATGCTGCTAAGGTGTGAGTGGCCTTTCAAGAGCCTGCCTCAGTTTCCCCAGTGAGAGGCGAGGAAGTAGACTTTTTAGCGTCTCCATTCCCAGTGTATCCAGTGGATATTTTTTGCCCTCTGTTCTCTGCCATGCTCTAGAGTGCAGCAGAAAACTTCTTCACCTGGGGACGCAGATGCCACATAGACAAAATACATGCCATTAGGGCTGCTGGAGGTGGGCGGGGAGGAAAAGGTCAAGGTGGGGGCTCAGAGGGCCTAGAGAAGACCTCTCTGGGCTGGTGACATTTGAGCTAAGACCTGCAAGACTGGACCGAGGCGCCCATGGGAAGATCTGAGGAAGGGCCTGCCAGGCAGGGAATAAGCAAGTGTGCAGTCTGGGAACATTGTGGGCCACGGAGGGGAGGTGCAGCCAGAGATAGGTGACAGCCATCACATTCCGGAATCTTCTAATCCCTACAGAGGCTACAGAAAACACATAAAGTTGTTTGATTGTTTTCTTGCATGTTGATTGTTTTCATACATCAGTAGATTCCCTTCATAAACAAACAACCCGGTAGGAAAAAATGCAGCCTGGTGTGGAAGTCCCCCTCATCCTTGGTATCTGTCAGCGGTTTGGTGCATACCCTTCTGGTCCCCCTTTTCCTGTACAGATTTTGTGTTTACGTCCGCGGGCTTCTATCGCTGTGTGTGTGGTGGCGTTCCTCCTCATCTTACAGCTGCCTAAGCCACCACCTTTCATCTTCTTCCCCCAGGGACGTGTATAGGTTGTGTCCCATTTTCTTTCTTTTTTGCTTCATTCAGTCCATGAAGTCTTGCGCCTCCTTGATAGTTGCATGTTTCTGATTTTTAAATTTTCATCGTCAAAGCCGAGTGCCTCTCCCGAAGATTTAGGCACATCACTCACCCACTAATAGTATTTGGGAGCCATTAGCCCACATCCTCACCCATACTTGATATTATCCACGTTTTCACTTTTAGCTCATGTCATGGGGGAGGGAATGATCTCATTATTCCTTTAAAACAAGCAAACAAAACAAAAGTGATCCAGTTTATCCGGGCTTTCTCTTTTTGTTTTCGTCCATCTTTGTTTTTCCAGAACATCAAGGTTTAGCGATTGCTGGCTCTGCCTGTGACTGATCTCCTGACCTCAAGCGAAGCTTCGTCTGTGAAATGAGGCGCTTTTAATCCCCGCCCCGCCCCCAGCCAGGCTGCTGTGCATTGCGCTGGGGAAAACATTCCTGAAAGTTCATTTTGTGCTGAAAAGTTCTACAAACATCATGGGTTTTAGTAGTGAGAGCCAAATAGTTGAAGCCTAGAACATGTGAGTGAATCTGAGTGTTTTTAAACAGCCAGTGTGTCTAGAGGAGGGGTGGGGCTGGGGGGGCACCTGCCTGGCATCCCCCACGTGGCCTGAGAGAAAAGAAGGCTAGCAGAGGAGGCGTGTTCCTCTGTGTCTCACCTGTAGGGCTGAAGAAATGAGCCAGGAAGGCAGAGAAAGTTCTCTAGCCCTCCATAAAAAGGCTCAGAAAGTGGCATTGGCCACCCAAGGCTAGGGCCCTTAGAACTTTATTGATTATTGATTCTATTACTTTGGGGGTCCTGGTCTGTCTTCCTGTAACAGGAGGCTTTAAAACAAGCAAAAAACTGACAGAAGGGCCCTTGCACTTGATTCAAGAGACAGAACGATGGAAAGCTCTGGAGATAGGTAGATGAGGAAAGGAGGAGTCTGTGGCCAGGGAGGACCACACCCATGTGGTTCCTGGGTGGCTTCAGCCCCTGTGACCGGGGAGGTAGGGGGCAGACAGCCCCATGTCCTGGGCACCTGGAGGACTCATGGCTGCTGGGATTCTGGTGCCTGGTGGCATTTAGCCAGGCTCTCCTGTCATTCCCCAAGTGGGCTCTAACAGCTCGCATCCACTTCTTGGGGGACAGCATCCAGGTGAGACTGAGCCCCACTGCCCTGGGGGTGACTCAGACGTAAGCCCTGGTGGGGACTTCTGTTATCCCTACCATCTTGACCTGGTTAGGACAGCTGCAGGCGACAGTGGGCCACAGGCAGAAGGTAGACACAGTGGGAGAGGGTAATAAAGATCAGATGAACAAGGGGACCGTGGGATCCCCAAAGGGCTTTGGTGGAGGGCCTCCCCTCTCAGTACCTTTGCAGCTAGTGAGCAGGAGGAGAGGGTGGGGAGCCTGAGTGGCAGACAACTTTTTATATTTCTCAGACCTCCTCTGATTCTGAGGGTTGGGTTTTTCAGGAAGGGGTGAGGGGAGCATCTGGGGAACTGATCTGAGGGTGGTCTACAGGGTCAGGGGCACAGGGCGCTGCCTTGCCGGGTCCCACCCACGGCTGTCCTGAGCCCAGCCTGTGGGCGCTTCATGGAGCTGGAGTGAGCTCAGACCCCAGGTTGCCTTTCCGGCACTGAGATGGACTGGTATATCGGTGCTGCAGGAAGTTGTAGTTGCTATTTTTACCACTCCAACTCGGACTTTTTACTGGAAGGTACAATTACAAGCAAAATGTGAGGGTTTGGTTGGCCAGCTGCTGCAGGCTGAGGCAGAAACCACGGCACGGTCGGTTGGCGTGTAAACAAGACACTTTGCTAAACAAGACACTTTGCACGTGGACACGTACCTCCCTGAGTTGCTGAGTGGCTTCCTCCGGACTCCTTGCAGGGTCTGGACTTCTCCTCTAGGCAAAAAAGAGGCCTTTGCTGGGTTTTACCCGGATAACTGCACCCCAACACCTTATAATTGGCTGGTCGTGGGACTGAAGCTAACCAGCTAAGCCATTCTCTCCCTGATGGCTGTGGAAGGTGAACTTTTGTCCAGTGAAGTTACTGACAGCCTACTATACAGTACCTGCACTGCTAAATGCTAGGGGTGGAAATGAGTAAGACAGTCCTGACTCTCAAGCATCACACATGGCAACGATTAAGGAGACAGAAGGTGCAAGTGGTCCCCGAACCCTTTGGACAAGCACCTGCTGTGCTTTTCCTCCATGTGCATTATGGTTAAAGGCCAAGCTGGCCTTATATTAGGTTCTCTTGCCGCATAACAGATCACCACAAACTTAGTGGCTTAGGCTGTACTTACTAGCTCATAGTTTTATAGGGCAGAAGCCGGAGCTGGCTGGACTGGGTTCTCTGCTTGGGGTCTTGAACCATAAGTCCAAGGTCAGGGTATTGACTGAGCTCTTATCCTGAGGCCCTGGGGGAGAAGCTGCTTCCTGGCCATTCAGGTTGTTGGCACAATCGATTTCTCAGTGGTTGTAGGACTAAGGTCCCCTGTCCTCTCTGGATGTCATCTGGATGCTGATCTTGGCTCCCAGAGGCTGCCACGTTTTATGCCACATGGACCCTTCCATCTCCAAGCCCAAAGTGGGGCGTCAGATTCTTTCCTGCTTCACATCTCTGGCATTCACGTCTGTGATCACCCGGAGAAGATTCTGCTGTAAAGGGCTCCTGTGATTTGTTCAGGCCCACCCAGATAACCTCTCTGTTTCTAGGTCACCTGATTAGTTCGTAACATCATTAATTATATCTGCAGATTCCTTTGCCACATGGGTGACATGGCATGCATGCGATGTAGGTTGCAGGAGCAAGGCCAGGGGTGTAGATCAGGGGCCCAGCCATCTTCGCCACAGGGCTCATGCCACCCGGGTCTGCAAGGACAATATTAAGAAGAGCAGTTCTCATGAGCTGAGTGAATTTCGTGTGCCCTGTTGTGCTAAGCTCTTTACCTGGATTCTCTCCTTTTCTTAAAAAAATTTTTTTAATGTTTATTTCTGAGAGAGAGAGAGAGACAGCGCAAGCAGGAAAGGGGCAGAGAAAGAGGAGAGACACAGAATCTGAAGCAGGCTCCAGGCTCTGAGCCATCAGCACAGAGCCTGATGCAGCGCTCTACCCCACAAACCGCGAGATCGTGACCTGAGCCAACGTTGGATACTTAACTGACTGAGCCACCCAGGCACCCTCTTGTTTTTTTTTTCTTTTAATTTAATTTTTTTTAATGTTTATTTATTTTTGAGAGACTGAGGCAGATGGATTCTCTCCTTTAATCCCAGGATAGTACATTCACAGACTGACATCCCCATTTTCCAGATGAGAAAACAGAGGCTCATAGAACATAATAAGCATGTGAGATACAGACAACAGGACTGGGCTTTGCAACCAGAGGCCTCACCACCTCATTAGCATCTCCAGTTTGATTCCTACAATTATGGGACACCATCCAGGGCAGGGTTGAGGGCAGGACAGAGCTCTTTCCCACGTAGCACTTAACATATTTAAGTATGGAAGCTGTCAACCATACTACAAGTTAATATAGCATCTGGAACATCTCACCTGGGTTTGACAGATGTTTGCATCTTTCTGATTCTTATTCCAGTGGATACTGTGGTTAGTCCACTTTCCTTCCACTCGGCAGTATTTATTGAGCACCGCATATATTCGAGGCAGCAGAGATGACACAGAATACTGCCCTGGAGGAATTGGAACTTAAAATAAGGGCACAATACACAATGACCTGAAACAATAAATAGTGCTGGACAAGAAGTGTCACAGTGCTGTAGGAAAGGATCAAGAGGTATCAGAATGTCCGCTGCAGGGAACGACGAAAATGTGCATTTACTCACGGCCACATCCCCGCTACACGGTACAGGGCCCTGCACATAGTGGGTACTCAGATTACTTGTGCCGTGAATATTTTGAGCATCGTGTATGTGCAGTCCCTCTCCACCCCAGCTGGCAAGAGCAGAGGAGGGTGTGACAGTGACGTGAGGTTTCACGGAGGAGTTGAGACTTTTCGGGAGAGCTGGAAGGGCCAGCCTGTATCTGCATGGGGCAGGGAGACGGGCTGGGTCGGGGTGGTGGTGAAGCTGGAGGTGGAGATGGGCTGCACATGGCTTCGATGCCCAAGTCTCACGGAGGGTTTTGAGCAGGAAAGATTGGTGGTCAGGAGCAAAGCATTTGGCCTCAGATCGCTGCAGGTGGGAGCGCCTGGGGACAGGGGCCTCTCGGAGCCCAGCCTGCCATGGTGAAGGCCTCACCTTGTCTCCAGCACGGACTGGTGACACAATGGACCGGGAAGGAAGATTCAGTAGAACTTGGTGGCCAAACGATGTGCTAAAAATGTATATATGAGTGAGCCGCCTTTTCTGAGCACCCGTGTATTTGGCTATAAATACACACATCTGTAATTTCAGGAGACCAGGAACTATCAGCTGCACGGCCCAAGGGCAGCAGCCCATGCGTGGCCCCTGTCGTTTGCTGTCTGAGGCCCTGCCCAGTACCGAGTACCCAGATCTGTGATTCTGGGGGAAGGCGAGGGGGTCCTGTGGTAAGAAGAAAGTGGCTGGTAGTGAAGGGAGGGGCAGAGCAGGTGGGGAGGCCTTCCAGCCGTGGGTTAGAGGGCGCCGGCCCCTGGGACTGCTCCTCCGTGCGGGCCCGGGAGGCGACTGAGACCCAGAGGGACAAGTGACCCTGCTGTCAGCCACCCCATACTCTCCACAGAAATTCTCCTCTGAGTTCTTACCGAAAACACGGCTAATGTGGAGGGTAAGGGAATTCTGCTAACCCAGTGTTCTCAAAGTGTGGTGGGGAGGACCCTTGAGCCTCTTTTCGGGTCCGCAAGGTGAAAACTGTTTTCCTGGAGGTGCCAAAGCGTGCTTTGCTTTTTCCGTGGATTCGGAGAGCGTAGCTTAGTGAGCTGATGTTTTCCCAATGACCATTGCACCGTATTACCAAACCGTGCAGGGGTGAACAGTCCATTCAGAGGGCAGGATGGACCAGGAGGTCGGAATGTCACACAGTACAAAAGTTCGCTGACTCAGGGTCAGGTTCTTTACTGCAGTGAGCCTCTAAGAAGCTACCGCTCGTCAGGCCTTGGTGTGGTATCAAAGAAGAGTATCCTAAATTATCTGAAAAGGCTCTTACAGTCTCCTTCCTTTTCTGACCACCTGTCCCTGTGAGGCTGGATTTTCTGCACATTCTTCAGTGAAAATGTTTCCTAGGAAACAATGTGGATGCAGTGATCCAGTCAGTATTCTCAATTAAAAAATAGAAGAAAACACTTTTTTGAAAATAGATTTATGAAAAACAGTTTTTATGTTAATACATAATGGGTTTATTGCTGTTTTTTAATTTTTTTGATGTTCATTTTTGAGAAGGAGAGAGAGAAAGAGCATGAGTGGGGGAGAGGCAGAGAGAGAGAGGGAGACACAGAATCTGAAGCAGACTCCAGGCTCTGAGCTGTCAGCACAGAGGCCGATGCGGGGCTCAAACTCATGAAACATGAGATCGTGACCTGAGCCGAAGTTGGTAGCCTAACCAACTGAGCCACCCACGTGCCCCTATTGTTTTTCAGTTAACAAATACACATTTAAAAATTTTTCCCAGTTTTAATTTTAAAACATTTAAAATTTAATTTTGATAAATGTCAAGAGGCAAAACCACATAAAGAAAAGCCCCTTAGGGTCGTCAGTCATTTTTAACTTGTAGAAAGATTCTGAGACCTAACCGCTTGAAAGCAGTGTGCTGCCTGATGCACCCATAAACCGGGAACTGAGGACCAGGACCTGAGCCCAGCTCTCAGTACTGATTTTCCCCCTTTAGTCCCCTTGGCAATCCTGTGAGGCCTGCGTGATTATATTCACGTCCATTTTACAAATGTGGAAGCAAAGGCACTGAGCATTTGAATACCAGGCACAGGTCTCACAGCTCGGACATGGCAGTGTCAGCCTCCCAGCCAGATGGGAGGCCCCAGACCGAGGTGGCTGTTCTCCAGGCAGTGAGGAAGGCAGATGCCCAAGAGAGAGCCTATGACACAGGCCTGCTGTGTCCCCAGGTCATCTGTTGGCCTCTGCAGCCAGCACCTTTCTGGTGGTACTTAGCCCACACGCTTCCTCCTTTCCTGAAGCCCAGGAAGGATGATGCGGGTTTGCTAAGTGCCACAGGGGTGCTTGAGAAATCAGGGGTTTTCATTTAAAATACGCTGTTCCGCTCTGCTACACACAGCATTTGTGGCCAGGAAGGTTCTTGTACAACTGGGACCTTGAAGAGGTGTCTTAAGGATTAAGTAAAAGAATGCATTTAAAGCACCTAGCACAAAGGCTCATGCATGGCAGGGTTTGGAAAAAGTGATACGGTATCTGGCTCGGAATTCAACAGGTTCAGAGGGATGTGGGGTTTCCCCTGTTCTCCCCAGTGCACTAACGTCAACCTGTTTCTTACACAGCCTGCCGGAGAGAGTCTGTGCACATATACGTGGGTGTGTGTATAGCATGTCTCTGTGTGTGCGCCCCTAGGCAGTCTGGTTTCTTACATAAAAGATAGCATCCTACCCAAAGCACTTCTCCTGTAAGCATGGAACCCAAATATATGTATTTGGGGGCACCTGGGTGGCTCAGTCAGTTGAGCATCTGACTTTGGCTCAGGTCATGATCTCACAGTTTGTGAGTTTGAGCCCCACGTCAGGCTCTGTGCTGACAGCTCAGAACCCAGAGCCTGCTTCAGATTCTGTCTCCCTCTCTCTCTGCCCCTCCTCTGCTCATGCTTTGTCTCTGTCTGTCTCTCTCTAAAATAAATAAACATTTTAAAAATAATAAAAAGTTCTAAAAATATGTATTTGGTTGCATAGTATTCCACTCGATGAAGGAACCAAAGTGTATTTGACTAGGACTCTTATTTATGAATATTGAGGTTGTTTCCAGCCTTCGGCTTGCAGCCAAAACCCCACGTGCAAGTATGACTGAGAGTGAGGTTCCGGGAGTGGAAATGTGGGGCAGAGGGCACCTGCGGCTGTCATTCCGAATTGCTCTCCAGCTGCACTCCCTTGCTCTCGACGGAAAGAGAAAGCAGAGAGCTGTGTCCTGGGCTTTAGGAATTGAGCATTCAGATTCCGGTTGCACATCAACACTGCAGCCTGGAAAAGAATGAGCAGGGAGAAGGAGCCACACCAGGAAACAGCTAGCGGTTTACTCTTGGTGGTTCTTTTATTTTCCTGTCGGATGCTGCATGTTCATTTTCCTCCAAGGCTCCAGGTGGCTCGTTGAAAGCGATATCTAGGCCAGAGTGCTTTTAACGGCCCCATCTGTGGGGCTCTGCGAACCTTTCAGGGGACCAGACAAGAAAAGAGACTCCTCCCTTCGGGTCCCCAGCCCCCACTTGCCAAGGGCCAGGCCAGTCTTTCTCAAGAAAGGAGGAGCCAGGATCATGATGCAATGTTTGCTTTGGAGGGGATGTTCTCTTCTGCCCCTTTGTTTCTCTCTGCCTCGCTCTGGATAAATGAAAGGAAACAAGTTGTTTCAACAGATGGGTGAGCCTGAGTGCCGAGTGCTCTGTCCCCTCTCTGATTAGAGCAGTGGTGTCCATTACACTGGCCCTGATCCCAGCTGGAGCCCACAGCCGCACCTGCAGACTCCCAGCTTTGGGGGCCAGAGACTGTCCCGACGGCCCCACTGAGCTAGGGGCGGGGGCAGGATGTGGCAGAAGCCAAGTGGTGGCTTCTGTCTGCCCTGCCCTGGTGAATTTGGAGGTGTCTCCACCACCCACCCTCCCCCCTTAGCTGAAAGAAGCCCCTTTGTTGCAGGGGTGGTTTAAGCCTGACAAGCAGAACTTTTAGGACAGTGTGACATCAAACATCTGTCATTCTTCTCCCAAGATTGTATCTCAAGAGAATACCAGTAATTCAACATAAGCAAAGACGTGATTTGTTTGATAGAACTGTGGATGAATGACTTCCTAAGTCATGGTGCTTCTGCATGTCACAGACACTGAAAGGTACGTGTGATGACCACAGAGGCACTGGTCCCTTTCATGAGGGAGTTGGGGAGTCCCCAGGACCTGCACCCCATGGATGGACGCTCAATCCACCTTTGTTCAACAGTGAGTGAAGGAAAGGACTATGGAAACTATGTAAATAGGTAAAAACAATGTAAAATAGCATTCTGTAACTGCAACAATGTAAAATGTTTGTTTGGAGATAAAGGGGGAAAATGAGCCAACATGAAAATAGTTATTCTGTCTACAGTGTTCCTTACCACCTTCCCTCCCCCACCCGATTTCTGTCTACTCTCCCATAAACGTTAATACCAGATATACTCTAAATCTGTGTGCTGTGTGTATATCTGTGCTTTGCATATAAAAAGAACACGGTCTTTTCCACCCCCCCCCTCCCAGAACAAGGTTTTGTCCTGTAGGGCAGTGTCCCCAGCCACCCTCTCCCTCCCCCTCATGGAAATGGCTATGTTCAGGGTTGAAATTCCAAGGGGATTTGCCTCTTTTGTATCTTGTGCTTTTCACTCTTACATTGTCTTTTCAGTAAAAATGATTGAGCTCCTGGGGGTGCCCCTTGGCCCGTGTAACTTGGTCCACAGAGCTCACACCGAGACGGCAGGGCTCTGGGCAGAGCTCAGGGTGCTGAGCACCTGTGGCCGTGGCTGCTGTGGGTTGGACATGGGGCCCGACAGCCCCTCTCGAGGGTTCGCTCCTCCCTGGCAAGATGGCTTCTCTTAAAGAACAAAACCTTGCCAGTGAGGAGCTGACAAAATTGTGACATTGTCTTTGAGCAGCTGGACAGGGCGTGGGAGACGGTTAGATCCTTTCCCTGAGATGGCCTTGCTCAGCCGGGTGTCCTCATCAGAACGGGACGTGGAAAATGACCCTCAAGGCCGCTTTCTCACGAGGACCCTTCGCCACGCACAGGAGAGTAGATTCATTACCCACGTCGGACAGCTCGCAGCTCGGAGCCTGCCTTCTCCTCGAGGTGGCACTGCCCCGGGTGCACAGATTCCAAGGGGGATACGGGCGAGGGCGTCCAGTGGCTGTGGCCCCACACCCTCTCTTCTGTCCCTTTGGTGTGTGGGAAAGAACCATAGGGATCTGGGTCACAAGCAGCTTGCGACGTTGGGCTCACAGAGCACAGCGTGCCGCCTGTGGGGTGCAGGTGACAGTTGTCCGCAAGGCTGTGAGGAGCGCTGCACGCATTTATGCAGAAACCACTGGGAACAGCGCCGGCTGTGTGGCAAGTCCTCGGTAACTGCAACTTAGTACTGGTAGTACCATCACTGGCATTGATCTTGGAGCTACCGTTCCCACGTGCAGATTACCGAAATAGTGGGGCAGGTGGCGGGATGGCGCCTCTGGCCCTCGAGGGCCAGCGAAGCCGTGTGCCTGGTTTGGGCCAATGAGATGGGAGCAGAAGTGATGTGTGTCTTCCAGGCCATGATCAGAGTTCCAGAGCACTCTGTCTCTTCCCTGTCACTTGCTGACCGGTGACAGGGTGCTGCTCTGTCGTCTGGGTCCCTGGGGCTGACAGTGATGACCAGGACACTCCTCACACCGTCCCCACCACCCCCGAACCATGATGCATGTGGTGTGAGCCAGAGAGAAATCTCTGTCCTCCGAAGCCCCTGAGATTTGGGGTGTTTGTTGGTGCGGCAGAACCTGGTTCATCCTGGTTAGAGCGGACAGGCCTCATCACGCCGGGTGTGGTTGTGGGGACCGCACCTTCTACGGGTGATGCCCAGTGCGGCAGAGGCCCCTCTTGGTCACGAGTTTGGTCTGGCTCCCGTCCTGACCAGAACTCTCTACTCACTCTTTGCAACAAGTGTTGCTTCACCGCCCAGGAGGGTTGCTCAGCCTTGACCCCTTAACCTTCTGTCCTGTGCCTCCTTTGGGAGGAGCCTGCTCCCCTGGGTAGGCCAGCGCAGTGCAACCTCGAACCCTTCCCCAGAGCCGTGTTTCCACACTAGCGACGTTGGCATCCCTTTCGGTAGCATCTGTCAATGTGTACTAATAGCATGGCTTCCCGGCCAGCAGAGGCTGCAGCAGGCTGGAACTCGGCTACCAGTCACGGGCGCTGAAGATGCTGCCCTTTCTCGAGTGTGCGGAACGTGGAGGTGCACTGAGCAAGAAGGCCGGGGCATGTGGAGAAGGCGCTGAAGCCGTGGCCCACCCCTTCGGGTCTCCCGGGACTCCCTTCCCCTTCCTGGCGGACGGGTGGGCCTTAGGAGTAACTGCCCACCACGGGGCATGTAGGAGCCGAGCACGTTGAGGGGGGTACTGTGGCACTGATGATCGTGACCTCAGATGGCGAGCGAGAACCAGGTTGTGCCCCGTGAGAGGGATGGAAGGCAGTTGGAATTCTGCCCTGTGGAGGTGAGCTCACGGGCGAGCGGACCTGCTCTCCCCCTTTCATGGGCAGCCGTCCGATGCAGAGTCATTTTGGTGCTGCCTAAAGAGGAACCTCACTTGTTACCAAGTGCTGTGTGAAGCAACACCCTCTCCCCTTCCCTGAGCCAGGCTCTGTTCTAGAACCACCCTTATAGCCAACCTGTTCCCCTGCAGGAGGGACGGGGTGAGGCTGTGGGCTGGCGTGGGGCAACGTTGCATCCAGCCAACTAACCACATTGAGCAGAAGGCATGTGTTACACAATTATCATGACTTTACTGCAGGATTGGAATATTTCACAATGAAGAGATGGAAAACAAAATCGAAATAAATACACACACAAAAATACAAGTAATTCTAGTCCTTTGCATTTTTAATTAAAAACAGGGTATGTACAGGGCGCCTGGGGTTCATTTAGTTAAGCATCCGACTCTTGATTTTGGCTCAGATCATGATCTCACAGTTCATGGGTACAGGGTCTGTGCTGACAGCACGGGGTCTTCTCGGGATTTCTCTCCCCCCATCTCCCCTCCCCCATTTGAGTCCTCGCTCGCTCAAAAAATAAGCAAAAAAATTTTAAATAAATAAAAATAATAAGGGTACATACAATTTTTTAATGTATGTGAAGTTTTATTATTATTTTATTTAAAGAAAGGACCATTGAAAGGCAGAGGCATTTAGGGAAAGGACCCTTTGTGTGATAATGCACTGTATCTAGAATGATCTGCCCCTCTGATTCAGTTACCCTGGTTGCACTGATTCTGCTTTCAATTAATAATTAGACTTGTGTGCTCTGTAAGGGTGCTTAGTTTGCTTTCCACTTGACAAGAGGAAGAAGGATACCCCCACACCCTGCAGGCTCTCCGAGGTGCTTGGATCCCCCAGACGTGGGGGTGGGGCGAGCCCTGAGATCCCGCCTGGGAAGGGGTGTTGAATCACACAGCACTGGGCTTATGTGGTATTTAATAGCATTTAACTCCTTCCTTTTCACAGTTCTAGGGCACAGCCAGATCCCGCAGGCTTGGCAAAAACCTTTAATGTTTTTTCTGATCACAAAAATATCACATAATGATTTTAAAGAATCAGACAACTTAAAAAGGAATTGACAGTGAACATTGCCGTATTCAAAGCAGAGTGGAGGGGCACTTGGCTGGCTGTCGGTGGAGCGAGCCGCTCTCGATCTCGGGGTCGTGAATTCACACCCCACGTTGGGCATAGAGCTTACTTAAAACAACAACAACAACAACAACAAAAACACAAACTAGAAAGCGTAGGGTAGGGATGGAGTCAGGATCCAGAGTGTCTGCTCTGCTCTTTGTTTGGTGGACGTGGTGATAACAGCAACGGTACCGGCACAGCTGGCCGCACGAGCGTGATGGGGCCCAGGCCACTCGAAATGCATGCCGCGTATTGTCTCGTTTGTCACCGGTTTTTAGTGTCACTCTGTGGTTGAAGCAGACCCAGAGAGACCAATGAACCTTCCCAATGCCACACAGTCACGGCTGTGTGGTCTTGAGGGGCCCCGTTCTGTCTGCTGTCTGTGAGGAGCCTTGGTTTTACCTCCAGGCCACTTTGTCATGGCTGTCAGTACGGCGTGGGCAGAACGCCACCGGAGAAGCGTCTGCAGATCACTTGCCTCCTTCCCTGCCCCTGGCCCTCACCCGCCTCTCTCGCACCTTGGCCTTGCCTTTAAGTGTGTCTGTTGTGCAGCCCAAGAGTGAGGGCCGCCATCTAGACTGGGTTTGGGCTGCGGCATTGCCTGGCATCCAGCAGTTGCTCAGTCAGGATTTATCTTGGGTTTTGAGGTTGGGTGATGTGTGACCTTTGCAGTCACTGGGGTCTGGTGTTCCGACTTGCTGGCGGGGGCCCACCTGCTGCGGCTGGGCTGTCCGAGGTGACTTCCTCACTCACGTGTCTGGCATCTGGGCCCCCAGGGGAGAAGGTGGCTGGGCCGCCGTTCTCCCCGCGGTGTGGTCAGGCCTCACGTCGCCAGGCTTCCCCTGGGGTGGGCACTGCAGGGGAGGAAGCTGCCGGTGCGTGAGGGTCTGGGCTCAGAAAGGGGCGCAGGGTCTCTCCGGCTCCATTTGGTCAGTCACAGATCTGCTCAGAGTCAAAAGGAGGGGACGTAGAGCCCGCCTGTCTGTGGGAGCCGTGTCATAGCTTGTGGGCATCTTTAGTCGTCCCTCAGCCCCACGTGACTGTGCCCCTGCCTGTCAGCCTGGCCATTCTCGTCCCTAAATGGGCCAACCTTGTTTCTGCCCTGCCTTTGTGTTCGCCGCCCTTCCGCCTGGAACCTTCGTTTCCCCTGTCGTCAGAGCCTGGCTCGTTGGTTAAGCTTCACTCCCATGTCCCTCGTCACAGGGGCCTAAGTGACCCCACCATCTTCTTGTCACTGTAAGTCGCTGCAGTTCTGTTTCCTCGCTGCTGGTCTGTCTCCCTGCCCCACACTGCAGCCCCGCGGGGACAGGATCGTCGCTGTCATCACTGACGTCCGTGCCCAGTGCACGGCACGTGGGAATTGCTCGGAGTGAGTCGGAACCACATCACCTGCAACCCACCAGCGGGGCCCTGGCCTCTCCCGCTCCCTCTGGCCTTGGGCGAAGAACAGTAGGGTCGACATCCTGGTTGTGAGGAACGCGGTCTCCTGGCTGGTGGGGGGAAGCGGGGAGGGGGTGGGGGCTGCAGCCAGATGGAGATTTGCTGGACAGTGACCAGCAGCCCTGATCTCCCGCGGTGCATTTTTCTCTGCAAACGGGGCCTTCCGCGCCCTGTCGCTGGGGTCTTTGGAACATCATGTAGACCATGTGTTAACTGCTTCCGTGCAGGCGTGGACGCAGCATGGGGAGCAGAGGTGTGGCCTGAGGCGGAGCACTACCTCTTCGCAGGATGAGGAGTCGCTCTCTGGGGCGTGGCTTTTACTTCACGCGCCTTAAATCCATCAAAGCCCGGGACGAGCTTAGCTAATTGGAATAGTTCTGTGACACGCACAGCGTGACAGCGTCTGATTTATCATGGCCTCCGAGCCAGGGAGCCGAGGGGTGCTGGGCAGACATGCTTTCGGGTGCACACACTGGGACGCCCACCCCACCCCACCCCACCCCTGCCACGGACCGGGAGCCTGGGTCCTACACTCTGCGTATCCCCCGCCCTGCGTGGGGCTGGTAGTGAACATGGCAAACTACCTCCTACAGCCTGTTGTCGGTGTGCGGGGTGGGCTCCCGCAGGTAGAGAGGGTAGAAGACCCCATAGCAGCGAGAGCAGCCCCTGATCCCCGGGACCTGATGTGCAGTGAATGCTTGTACTGGTTGAGACTCTAGGTGACAAGGGACAGAAACGCCTCCAGACAGGAAGGAAGGCAGCCTGGCTGCGGGCTCTGCTTTCTCTGTGCAGCTCCCGTCCTGGGTGGCATGGCCTCCGACCACTCCCTCCCCTGCCCTGTTCCAGCGCTGTCGGCACCTGCTTCCTTCCCCGCAGTTCTGGTAATGTCGCACACAAGAGTTGGCTTGGCCCATCGTGGTGGCCGGGAGGACAGCACACCAACTGGGCCCCGCGCTCAGGCAGCCCCAGGGCCCGGTGACGCACTGCTTTGGCCAGCTGGGCCCAGGTGCCCAGCCTTGGGGTCCACATCTGAACCAGAGGGAACAGGTATACAGTGCTGACCCGAGTGAGGCTGTGAGTGTCCACCGTGCGTGTCCCTCGTGGCGGCCCCCTCGAGCACCTTCTCCAGCCCAGCCCTCGTCTTCTCTGAGGCGGCTGAGTGAGCGCTCCAGCAGACGTCAGGTGAAGGGGGTTCGTGCACGGTATGTGTCTCCAGGCTTCGTCAAAAGGCAGGGGCCAGCAGGTTCATTCAGTCGCATCGAGTGGCCGCTCTGTGCCAGGTCCCACTGTGTATTGGGGTCACATCAGTTAGCCCCACCCATGGTCCCCACCTTGAGCAGGTTGGGGAGACGGGAGACAAATGCATAATGTTACGTAGTGGTGGGTGCTGTGAGGAAGGCAGAAGGGGGTGAGGTGTGGAGAGGAGGTGACCTCAGCAAGGTGGTCAGGTCACAGGTGACAGAGTGAGCCTGGAGACAGGCAGGGGAGCATTCCAGCCCAAGGAGCGGCCTGTGAAAAGGTCCAGAGGCCCAGTAAGAAGTCCGGTGTGGCTCAAGGGGGCAAGCGGGTTGGGAAGTGGCAGCATGTGATGACAGGGGTAGCCAGTGAGGAGGGGTCAACTCACGTGAGACCTGGCCACCACAGTGACAACAGGATTCACTGAGGGCGCTGGGACAGCCCTGGAGGGTTTTGAGCTAGGTGTGATGGGACCGTCACTTTGGTCTCTGGATGGAGTGACAGATCACAGAGGCAGAAGCAGAAGGCAGTCGGGGGTTTCCAGCGGTCAAGGGAAGGATGGGGGTGGGGAGAAGGGTCAGACTCAGGGACTCACTTAGGAGCCACAGGACTTGCTCAGGGCCGAGCGCTGGTGCTAGGGAGGGACGAGGGCCCTTGGCATATTTGGCCTGAGTAAGGTGCCATTTCCCGTTGGCCTGGGCTGGGGAGCAGCGGGTTTGGAGGAAAGCTGAGGGCTCTCCTGGACACGTTATGGTTGAGGTGGCCCTCTTCCAGATATTGTGTGGTTGAGGTGAGGAGCCAGACACAGGGCAGGGAGCACCCAGGGCCCCTGGGTCTTAGGCCCGTCCTCCCACGCCAGCCAGCCTGGAGTGGAGGTGCAGCCCTGGGAACCCAGGGGCCTGGGTGCAGGTTTGCAGCTCACATGACTCCCTTCCTGTGTCTGAGCCTCAGCATCCTCATCTGTAAACTGGTGATGAGACCCTTCACCTCCGGGAATCACAATGCTTCTGGGACATCACCTCATGGTCTGGGGCAAGTCCGTGCATGACTGACGGCTGCTGTCTCCGGAAGGTTGGCTCAGAGGCTGGCACTGCTCACAAGGGGGTGGGACAATCTGAGGAAACGGCCAGGCAGGTGCCTCTGCCCTCGGCACGGAGGTGCCCAGACAGGCCGCCATCTGGGGGTGGGAACCGGCTTGGGTGCATCCGCCCATCCCTGGCTCCTGGCCTGTTTAGGGCATTTGCATCAGCAGGCAGGCATCTGGGTGCTAAGCAAGACGTCAGTCAACGCTGGGGCCCTGGGCTGCCCACTCAGCATTGGCCTTGGAGAGGTCACCACTCGACCTCATTCTCAGGGCAAACGTGATTGCTCTGTTCGTGTTGGCCCTGACTTTTGATGCTTTCTCGTTCTTTGAGCCCTGCTTTGGCCCATCCTTAATCCCCTCCGTAGGGAGTCTCTACCGGAACCCCTGAATTGGAGTCCTGGGGGCCGCACCCCCAGCGTGGTGCACAGGTCAAAGGCCATCGTCAGCCCAGACACAGTGGGGACAGGATGGATAGAGTCACTCGATGAACGTCCACATTTGGAGGTGTCTGTGAGCAAGATCTGGGGAAACGTGTCGCAGGGTCTGGAATTCAGATCTGGGGTAAGTGCCGAGCTGCCAGGAAAGCCTCTGGGGGCCAAGCCACTGAGGCCTCCCGATCCCGGTGCCATGCAGCCCCAGGGCCAGGCTCAGAGGTCATGCTGCGTCAGTACTTGCCAAGAGCTGAGTACCCCTGAGGCCCAAGCATGACAGGGACTTAGTTTTATAGAAGAGGAATCCCTGCTACAGGGAAGGGGTGGCCCAGGACGGTGGTTGAACAGGAGCTACGCTGTCCAGCCTGGGCCTGCGCCCACCTCTCTTCCTCTCGTGCAGGCTGCACCCCCCACCCTGTGGGCTGAGCGCATGACCGCCGAGCCCCGTGGCTGCAGTGGCTGGTGTGCACAGCGGTGTCCCTGGCGGGTCACCGACTCAAGGTCTGCCTGGAATTTGGGGGCCAGAACAGCAGGCCAGCCCCAGCCCCAGCCCAGGGAGCAGGGGCTTTGCCCAGGCAGCTCGGATCACGTCAATTTGTGGTTCTCCTGGTTCTCTGCCAGGGGAGGAGTGAACGGGAGAGACAGCACTGCACTTGGACACTAATTTACAATTTCACTGAAGCATGAAATCACTTCCTTCCCTTACCAGATTATTACTTAAGCAGAAAATTGACTTGGAGTGGGGGTTGGGAGAAGTATATACTTTTGAAAATTAAAAAGGAGAAAAGATGAGGTTTGGTTTTTTAAGATACTTTTTTTAAGCTTTGGGGCACCTGGGTGGCTCAGTCGGTTAAGCGTCTGACATCAGCTCAGGTCATCATCTCATGATTCGTGGGTTTAAGCCCCGAGTCGGGCTCTGTGCTGACAGCTCAGAGCCTGGAGCCTGCTTCAGATCCTGTGTCTCCCTCTCTCTCTGCCCTTCTCCTGCTCACTCTCTGTCTCTCTCTCACAAATGAGTAAACATTAAAAAAAGTTCTTTTAATATTTCTAAACTTTTATTTACTTATTTTGAGAAAGATGAAGAGAGCACGAGTAGAGGAGGGACAGAGAGAGAGAAAAAAAATCCCAAGCAGTTTCTGCACATAGCGTTCGAACTCCCCAAACCATGAGATTGTGACCTGAGCTGAAATCAAAAGTCAGATGCTTAATCAACTGAGCCACCCGGGCGCCCCTGTCTGTCGACTTTAATGAAAATGCCGTGGAATCCCACACATCCAAGTGCGTGACCAGCCCGTGTCTGTCTGGCCACATGGAGCAGCCGTCTGAGGGCCAAGTCCTGGCCAGAGGAGGGCACAGGAGGGAGGCAGGTGAGGTGCTCACTGTGGCCCAAGGTCCTAGAGTCGCCTGTAGGGACTGAGGAGGCTCATTTGGCTGCGGGTGTTCCAGTTGCTTCCGCCAAGGCAAATCTGAATTGCGTTCGTAGTGAGCATGCCCTACTGTCACCTGGGCCTTTTTTGTGGCTTGCGTTTGGGGACCAGAATTGAGCAGGTGTCTTGCAGGTGAGCCACTGAGCAGCCCAGCTTTGCCTTCAAACCCTTGCTCATCCCCGGTGTGTCCGGGGGCCTCTGAAGACCCTGGATTTGGAGAGTGTGTCTATACTGAGCCCTGAGGCTGGAATGGCAGCTCTTGGGAACTTCCCAAGGGCAGGGTTGCTGAGGGACTCTGGCTGGTGCTGCTGGGAGCCCAGCTCAGGACAGATCCCGCTGGGAGCATGGGCGGGGGTGGGGACTCTGTCTTGGGCCCTGTGGCTCCTTGGGCTTCCTGTTTCCAGTCTGCCACAGAAAACCCAGAAAGCATCAGCCTCCTCGGGTCTGTGGAGAGTAGAGATTGGGCTTGGACCTGGACGGCCCACACGGGGATCCCGACTCTGGCACTTTGGGCAGCCATTTTGCTTCTCTGGGCCTTGGCTTCCCCAGCTGTAGAATCAGGCCACGAGGGCTGTGTCCCCAACGGGCAGCTCAAGGGTGGGATGAGGCCAGGCCACGGGCTACTTAGCACCGCCCTGAAATGCTGTGTGCTTAGTGGCCCCGGACATCATGTGCATTCTCTTGCAGTCTGCCACGGGGTGGGCAGCCACAGCTCACACTCACCCAGACGTGGCTCATCTCCAGGCCAAAGGCATTCGGTTCTGCAGCTGGTCCCAAAACAACAAAATCAGTTTCTGAAGGGGAGAGGTTAAACCAGCCACTGCCACCCATGTGGTGCTGGCCACGTGGTGGAGGGGAGGGGCGGGGCTGAGAGGGGAGAGGCTGAAGGGTGAGCTGCCCAGGGGCCCCCTCTCACCTGTGTGGCCTTGCCCCCCGGCAGGTCGGCTCAGCATGTCGGTCAGCGTCCATGAGACGCGGAAGTCGCGGAGCAGCACGGGGTCCATGAACATCACCCTCTTCCACAAAGCCTCCCACCCCGACTGCGTGCTGGCCCACCTCAACACCCTGCGCAAGCACTGCATGTTCACGGACGTCACGCTGTGGGCGGGCGACCGCGCCTTCCCCTGCCACCGCGCCGTGCTGGCCGCCTCCAGCCGCTACTTCGAGGCCATGTTCAGCCACGGCCTGCGGGAGAGCCGGGACGACACGGTCAACTTCCAGGACAACCTGCACCCCGAGGTGCTGGAACTGCTGCTGGACTTCGCCTACTCGTCGCGCATCGTCATCAACGAGGAGAACGCCGAGTCGCTGCTGGAGGCCGGCGACATGCTGCAGTTCCACGACGTGCGCGACGCGGCCGCCGAGTTCCTGGAGAAGAACCTCTTCCCCTCCAACTGCCTGGGCATGATGCTGCTGTCAGACGCGCACCAGTGCCGCCGGCTGTACGAGTTCTCGTGGCGCATGTGCCTGGTGCACTTCGAGACGGTGCGGCAGAGCGAGGACTTCAACAGCCTGTCCAAGGACACCCTGCTGGACCTCATCTCCAGCGACGAGCTGGAGACGGAGGATGAGCGCGTGGTCTTCGAGGCCATCCTGCAGTGGGTGAAGCACGACCTGGAGCGGCGCAAGGCGCATCTGCCCGAGCTCCTCCGGAGCGTGCGGCTGGCCCTGCTGCCCGCCGACTGCCTGAAGGAGGCCGTCTCCGGGGAGGCGCTCCTCATGGCCGACGAGCGCACCCGGCTCATCGTGGACGAGGCGCTCCGCTGCAAGACCAGGATCCTGCAGAACGATGGGGTGGTCACCAGCCCCTGCGCCCGGCCGCGCAAGGCGGGCCACACGCTGCTGATCCTGGGCGGCCAGACCTTCATGTGCGACAAGATCTACCAGGTGGACCACAAGGCCAAGGAGATCATCCCCAAGGCGGACCTGCCCAGCCCCCGGAAGGAGTTCAGCGCCTCGGCGATCGGCTGCAAGGTCTACGTGACCGGGGGCCGGGGCTCTGAGAACGGGGTGTCCAAGGACGTGTGGGTGTACGACACCATGCACGAGGAGTGGTCCAAGGCGGCACCCATGCTGATCGCCCGCTTCGGCCACGGCTCTGCTGAGCTGGAGAACTGCCTCTACGTGGTCGGGGGACACACGTCCCTGGCAGGTGTCTTCCCGGCCTCCCCGTCTGTCTCCCTGAAGCAGGTAGAGAAGTATGACCCCGGGGCTAACAAGTGGACCATGGTGGCCCCGCTGAGGGACGGCGTCAGCAATGCTGCGGTGGTGAGCGCCAAGCTGAAGCTGTTTGTCTTCGGGGGGACCAGCATCCACCGAGACATGGTGTCCAAAGTCCAGTGCTACGACCCCTCGGAGAACCGGTGGACCATCAAGGCCGAGTGTCCGCAGCCTTGGCGGTACACGGCAGCCGCCGTGCTGGGCAGCCAGATCTTCATCATGGGAGGTGACACGGAGTTCACGGCCGCCTCTGCCTACCGCTTCGACTGCGAGACCAACCAGTGGACGCGGATCGGGGACATGACCGCCAAACGCATGTCCTGCCACGCCCTGGCCTCGGGCAACAAGCTCTACGTGGTGGGGGGCTACTTCGGGACCCAAAGGTGTAAGACCCTGGACTGCTATGACCCCACGTCGGACACGTGGAACTGCATCACCACGGTGCCCTACTCGCTCATTCCCACTGCCTTTGTCAGCACGTGGAAACACCTGCCCTCGTGAGGAGCACGTGCAGAGCCCAGCCAGGTGAGCCCCCAGCACCCCGGGCCCCGTCCCTCTCTGGGTCAGGGTCTCTGTGTCTTCCAGGGGAGGGTGGATGGGGCAGCAGGTGCCGGGTGCTCCGGCCCCTTTCTCAGGTCTGGAGCTACAGCCTTGCTCTGCCCCTTGCTTGCAGTTGACCTTGAGCAAAGCGTGTCAGCCCCCTGCCACATGGGGACAGCCACCTCAGATAGCCTGCACGTTGCAGTCGCTGGGGGTCCTCTGACAATACCACGTGGAGTTGAGGCCACAACGGCATCCTCATCTCTAACATGATGGCAGGTTAGGGCTTCCCAGAGTCACTCTCGGATCCGAGCATTCACTGGAAGGGCTCAGGGAACACACTGTAGACTGTTACTGTTCACAGTCATGGTCTAGTACAGGGAAGGGATACAGATTGAGATCAGCCAAGGACGGAGAGGAATGGGGCAGAGCCCTTTCCCTGTGCGGTCGGGACCGTGTCACTGCCCACATCAGTGAGTGACCGTACGCACAGGACATTCCCCAGTGGGGAGGCTCACACAGGCTCTGGCGTCCGGAGTTTTTACCGCGGCCCCATCACATAGGCTCGACTGATGGCCCACGTGGTTACTCTGCATCCAGGTCAGCTGGTACAGCATGACCCAGAGCCCCGACCCTAAGGCCCAGGGACTTGCCCATCCCCAGTCCTGCCCTAGACAGAGACAGTCTGTTGGGTATGACCGATAATCTCCCAGAAGCCAGGGACAAAGGCCAGACTTCTTTACAACACAAATGCTAAAGCCCACGCCACACCCCATACGAGGCAAGTCTAGTGTGTATCTGATGTGTGAGTAGCACCCCAGGGACCCGCGAGGAACAGGGACGATGGACAGAGCGCCCAAGAGGCCAGGGGCATGCTGGAGCTCTGGGCCCAGGTCCCCGGTGGAGGCAGTCCCTCGAGGTGGTGAGAGGCCGCCTCGGCGCGGTGGCGTGACGAACGAGGGGGCTGTGGCCTAGGTACTGCTCCCGCCCCTGGTTCTTCGTGCCCTTGTTACAGGAGAGCCTCACACAAGGGGGAAGCTGACAGCGGATGCAGGGGGCTAAGGGACACAGTCAGGTGCCCTTTGGGGGGCTCGGGGGGGAGACGCAAGGAGGGACTTGCCCAAGGTCTGAGGGCAGGTGCAGAGTCAGGTGGAGGGAAGGACCAGCTCATCCGGACAGGCCTCTGAGGGGCAAGGTGGGCTCTTCCCTGCAGCCCCTGTGGGGCAGGGGCAGTGCCAGCCCTGAGGTTGGATTAGGGGGTCCCGAGTAGGGGCTGGTGGATTTGTAGACGCAGGACAAGGTCTGAGTTCTGGTTCCAGCCTCCTCGGTCAGGCCCTGGAGAAGCCTCCTCCTGGGCCCCTCACACCTGACACAGGAGCAGCAGGTCCTGAGGGCTGAGTTCTGGGGACCCCAGGGTGGGTGGGAGGCAGGGAGGCATGGGTCCCAGGGGCTCTGAGAGGCCGTGGCCTGGGGTGGGAGATCCCAGGCCCTGCCTGCAGCGCAGGCCAGCTGTCCTCACCAGGAGGGCTGGTGACCAGTCCCAGCTCCGAGACTGACCTGGAAGCCTCAGACACCCCCACCCCCACCCACTCCTGGAAGCTCTCTGGCAGCTCAGAGAGATCGGCTCTCAGGCCAGGTGCCCCCTTGAGTGCAGATCACAGAAACCCCCTCGGGAGCCAGCCCGGACTGGAAACCTAATTTGCCCTGGGATGTGGTGGCTGCCGGCCTGCGTGCCCAAGGTTGTCCACAGCAGCGCGGTCCGCCCTCACTGGGACTGCACCTCTGCGCAAGCAGGTGCCCCAGCCAGACCCGCTCGACCCGGCCTCTGACGCCCCTACGGGGACTTGCCAGCCAGCAAGGCAGGCCCAGGGCACACGCCTCCTTTGTCCAGGGTGTTTGGGCTCCTGAGGGCCAGCCTAGATTGGGGGACGGGGGAGCTTCTGAGTTGTCCTGTTCTGTTTTAATCTTCTCCCTCCATCTTTGAGAGAAAAATCCGAGGGGCCGAGTTGTCGGCTCCCCTGGGGCGTAAGCTTTAAGAGCATGGTGGCGCCTCCTGTCCTTTCCCAGTTCCTGCGCTCTGGGGTGCTCACTGGTGGCGCCTGAGGGCCCCTCCCTATGAACCTGGACAGTGGTTCATCCCCATGTGGGAGAGGGTGGGGCCTGGCCGGGGGACTTGGCGAGCCCTTTACCTTTCTGGGAATTTCTTCCACTCCAAGGACACATCATTCCTTGTTCTGGCTCTTACAGGCTGCTTGACCCCCATTACCTAACTCCCCCGAGCTTGGCCTTGCCATCTCAAATACAGGTGTGAAAACTGTGTTACTCACAGTATTTGAAGAGGTCAGGCAAGGGCTGGTTCAGAGTCCGCGCTTACACGAGGCAGTGATGCAGAAGGATGGGGGCCATGATGGTTTGGGGATGTTTGGGTGGTGGGGGCCTCTCCACGTCCCCAGGCCAACTCTTCCTTCTAGAAGGGTCCATCGCCCAGAGTCAGGAGGCACATTGTGTGTGCCCATCTGAGTGCAGCGGGGACTTTGTTCTCTCATCTCTGTCCCAGCCCCTGGTGGGGATGCTGTCGTCAGCCCCATCTCAGGGAGGAGGAAGCGGGTGCAAAGAGGCTAATTGCCCAGATGGAGCCAGTCCTGCTTGAGACTGGAGCACGACGCCTGGGGCCCGGGTGGGACTGGAGCGCCACGCCTGGGCCCCCGGGTGGGACTGGAGCGCCACGCCTGGGCCCTACCCTCCGAGCAACGTGCTGTGTGGCCGAGGCTGTGAGTGGCTCCGGCCTGCACGCCTGCACGTTTCCGAGCTCCTGCACCAGCTCCACCTGCATCAGGGGCAGAGGGACTTTCAGGCTTCCGCTCCAGTCCCGCATCCCAGCTGTCTCCTTTATGTGGGCCACCAGCCAGCCTCTCTACAGTCCTTCATGGCCCTGAGAGACCCCCTCCCGCGGCCCTGCCCCCCAGGTTGACCCTGGGGGGTTCCCGCTCTCTGCTCATGCTTGTCCTGCTTCTGTCCCGTTAGGCCCGCTGGGGTGGCCTCCAGGTCCCTTCAAAGGCAGGGGAGGAAACTGGGCTCTCTGGGGAGGGGCCCGTGACACAGCAGCAAGGCAGCAAGCTGGTGGTGAGGGTGTTCCTGGCCCTCCCCCAGTTCCCCAGGAAATGGGGCTGCAGTGGCAGCCATCATTGTCGCTGCCAGCACTAGGCTGGGGAGGGGGGTGCGTCCTGAGCCAGGGCAGGGCTGGGAGGGGGGCTGGGGCAGCAGCATGGAGGTGGGGGTGCCGAGTCCCAGCACCCTGCTGCAGTGTGCGAGGAGCCCAGGCGGAACGCGGTCCCCAGGGATGGAGGGCGGGAAGAGCAGGCCTGTGTCTCCCGGGCCCAGAGGACAAGTCCTGCAGGCTTTCCCTCTGGGCAGCAGGGTAGGACCCGGGGGGGGGGGGGGACCTATCTGAAGCCCCTGTGCCTGGACTAACCCCCTGTCCATCCTGCGAGGCTCTAACTGAAGGAGCCACCCGCTGGGGTCACCTGCACCGTGCCTCCCCTCCCCATCACCTACGTCCCCTTGGCCATCTCCAGGCACTCAATTGCCCATCTCGGCCACCAGTCGTGGCTTCAGTGGTGCCTGCGTCTGCACCGGGTTGTTCTAGCTGCTCCGTTGCAGGGACGGCAGCTGAGGCTGAGAGTGTAGGCAGTTGGCATCAGATGAATGGCTAGGAGGGGCCGGGGTAGGATCGAGCCCCAGACCTGCCCCAGTGTCCCAGCCAGCTCTCCGTATGTGGGTGACGGCAGCCAGCTGCGGCCGGGAGGCCCCTGGAGCCTGGGCTGCGTTACCCTGGGTCACCCTCCAAGTGAGGATCAGCCGTGAACGTTCTCTTTCTCTCCCACGGAGCCCCCTGCCCCCATCAAGCCCTTTAAAGGCACAGCGCCCTCCTGTCTCCTCCCCTGACCCTCCCCTGCACGCTGGGCAGGAGTCCAGGCCACCAGGAGCTCGCCTCTCCACAGGCATTGTTGGGCCCCAGCCACTTGGGGTGTGGGGGCGGAGGGCCCTCCAATCCCCGCTCTGGGAAAGGCTGAGCCCATTTGTCCCCCACGGGGCCCCGCGAGGGGCTCCGTCACTGCCACGGGAGGGCCGATTGAGCACATTCTGTCCTGCCTTCAAAGAAGTTGCCACCGGGAGGAAATCCCAGAGCACAGATCTACACGGACGGGCCTGGTGCATTGAGAAAGGTGCTGGGCAGGCGTTCAGACATCTTGAAACACACCAGGGACCGGGACAGTGGCGCCCTCCCTGGCCGCGGTTGGCAGGGCAGGCCTTCCGGCCGCCCCCAGGACCGTGAGAGCAGGAAGGGGGTTCGCCAGGACAGGCCTGTCACGTGCAGGCAGTGTGGGGCGACCACTGGCCCCGTCTCTGCAAGGTGGAGGAGGGTCCCCTCTCACAGGAGGAGACTAGGCCTCAGAGAAGCCCCTGCCAAAAACTGGGGTGGCCCCTGGCTGTCCCAGTCCAGGGGCAGCTGTGTGGCCTGGGAGGGGATTCAGGAGCCAGACAATGTGGCTCCCCGGTACCCTCGGCCTTCAGGGTGTCTCTCGGTGCCGTCTCGTCCTCAGGGACTCAGGACAGCCCAGAGGGGCCCCGTTCCCCAGGTCAGGGTCTCGTGGCGTGGGTGGCTTAGAGGCTTAGTTGGGGGCAGCGGTGGGGCCTTGCCTCCAGTGGAACAGCACCCCACATCGCCCCATCTGCCTCGTGCGTCGGGAGGCTGTGGGGCAGAGAGGCCCTGGAGGTTTGGGTTTGCCACCTTAGAGTGTCTCGGGGTGCTCGAGGCCTCGTGACCAGCTTCTCACTTGTGGGGGCCTTCACTGCCCCCCTGAGGGAGCAGTGGGTGCCCCGCCTAGCTCCTGGGGGGTGCTGACCTTCCGGGGACTTCCCACAGAGCTCAAGCCAACCCTCTAGACGCGTTGGCAGTGAGGGAGGGAGGGGCGTACCCCGCTTGAAGGAAGAAAGCCCCACAGATCCGGGGGCTGGCCTGAAGTTCTGCATGCTGAGTACGTGCAGACTGACCAGTAGATGTAAGCCCCTGACGCATACTCCTTACGCACTGTGCGCCAGGCACAAGCGTCAGATGGGACAAAGCTCTAAGACCAAGAATGGCGCCATCGCTCGTGGACGTTCTGCAGAGTGTCTCACCTCCTTGCCTGTTGGCAGAACGGGCAGCCGGCTCCGCCTGCCTGTGCCAAGGGCCTGCTCACCCGTGCCTCTGTGGGGCCACCGTGAGATGTTAGCATGCTGGCCAGACGTCATCCATGTCCCGGGCACAAGTGTGCCTGCTTGCTCAGGGCCACCTCTGAGGCCATGGCCCCTATGGCTCTGCCAGAGCAAGTGGCGTTGGGTGTTGAGATGGTGT
Organism: Hyaena hyaena; assembly: GCF_003009895.1. Lineage (NCBI taxonomy): Eukaryota > Metazoa > Chordata > Mammalia > Carnivora > Hyaenidae > Hyaena > Hyaena hyaena. The sequence goes on along the minus strand of NW_024080900.1, from coordinate 1,392,353 downwards.
GTGAGCGAGCAGGTGCCGGGAAATCATCAGGGAGAACCCCCGGCCCCTCCGCGCAGGACTCCAGGCGGCCTGCCTGTCCAACACGGCCCGCTGCTGCCACGAGTGCGCCCTTTGTTCCTGCGGCTCCGGCCGAGGGCATCCCTTCCTGACACACGCCCACGGCCACACCTCCACACGAGCTCACGCACAGTGGTGCTGAGCTGCCGCAGCGGGTTAGGCTTTAAAGATGACCACGCTGGCCAGCTGTTGGGTTATCTCACTTGCTTCGAGGAGATTCCACATAGAGCCTTCCACGTGCGTTAGACCACTTCATCCTCTCCGGGAGGCTGAGATCCGTCCCCTCAGCTTCCACACGAAGCTCAGAGCAGAGGCTGCATTGATTGAGAAGCCAGTGCTAGAGTGTGAGCTTGGTGACCACAAGGTCACCCCTCATTCACCACTGTCAGCCCCCACAGTCTATCTCAGGGCCCAGGTCAATGGGCTGCACAGTGAATGTCAAGGGCATGAATGAATGTGCTGGCTGCCACCCACAGCTGCCCGGTTCTTCCTAACCACGTGGCTGGCATGCCCCTACCTGCCCCCCTGCTCTCTGACTACCCCCTTGCCGTTCCCTCCTCATTTTCAGACATGCCAGATTCCCACCTCAGGACCTTTGCACACGCTGTCCCTCCTGCCTGCTTCCCCCTTTGGCAAACTCCGTTTGTTCTCGAAGCCGAGGCTGCAGCTCCTCACAGTGGCCTCTGATGGTAACTCTGTTCCAGGTTGGCATAGAACCGTGTGGGTTCGATTCATACTCTGCCCCCCTCCCACCCTCCCTCTTCCTCTGCAGACTCCGCGTGTTTCTCCCCGCCCCATGGCCGCAGCCCTCGCCGCCACAGAGTGGCCCTGACCCTGTCTGCCACCGCAGGAGGCCCGGCCCCCCCGGCTCTGGGAGCAGCATTCTCAGGGCTGCTACGAGCTTCGGACAAGGGAAGAGAAGCTGTCTCGAGAGCCCCGTGTGTCTGCCTGAGGCCTTTTCCTCTCTGGTCTGCAGGTGGTCTGCAGGGGAGAGGACCTTCCAGAGGGACGCGGACCGACCCCAGGACTCCCTCGGCCTCGGGGCAAAGACACATCCGCAGATCCTGCCTGGGGGGCTGAGAGGAGCCGGGCAGGCAGCCTCGCCGTCTCCCTGTCGTGGTGGTAAAGTCACCCAGCGGAGGGTGTCTCAGGCCTCGTGGAAGCAGGGTCCCCCGGCACCAAGAGCAGACGCTGCCTGGGCGGGAATGGAGGCGGAAGCCCCTGGGGCGCCCTCACACCACCTGCAGGGCTTCCTGAGTAAATGACCCCGAGACCCCAGTCTTAGAGCAGAAACCCCCGGGCCCCTCCCCACCCCATCCTGGTCAGGCCAGCTGTGCCAGGTGCAGAAGACACTTGAGCCCCATCACAACGGGACCCCGAGCCCCGAGCCCTATTAGACGGGGGGATGCCCTCGGGGGCCACCCCGCCTTCCCCTCAGAGCCTGCCTGTCCTGGGAGCCCACCCCAAGAGGTGGCAATGGCCTTGTCATCTGCTGACATGACCGTGCGGGCTCTCAGACCAGGAGCAGGTGTGAGAGGGGACCACAGGGTCACTCTAGAGCCCCCCGGCATGGAGGACAGCAGCAAGGCCCGTGGTCCCCGGCCCCCAGCCGCTGGGTCCCTCCTCAGCGTGTCCCCCGTGTCTGGGGCCCTGGAGGGGTCCGCTCACACCTGGAATCGGGGTTTCTGGATCATCCCTTGCCGGGCGCCGCCGGAGTGGGAAGCGGCCTGCGCCAAACCCAAGGCTTCCCCGCCGCCTGCCGTTCGCTCGGTGCCGCTTGGCCGGTCAGGGCGGGGCCCCCACATCCCACGCAGGTGCTGTGCGTGACTGGGCCCTGCCCGCAGTGCAGACTGAGGGCCTGTCTCCGGGAGAGGCCTGGGGCTGGGCTCGCCCGCCCGGGGAGAAGCCGGAAGCAGAGAGTGCATCTCCGGGTCCCCGGGAGGCCGCAGGCCCTTCCGCAGCGGAGGCTGGCCTCCGGGGCCGGGAGACGGCTCTGCGGGGGGAGGCTGCCCACCGGGGCCGCGGGATGCAGGGCGGCCGAGGTGGGGTAAGCGCACTTTGCACACGGCACAGCGGGCCTTGCAGTGGTGTGTCCCCGAGTTGTGTTCCTTCTGTTTCTAACTTAATAAAAGAGCTGAGAAAAATCTTGAAATCTTGCTTCCCTGGGTGCTGGGACCAGTCTTGGGACAAAAGACGTGGGCAGATGTGGGCTTTGCCCCACTCGCCCGGGCTTGACGTCCGCCCTCGCCGTCCCCCCACCACAGTGTCTGCCCCTTCAATGAGTCGGGGGGTGCGGAGACCCCCTCCCCAGGGACCCGCTGGCACCCAGATGCGAGGGCTTCCTTTCCTCGGATTATTCCAGCAGCAGAATCCGTTGCCTTCCTGAGGGCAACTCTCAATGCGCTGGTCTGTGTGGGAGCACCGGCTGAGGGTAGGGTGGTGCTAACACAAACCCTTAGGAGCAAGGGCACAGGGCAGTGGGTGCCCTGAACCTCGGGGGTGTGCACACCGGCCTGTAACAGCATAAAGAGCTGATTCGGATGCTCAAGTAGGAGGGTGGCAGCTCCTTTCTTGCCAGGTTGAACGAGCACCCCTTGAACTAGTGAGTCGATCTCAGACGTGTGGCGAGCTTAGAACGGCCCAGCAGGGGCGCCCGCCCAGCTCCCTCCACAGTCCCCAGGCACAGCCCCGGGAGGGACACCCAGCCCCTCACACTGCCTGCCCCCGCCCCTGCCAGTGGGATGACAGCCAGCACGGCGTGAGACCCAGACAATGTCCATCAGAAGGTGGGGACGACTTTCTAATAGGCCACAGGCCAAACGGCACGGCAGACGGTAAGTAGAAGTGTGATCCTCATTTCTGCAGCCTCCGTGTGAGCGTAAGTGAGCCAAGGCCAGGGCAGCTCCACAGGGTTGGGCCCCAGCCGCCTCCTATCCTGTTGCTGTATCCACTAACTTGCAGGCCTCCATCTCCTGGCCCAACGTGGCTGCCCAGTTCCTGCCATCTCTGCTGCATTCCAGCTGGTAGGAAGGGGAGAAGAGGAGGTGACCAGCAAGCCTCTTTAAGGGCATCCCCCAAACTTGCGCACGTAACCTCTGCGCACTCCCAGGGGAGGCGGGACATGCCGGCTACGACTTCAGACGGTGACTCAGTCAAGGGGCGGTGGATCCTGGAGGCCAAGGAGCAGCTCCCACCTCCCGGCCTGGTCAGGAGTTGGAAGGAGCCTTTCTAAGCCGACCTGCCTCCCCTCCTCCAGAGCTGCTGAAGTGGGACACGGGCCCTTTCCAGAGCCTGGCCCCATGTGCGTGCCAGCACCAGCACGTTGCAGAATTGCCCCCTTTCATCCATCCACACAGTGACCCCCAGAGGTGGGCGTTCTTGTCTGCTTCCTGCTGGTGAGGAAACGGGCTGAGAGGTTAAAGCTCCTCCCGCAGGGGCTCACACCACTGGCGGCAGGGCGCGGAACCAGCCGGCTGTGGATGTGAGCGTGCGGGTGAGTGTGGTGCGTGTGTGTTCCCAGTTCAGTGATCGCAGGGCTAATAGAACTGAGGTCTAATAGAACCAGAGAGCCTGGCTGCAGAGTGGCTGCCGCCATCGCAGTGGGATTTGCACCCAGTCTCTGGCCGGCACACCCAGCTGGAGCCCCGGGAGCCAGACTGTGTCTGGGATGGGGCTTTGGGAAGGGGAGCCCATCTGGGATGGGGTAATAAACCCCTGAGAACCTTGTCTCCAGGCGGCTGTCAGAGCTTTCACGTGTCCCAGCCCCCGGTGTGGAAAAGTGGACAGGAAGGCCACGGGGAGCCCTGGGAGCCTCCCCGGGGCCAGCGATGGTGGCCGACTGTCCCTCCTCCTCAGAGCGGGAGCCGATGCGGGACGAGCCTGGCGTCACCTCCAATGCCTCGTGGCAGACCATCCCTGCTCAGCACCCAAGGCTGTAGGCAAGTCCTGGTGGGGGAAGGAGGAGGCTTGTAAGCAGCAATTCTCTTTAATGAGGCAGCTCGGGAAGAGCTCTTCTGGGTCATCGGAAAGTGGGTATTTGAAATCCGTTGTCCCAGCTCCTGCTGCACAGGAGGGGGGACAGTCTTCAGCAGCACACAGGTGGCTTCCCTGGCTCGTGCCCCACCTGACCCCCGGCCTCCGGACACACAGCACCTGCCAGCCTCGGGCCCTGCCCTGGATGCAGGTGTGCCTGGGGCTAATTTCCAGCGAGAACACCCAGCCCTGGGTTCTCCCCTGCTTCGCTGCCTCTGTGGGTTTTGGGCTTGGGTTTGGGGAGGTGCTCTCAACCTGGGGCTCAGGATCGAATTCAGGGGTCTGTATGCTTCAGTGAGGAAAAAATTATACCCTTACTTTAAGAATCTCTCAATTACAGCATTTTCTTCACTAGGGACCTAGGGAAACAGCCTACTGGTATCAGCCTCTGTGACTCTCTGGGTGTTTTCATGGCATTAGAGTCATAAATACCTCGAAGCACCACAAACTCATGACTGTGTGCGTCCAAATTACAGAAATTCTTTGGCTACCAGATCACATTACTAATGTGCGAGTCGAGAAGCATGGATGTAAAAGTACAGATTATAAATTCGGTTTCTAAACTATTTCGTATGTAATCCAGGCAGAACCGTGTCCCCAACTCCTATGTTGAAGTCCTAACCAACCCCCAGTGCCACAGATCATAGCCTTTTCTCTTTTTTTTGAGACAGACAGAGCATGAGTGGGGGAGGGGCAGAGAGAGAGGGAGACACAAAATCTGAAGCAGGCTCCAGGCTCTGAGCTGTCAGTACAGAGTCCGACGCGGGGCTCGAACCCATGAACCGTGAGATCATGACCTGAGCTGAAGTTGGACACTTAACCAACTGAGCCACCCAGGCGCCCCAGATTGTGGCCTTTTTGGAAAGAGGGTCTTCGCAGATGTGATCAGTTAGGATGAGGTCGTAGCAGAGTCGGATGGGCCCCTCCCCCAACCTGACTGGTGTCCATAGAGGGCAGATGTGGACACAGACCACACACAGGGAATGTTGAAGCTACGCCGCACAGGCCAGGGCACTCTCAGAAGACAGGAGAGGGGCGCCTGGGAGGCTCAGTCGGTTAAGCCTCCAAGTTCTGCTCAGGTCATGATCTAGCGGTTTGTGAGTTCGAGCCCCGTGTCAGACTCTGTGCTGATGGCTCAGAGCCTGGAGCCTGCCTCGGATTCGGATTCAGATTCTGTGCGTGTCTCTCTCTGCCATCTCATTCTTCCGTGCTCTCTCTCTCTCTTTCTCTCTCTCTCTCTCTCTCAAAAATAAATAAATAAATTTAAAAAATGCAGGCGAGAGGCCCAGGACAGGCCCTTCCCTAATTGTGATGATGACATGGGCCTGCCGACACCTTGATCCTGAACTTGCCTCCAGAACTTCAAGGCAACATGTTTCTGAGGCTCACAAAGTCCTTGCAAACTAATGCAATAGGTTTCCCCCCTTAGGCTGCACATCACAGCCCACGTACTTAACACCGTTCCCTGGGGAGTCCACAGGCTTCACCAGCTGATGCAGAGCCAGAGCACCAGAAAGGGTAGGGGCAGAAGTCCTGACCTAGGGTGAGCCACGCGGTGCTGGGTCTTGTCCAGACAGGGTGCCCGCCACGGCTTTCCACTCATTGCAGGTTCCCCAACAGGGACTGCAGGCCTGCGTGGTGCCCTCGGCCCAGCACCCACGCTGAGCACAGTAACCTCGTGTTGATGTCCTTTCTGGTGTCCTGATCCGGGAGGGAGCCAAGCTGTGAGCCCAGAGCCCGACTCGGGACTCAAACTCACAAACCGTGAGATCATGACCTGAGCCGAAATCAAGAGCCAGATGCTTAACTGAGATACACGAGCACCCACTGCCCCCCCAATTTTTTTAAATTATTTTTTTAATGTTTATTCATTTTTGAGAGACAGAGTGCGAGCAGGGGAGGGGCCGAGAGAAAGGGAGATACAGAATCCAAAGCAAGTTCCAGGCTCTGAGTCATCAGTACAGAGCCCGACACAGGGCTCGAAGCCACAAACCACAAGACCGTGAGCAGAACTGAGGTCAGATGCTCAACCAACTGAGCCACCCGGGCGCCCCCCAGATGACTTTTAAGGTCAAAGTGCCATGTAGTTAGTTTCAACGGAAAAGACCCAGGCTTAAGATCAAAGACACAGGGTCTTCACCCGATGACAGTGGCTTCAGATCCCCGTTCCAACCTGCCTTGTGCAAAGCCTTCTTGGACTTTGCTCACCTGAGTCACCACCCGGAAGAATAGTTGGGGACCTTAAATAAGAACACACGGGTTTCCTTCTTCCCCTATGGGAGAGATCTGTGAGTGAGGAGGAAGGCGTGAGCCAGCACCCCTCCCTCCAGAATGGTCGTCTCCGCCTCGGGCTCTGAGGGGGACTTGGGATGCAGACTTCGGGCCTTCTAGCCATTCTAGAGTGTGCATGTCCCCTGGCCCCGGCGCTCTCTAGGACATTTTTTCCCCATGGAGGACTGAGACGCTGGCCCGCAGAGGTCAGGTTGCCTTCAGATGGAAGGAAGGTGAGCAACCAGAAGGCCATGGGGGCCTCTGCCCCCAGGAAGGGGACGGAGGCAAATTTCCGCTGGGAGAATTGGGGGTTTGGTGGAGAGCCTGGGGAGTTGGTATCCTGGTTTGCCCAGGGCTCTGGGGTTCCCAGGATGTGGGAAAGTGACATACGGACCAGGACGGGGATCACCCCGCCTGTGTCCCCTGTGCTGGCCCCACTGGGGGCCACGGCTGGAGGTTTGCGGCGGTGCGGGGAGCAGTGACTGAGCTTCACCTCTCATGCCGCCACTGCATACCAGCGGCATGTCACGGGCAAACCCCAGAACCCTTCAGATCTCGCACCTATAAAGAGGGCTGGCCACCCCCTCAGTGGGGTGAATGACACAGGCTGGTGTCTGCGATTGCTTCTGAGGTGACAGGCCCCTGCAGGAGAGCGCTCAGTACCTGCTTCATTGAGTTGAACTGGGGAGGACTGGACTGTCTTCTGGTCAATTACTTCATCTAATTTATGGAGCACCAACTTTCTGCCAGGCACAGGGCTCCATGCGGGTAGCTGCCATCCCCCCAGGGTCCAGCGTCCCAGCCCTCCCTGTGGGTGACAAGGCCCCACACACTTTCACCCCATCTCTGCTGTCCATCAGGGTGGTTTGCAGACAGACTCATCACTGTGCACCCTCGCCCCCCCCCCCCCAACTGCCCCGTGAGCACCCAGGGTTGCCTCCCAAGCAGCACAGCCTGGGCAGGGGACCAGGGGAGGTGGGAGCAGGAGATGGGCTTCTCCCTCACTCCCCCACCCTGCCCCCTAAGGTGAGCTCTGCTGGGATGACAGACCCTCATCCAGACCCTGGCTCTGAGAACAAAGCATGCTCTGAGATTTCATGCCCTGTGATAGGTCATTTCAACGCCATAAGAACTTTATGGTTTTTTATAGTTTGTTTGTTTGTTTATGTTTATTTTTGAGGGAGAGAGATTAAGCACAAGCAAGGGAAGGACAGAGAAAGAGGGGGACAAAGGACCTAAGGCAGGCTCTGTACTGACGGCATCAGTATGGGGCTTGAACTTATGAACCGTGGGATCATGTCCTGAGCCAAAATCAAGAGTCAGACGCTTCACCTACTGAGCCACCCAGGCACCTCCAACTCCGTAAGAGCTTTAGAAGGTAATTCTGCCCTCTGTCTGCTTTGGAGTTTGGACACTGGTGCCCTGTGTCACATCTCTGGGCATGTGACCAAACACTAGGTTTGGTCTCTCTTCCTCTCACCTCCCCGCTTCTCAGGAAAAGAAGTGAGATGTTAACCTGAGAGGTGAAATGTTACCAAAAAGCACAGCTGCTGAGGTCGGGCCGTGGGGCTGTGCCCTGGCGGAGGGACCCACTCGGCCTGCCGGCAACATTCTGCTCACCACACTGGTCGGTGCGTGCCGGTGGCTGCTGGTTCTGCACTGACGCTCACTGTGGCCGTCCCTGCCACATCTGTCCCTTCCCAGAAGTCTGAGCTGTGCTCTGGGCTCGGGTCAGCATGCCTCGTCCCCAGGAGCTGAGCCCCTAGATTGCACAGGGCAGGGTGGTGGGGACGCACTGGGAGTCAGGCCAGCTGGGGTCCAGCCCTCCTTGTACCCCGGTGACCGTTCTTGGGAATGTTGCTTTGCTCCTCCAGCTCAGTTCCTCATTTCAATAAAAGTGGGGGAAGGGCAGATAATACTGACTGTTTTAAGGATTAAACTGGATCTGGTAGTTAGGGAGGTTACTAGGCTTCCTTCCACAACGTTCCTTTCCTTTGCTCATATAAGGTGGTCACGGAGCCATCGGTGCATGTTAGAAGAGAAATTAGCTAGAAAGAGAAAGCATTCTGGATTCCCTGAAGAGTCACAGGAAACGCCATCACCAGTGCCCATTTCCCTTTTAGCCCTGGCTGCCAGGAAACCCAGGGCCGACTGCACATGTCCGCTCTGAGGCTAGGATTCCCCTCCTCTGGGCGCTCTGGGTGCATCCTCTTCGTCCCACCCAGATACTCATTCCGTGAGCCCCCTGCGGAAGTGGTTAGTGCAATCGCAGGTCCTCAGCTTCTGGACGTAACATGCACGGAGTCTCAAGACCCTTGCTGGGGCTGCTTCATCTCGAGACTTTCTTCCCTGGGAAGCCGACCGCATCCGGAAAGAGTGAGTCCCTGTGCTGTTCGCAGGGACGGCCCCCTCTCCAGGTCCAGGCCCGTGTCTGGTGGCTGCTAGGGGAGGGCTCTGGTCTGACACAGCTTTGCTCAGAGCCCGCTAAGCATTGAGGGGCCCGCAGGTCCCTGGGGGATCTTCCCCCCCGGAGACCTAGGCTGTCTCTGGGTGCGAGCGCCGCTCTCCAGGCCGGTCTGAGCAGGAGCCCCCGGCAGGCAACTGAGGAGGCATTTTTCTCTCTACGGGTGATGGAGAAAGGGCAGAAGTCTCCCGTCCCCCTTGGGAGCGGTGCCTGCCGCGTGGTCCCCAAACCCGAGGGAGGCTTCACCGTGGACGCAGCATGGTGCGTCCATTCTGCCGGGGCACCCACAGTGCGGGAGCTTCAGGGCCCCCAAAGGCACGTGCTGAGGGGGAGGTTGACAGCAAAGCGTAAGGTGACCCGAGAGTATTCCACTGACCGATGCGGAGCGGGGCTCCACAACTCTGTGCCCACCTGGGCAGATGTCATCGTCCATCCGCCCGCTGACCTCCACCTGCCGACCTGGCCAGTCCTTAGCTTGAATCGTGTTTCAAAACCAGAGTTGTCCTGGTGCTGACGCTTTGATTTAAATTTAAAAAACAATTTTTTTTTTTTCTGGTGGAGATGAATTCTGAATCAGCCCATTTGCCCACAAGGACTGGCTTACACAGTAGGCATTTTCTACACGTTGAACAACTCTTTATCCTTAAATCTATTTAAGGCAGCAAACAGTCTGTCCCAAATCATATACTTTGTATCTCTTAAGCTTGTGATACTATTTTAGAGATCTGCTTTTTTTTTTTTTTTTTTAGTTTATTTATTTTGAGAGAAAGTGAGCAAGAAGAGGGGCAGAGAGAGGGAGAGAGAGACTCCCAAGCAGGCTGCATACCCTCAGCATGGAGCCTGATGTGGGGCTCAAACTCACTAAGTGTGAGATCATGACCTGAGCCAAAGCTGGACCCAGGTGCCCTGAGATCATCTTTAAAACGCAAGAGGTAGGGGCGCCTGGGTGGCCCAGTCACTTAACCACATCTGACTTCGGCTCAGGTTGTGATCTCGAGGTTCGGGGGTTCCAGCCCCGCATGGGGCTCTGTGCTCACAGCTCAGAGCCTGTAGTCTTCTTCAGATTCTGTCTCCCTCTCTCTGCCCCTCCCCTGCTCATGCTCTGCCTCTCTCTCAAAAATAAATAAAACATTAAAAAAATTTTTTAATGGAGTAGATGAGCGTTCCATATTATTGTGGGGAGGGGCGCCTGGCTGGCTCAATATGTGGAGCATGCAACTCTTGATCTTGGGGTCAGGCGTGTAAGCCCTATATTGGGTGTAGAGCTTACTTAAAAACAAAAACTAGGGGCACCTGGGTGGCTCAGTCAGTTAAGTGCCTGACTTCGGCTCAGGTCATGATCTCAGGTTTGTGGGTTCGAGTCCTGCGTTGGGCTCTGTGCTGACAGCCAGCTCAGAGCCTGGAACCTGCTTCAGATTCTGTATCTCCCTCTGTCTCTGCCCCTCCTCTGCTTGCACTCTGTCTCTCTCCCTCTTTCTCCAAAAATAAAATAAACATTAAAAAAAAAATAACGAGACAGCTGAGCATGTAAAATTATTTTAGGGGGACACGTGACCAAGAAGTCTGATGGCGACTACCAGGCCCTGGCTAACGCTAGGCTGGGACTCAGGTGATTTCCCCTGTCCCTTCGGGCCTGCGTGGGGCCCACAGCACACTGTGGGGGGGGTGTGCATACAGGCCCACTGCCACGAAAGACCCACTCAGACCGGGTGCCACCCTGGGGCAGTAAGAGGAGGCAGGAATGCCAGAAACGAGCAGCTGGCCAGCGGGTGGTTCCCACGGGCTCCCTGCCAGGCAGGAGACTGGCCTGCGGAATGCCATAGCCTCCTTCCAGGGGAGGCCAGGCTGGGCTTGGGGGGCAGGGAGCCTGGGCATGGACGTCTGTCCCAGCTCGGGTTAGGAAAGGGAGCCCCGAAGCCCGAAGGCTCAGAGGTCCCATTTTACATACCCTTACTCGGAACGCATTAACTACCTTCCTGAACATAAAATGCTATGTGGCCATAAAGCAGAGTAATTTAATGGCATGGAAAGTTTCTCATGCTGTATCGCCATGTGGAAAAAAAGGAATGATTATCCCATCTGTAAAGTAACCTGTGTGTGTTCATAAAGGAGAGATTGGAAAGACACAATGCATAATGTGAACAAGACTTATCTCTAGATGCTCGCTATAGGTGATTTTTAGAAACAGCTTTATTGAGGTGTAATCGATATTTAACAAACTTCACATATTTAAATTGTACAGTTTTAGGGGCGCCTGGGGGCTCAGTCGGTTAAGCATCTGGCTTCGGCTCAGGTCATGATCTCACGGTTTGTGGATTTGAACCCCGGATCGGGCTCTGTGCTGACAGCTCGGACCCTGGAGCCTGCTCCTGATTCTGTGTCTCCCTCTCTGTCTGCCCCTCCTCGCTTGTGCTCTGTCTCTGTGTCTCAAAAATAAGTAAATGTTTAAAAAAATTTAAAAACTTGTACAGTTTTAGGGGCACGCCTGCATGGCTAAGTCAGTTAAGCATATGACTCTTGGTTTCGGGTCAGGTCACCATCTCATTGTCTGTGCGTTTGAGCCCCGCACTGGGCTCTGCGCTGACAGTGTGGAGCTTGCTTGGGGTCCTCTCTCTCTCCCTCCCTCTCTCTTCCCCTCATGCTCTTGCTGTCTTTCTCTCTAAAATAAATAATCTAAAAAAAATCCTTTCTTTATAAAAATAAAAAATCACACAGCTTTATACTTTTTTTCATCACAAAAAGTGCCCTCCTTAATCTCCATCCCATCAGATCCCTTTCCCCACCCACCTCCCCTGTGGTAACAGCAATGTGTTCTCTGTAGTGATAGTCTGTTTCTTGGTTTGCTTCTGTCTTTCTCTTTCTTTAAAAAAATTTTTAGGGGTGCCTGGGTGGCTCAGTCAGTTAAGCGTCCGATTTCGGCTCAGGTCATGATCTCGCAGTTTGTGGGTTTGAGCCCCGCGTCGGGCTCTGGGCCGACAGCTCAGAGCCTGGAGCCTGTTTCAGATTCTGTGTCTCCCTCTCTCTCTGCCCCTCCCCCACTCATGCTCTGTTTCTCTCTGTCTCAATAATAAAAAACGTTAAAAAAGTTTTTTTTAAGTAAATTCTACCGCAATGTGAGGCTCAAACTCGTAACCCTGAGATCCAAGTCACACGCTCTTAGTTTGGCTGTTGTAAATAATGCTGCAATAGCATAGGGGTGCATGTAACCCTTTGAATGAGTGTTTTGTTTGTTTATTTGGTAACTACCCAGTAGTGCTCTTACAGCATTGTAAGGTACTTGTATTTTTAACTTTCTGAGGCACCTCCATCCTGTTTTCCACAGTGGCTGCCCCAGTTTGCATTCCCACCAGCAGTGCACGAGCGTTCCTTTTTCTCCGCATCCTCGCCAGCACCTGCTGCTTCTTGTGGTTTTTTATTGTAGCCATTCTGACTGACAGGCGTGAAGTGATATCTCGTAGTTTTGATTTACACTTTCCTGATGGTGAGTGATATTGAGCATTTTTTCATGTGTCTGTGGGTCATCTGTAGGTCTTCTTTGGAGAAATGTTGATTCATCGCTTCTGCACACTTTTTAATTGGATTCTTTGGTTTCTTGGGTGTTGGGTTGTATACGTTCTTTTATAGATTTGGGTACTAACGTTTTATCTGATGTGTCATTTGCAACTATTTTCTCCCAGTCCATCAGTTGCCTTTTAGTTTTGTTGGTTGTTTCCTTCGCTGTGCAGAAGCCTTTTATCTTTTTTTTTTTTAATGTTTATTTAGTTTTGAGAGAGAGAGAGAGAGAGAGGGAGCATGAGCAGGGAAGTGATAGAGAGAGAGGGAGAGACAGAATCAGAAGCAGGCTTCAGGCTCAGAGCTGTCAGCACAGAGCCCCACATGGGGCTTGAACTCCTGAACCAGGAGATCATGACCTGAGCTGAAGTCGGCACTTAACCGACTGAGCTACCCAGGCATCCGGAGAAGCTTTTTATTGTGATGAAATCCCAATAGTTTATTTTTGTTTTTGTCTCCCTTGCCTCAAGAGACATCTAGAAAAAAGTGGCTACGGCTGACGTCTGGGGAGATTACTGCCTATGCTCTCTTCTAGGATTTTTATGGTTTCACGTCTCACGTTTTAGGTCTTTAATCATTTTGAGTTTATTTTTGTGTGTGGTGTTAAGAAAGCAGGCCTGTTTCATTCTCTTGCATGTCACCGTCCAGATGTCCCAACATCATTTGCTGAGGCGACTGTCTTTTTCCCATTGCCTATTCTTCCCTGCTTTGGCAAAGCTTAATTGACCATACAGTTTTAAACATTTTGATGGATGCATAGACCCGTGAAATGTCGCAGTCACTGTGGTGATGTAGCCACCACCCAGGAAAGCTTCCTCACGCCACGCTGTTAATACACAGAACAGCTTTATTGAGCTAGAGCTCACATACTGTACAATTCATCCACAGAAGGGTATAATTCAGCCGGTTTTAGTAGGTTTACAGTCATGCGTGCAGCACCACGGTCTACTTTAGAATCTTTTCATTCCTGCAGAAGAAACCCCATAGCCATTAACAGCCGCTCCCCATCACCTCCGGGTGCCCCAGGCCTGGGCCCTTGAAAGAAGACTCCGGGTCCTTCTGTGCTTTCTGCTTACATTCCCTCCAGCCAGTCTCAACTCAGGCAGAAGGCCCTGTGAGCAAAGCATTGCGGGACAGGGACGGAAACTCCCCTCAAGCCATCGGGACTATCCTGACACTAGCAAGATGCTGCATGACTGACCCCAAGACTGTGATAGACCTGCCCTTCACCCTTCTGCACATTCTCACGGACACCCTTCTGCACATTCTCTCTTATCCCTCATTCTTATATAAACCTGCAAGTGGGGCGCCTGGGTGGCTCAGTCGGTTAAGCATCTGACTTCGGCTCAGGTCATGATCTCATGGTTCGTGGGTTCGAGCCCCGCGTCGGGCTCTGTGCTGCTAGCTCAGAGCCTGGAGCCTGCTTCGGATTCTGTGTCTCCCTCTCTCTGCCCCTCCCCCACTCTCTCTCAAAAAATAAACATTAAAAAAAAAAAACAAAGAACATTTAAATCTGGGAGTATCTTCAGCACTTGGGGGACGGTCTTTGAGGCGCTAGTCCGCTGTCTTCCCGGTGTTAGCCTCCCCAAAATAAATTCCTTCCTTGTTTTGCCACCGCTCATTTCTCTGCCTTTGAATTCTGTCAGCAGCACGTGGCCAGAGCCGGTGTGTTCAGGAGCCCCAGCCAGGTGCTTTTACAGCCCTGCCTCCCGGCTCCACAGCGACCAGTCTACGTCCCGTTTATGCGTTTGCCTTTTCTGGACATTTCATATACATGCCCTAAACAATATGTGCGTCCTTTGTGACTGGCATCTTTGACGTTGTGCTCAACGTTCGTCCATGTTGGTTCTGATGGTGAAGAAGTTGAGGAGCTGTCCAAATGCTTTCCAAAGACGCGACATCGTGGGTTCCCATGAGCAGTGTATGGGCTCTAATTTCTCTATATGCTCACCAACATCTGTTATGATCTTTTTATTTATTCATTTATTAAATTTACTTTGAGAGAGAGAGATGGGGCGGGGGAGGGGCAGAAAGAGAGGGAGAGAGAATTCAAAGCAGGCTCTGTGCTGTCAGTGTAAGCCTGACCCAGAGCTCTATCTCACCAACCATGAGATCATGACCTGAGCAGAAACCAAGAGTCAGGCACCGACTTGAGCCACCCAGGTGCCCCTCTTATAATCTTTTTAAAACTAGAGCGCCCCCCCCCCACTGTGAGTGTGAATTCCTATCTCATTTCCTGGCGGGGGAGGGTACAGATGGGAGAGGGTTTGATTTGCCTTCTCTGACAGTTAATGATGTAAACATGGTTTCAAGTGCTTGCGGCCATTCATATATTTTCCTTGGAGAAATGTCTTCAGATGATTTGCCCATTTTTAAAATTGTACCGGGGGGGAAGGGGGGAGATGGGCATGGAGGAGGGCACTTGTGGGGATGAGCACTGGGTGTTATATGGAAACCAACTTGACAATAAACTATTTGTAAAATAAAATAAAATAAAATTGTATCAAGTCATAAGTGAGTATTCTTTATATATTCTAGATACAACTCCTTTATCAGATCAATGATTTGCAAATATTTTCTCCCTATCCTGTGGGCTTTCTACTTTCTCAATGGTATCTTTTAAAGCACAGAAGTTTTAAAATTTGATGAAGCCTAATTAATGCATTGTGACATTGTGATTTATCATAAGAGATATATATTTGGTCTCACAGATTCCCACCCTTGGAATTCCAGCGCTGAGACTGATAAAGGTGTCCTCTGTTATGGTCATGAGGTGACTTTCGGAAAGCCCTTAAGGAAGAGGGCTGGTTGCCACTGGAACCAGCCATGTGCTCAAACTGGAACTTCCAACCCCACCCGTGACCTCCAGAGACAGGCTGCGGCCGTAGGTGCAACCAGACTGCAGCGACCACCGATCTAATTGGTCATGCCTATGTAATGAAGCCTCCTTAAAAACCTAAAAGACAGGGTTCTGAGAGTTTGTGGGTCGGTGCACACACAGAAGTTTGGGGAGAGGGGTAGCCCCAGGGAGGCATGGAAACTTTGCTCCCTTTCCCCATTTTTTGCCCCCTGCATCTCTTCCAACTGGCTGGTTGCTGAATTATGTCCTTTTATAATGAGCCAGTGATCAAGTGACTCCACTGTTTCTCTGAGTTCCGTGAGCCACTCTAGCAAATGAATTGAAGCCAAGGAGGGGATTGTGGGAGTCTCTGATTCATAGCCAGTCAGTCAGGAGCACAGGTGACCCCTGGGCTTGTGACTGGCATCCCTTTGGATGCTGGGGACAGTCTGTGGGACTGAGCCCTTAACCTGTGGAGTCTGATGCTGTCTCCGGGTCGAGAGTGTCAGGATGGAGTTAAATTCTCCAATGCTGACCTGCTGTCTGAGCATCACTTGTTTTTTGGTGTGGAGAGCCCCGCCCCCAAACATGCATGCCCTTGGGAATTGGTCCTGAAACTATTCAGACGGTGTCAGAAGTGGGAGTGGCTAGCTGGGCCCTGGCTCCCAGCAGCAGTGATTTGGGAAGAGAAAGGAAGAAGGCATTCCAGGGTGGCCACGTGGTCACCCCAGGAATGGAGCCGCAGGCGCGAGGCTCCCAGCTACCGAAGGCAAAGTCACCAGTGGAATTCGGAGATGGATCCCCCCTGGGTATGTGTGTGTGTGTGTCACTGGGTGCATCAGGAAATGCAGACTAATAAGTAAAAGGCAAAGAGTACTGTTCCCCTTGGTTCTTGTTACCTGTGACAGCTACCCTAAACACGAGAGGAGGCAGGGTCTGGCCTTGGTGCTGGAGCAAGCTGGGGTTTCCTGGGGGCCTCTCCACACCCCCAAGGGGAAAGTGCACAGGATAGAAAATACCTCTAAGACCTTGGGTCACAGAGAAGGTAGTGAACCGGAGGGTATAATGGGAGGGCTCCTCTCCTTTTGTGGACCCATCTCATCAGCCTCCCGGGAGCCTTTACAAAGTGAGCCTGGAGAGTAGCCTGTGCGTGCAGGGGGTGTCGGGCGGTGAAGGCTGCAGGGTGGAGAGCAGACTTGGCTTGATGCAGGGTCCAGGGCTCTCTGGGGACAAGCACAGAGGGCTCTGTGTGGTTCAGACACTCAGGACGGTGTTCTCGAGGGAAGGGTCAGCCTGGCTGAAAGCCCCTGTGAATCGTGTTTACCCTGAGAAGGGGGGGCTGCCATCACCCCGTAAGTGTGAGTGGAAACCCCGGATGAAGCACCTGCCGTTTGCACCGTAAGCCCCGTGCAATGCCCAGCACCTCCAAATGTGCCGCTCCCCAGCTTGTGGTAAATACTGTGGTTTTTACATTTCGTATGCGCGCCCTGGAAAACCTTACTGATGCAAACCCAAAAACAGTTCCGGAAGCCTTATCAAATGTGCCATCCCAGCTTCCCCTCTGGGGTCTTGCAGATGCTCATAAAACACGAGGTTGATTAACACCACCAATAAACTTGCATAATTTTGAAATAGGAAAAAAGGTGGATGTTATCAAATAGCCCTGCACATTATTCCTAAAAGCCAAAGTTGGAAATACCTCAGTTCCCCAAACGATGAATCTGTAACGTAGAATCTTAAGTACCCGACCTTCATGCCAAAATGTGAAATGAGGCAAGTAGGCTACAGATGTCTGTATAGAACACGACCTTAAAGTTACGAAAAGCAACAACAGAAACCCCACATACACACAGAACCTTGGGGGTCCTAGTGAAATGTTAAGGGTCGGTTTATTTGGGGCAATGGGATTACAGGTGTTTAAATAGGGTTTTTAAAAATAAATCTCAGCCTGGAGGCGCCTGGGCGGCTCAGTTGGTTGAGCGGTCGACTCTTGATTTCGGCTCAGCTCATGATCTCAAGGTTACTGAGTTCGAGCCCCACGTCGGGCCCTGTGCCGACAGCCAGAGCCTGCTTGGGATTCGCTCTCTCTCTCTCTCTCTCTCTCTCAAAATAAATAACTATTAAAAAAATAAATTCTCGGTATTTCCTTGTATTCTTTAGGGAGTGAGAATTGCAGTAACATTGCCCCAGAAGCATCACCTCCCGGTTAAGACCTGGGCTGCGGGGGCGTGGCTAATGTTAGCCCGGGGGAGGGTCGCGGAGAGGGGCAGCTGGAGGCACTAAAGGGGCCTGGTGGGCTCCGCCGCAGGTGTGGCCCGCAGGCGTGGCCGGGTGCTGCCAGGTGAGTCTAGGGTGCGGCAGGCCACCCACCGGCTTCCGGCCAGGCCTTCGGAGCCGAGGTTGTCCGCACGGCATCAAGAGGAGCCCGGCTCCGTGCCCCCCACCACTTCGTGGCCACCGCAGCCCCGTGATGCCCAAGCCCTGCATCCTGCCGGAGCCACGCAGCTCCTCCCCACCCCGCCCTCTGCTCCCCTGCTCTGCTGTGCGTGAGGGTTTGGGTGCAGCGCGGCCTCGAGAGCTTCAGGATGCATTTGAGACTCTGACTCATTAAACCTGAGTTGGGCCCAGGGCGATGCGGTCTAACACGCAGCCCAGTCATTCCAGCGGAACGCAGGAGATCCAGACTGAAGTTTGAAGGCTGGTTCAAGGGCAAACCGCGGGGCTGCGGGTCAACACATGTGGGTTTGCCGCCTGGCTGTGGCCTGACCGACTGCCTAACTCGGTGAGCCTTGGGGGGTCATCCACGGGAGGCGGGGGGAGCCTCAGAGCCCGTCGGGATGGGTGTGATCGTGGACAGGAGGCCAGAGAGTGCCCCTCGCCTGGTCGGGGCCCTCCCCCGGGGGCTCCTCCCACGGAGACAAAACAGTGACAGTGACCCAGGTGACCTGCAACCGCCCGGGGCCCTGAAAGCGCCGTCAGTGCTCACACCTGGCTGTCCCACCCTTGGACGGACCTACACGAGCCTCTCACACGCTTGATCTTCATCTTTCAATCCCTTCCTGCCAAGGAGGAGGAAACTATTTTTCTTACGAAGGGGTAGATGCCATCGTCCCCATTTCCCAGACGAGGACACCCACTGTAGCTGCGAGAGGTCAGTGTTGGCCCAGGACACGGGAGTGAGGGGCGTCAGGGTGATAACTCGCACCTTCGTCCAGACCCCAGGGCTCTGGCCGTCCCAGCTGCCTTCCCGGGAGCCGCTCTCATTCCCAGGGGAATCAATTCCCGGGGGCTCCCTGGTCCCAGAGAGGGAGGCAGAGAGGTCAGGCCTACTTTTGGCTGAAGGCCTAGTGGGGTTGGGGCTCAGCTGCTTTGGGGAGGAGGCGACAGGTGGCCACCCCAGGACCTGGCAGGTGGACCGTCTAAATGGGGTCTCCCAGCGGGGAGGCTTCCTCTGAAGTCACTGGCGCTGAAATTGCTGCCCTTTGGATTTGGCTTCTTGCCCTCTTGCTGGCAGAGAAGGGACGCCCCTACCTGCTCAGGCCCTGGGACTATTATTCCCAGCCCCTCGGCCTCGGGATGAGGCCATGGACAAGATGACCTCAGCGCCTTCCCAGGAGCAGAGGACGGGCTCAATCTTTCTGTTCTAGCAAGCTGGTGGGAGGGGGGAGGGTCCAGCCCATGCAGAGCAGACCGGTGGGTCCCAGGTGTAAGGCACACAGGAAAGGGGCTGGATTTTCCTTGGCTGTCAGGGAAGGCTTCCTGGAGGAAGAGACAATTCGGCCAGGCCAAATGAGGGTATTGTGAACCAGGC
Source organism: Hyaena hyaena (assembly GCF_003009895.1). NCBI lineage: Eukaryota > Metazoa > Chordata > Mammalia > Carnivora > Hyaenidae > Hyaena > Hyaena hyaena. The sequence goes on along the minus strand of NW_024080900.1, from coordinate 1,373,327 downwards.
AGAGGCCCAGAGACAGGAAGGCGCTCCTAGGGGAGCCCTGTGCCGGCCTGGGCCAGGCTGGTGGAGGGCCTGTCAGCCCCCCAGGCGCCCTCCAGGTCGAGTCTGGCCACGGTCCAGCCTGAGTCAAGGGCTCCTGATTAGCAGGCCGGAGGTGCAGAGACTCGTGCATTAGGCCCCGGACCAAGCAGTCAACATGCCTCACGGCGAGTCTGCAGATTAGATGCTGTCCGTCCCTTCTGAAAGGGGAAAAGGAGATATTTCAAATAACCTGCTGGAGGTTGCTCTTCCCCGTCTTTGTCCACAGCCCCTTCAAAATGGAGTGGGGCCCCCCACTTGGCCCACTCCTGAGCTCCTCCCCACCCGGGCTCCTGCAGAGAGCATTGTCTGGGATGCGAGTCCAGATGCCCGGGAGCAGGAGCTGGCGGAGGCCGGGCTGGGAAGTAGCCGCCGTTGTCCTGGCAACCGTCAGCTGCAACTGCGAGGCTGGGGGCGGGTGGGGGTGGGGAGGGAAGGGGTGACAGGACGGCTCTGTTCCAGGAGCCACTTAGAGCCAGCCCTGCCCCAGGCAGTTCTCCCATGCCCCCCCCCCCCCCCCCCCCCCCCCCCCCCCCCCCCCCCCCCCCCCCGTCTCCCTCCCCTCCGCCCCCATCCCGAGGGTCCACAACCACTTTGCAGGAGGAAGGAGAGTGTCACAAAGGAGCGTGGGTGGGAAGCAGCCCAAATTTTGGAGCTGGGGCCTGCAAGCGATTACCATATGAAAGGAGGCTCCCAGGGTCCGGGGAGGCAGCCAAGCCCTGACTGACCCCTTTCCCACATGCGACACCTCTGAGGCCCCTGATGAAGTGGGGGAGTGGTGGGGGGAGGCTCCGAAGTAAAAAAGATCTCAGAATCCAAGGACAGGAGGTGTGGGGAGTGGGGCCTGGAGGGTGCTGGGAGCTGGGGGGGTGGTATCTGGCCGCAGGGATGGGGCCATGGTCCCCCGCAGGGGAGGGAGGTCTCCGTCTTGTTTCTGATGCTCTATAGCTCTGTTCAGCTCAGCTCTGCCATTACTGCTCTCCAGAAAATAACAAAAGCCACGCACTGCATTTTTTTCCTATACTTCAAGCTCTTTTCTGGAGTTTTCGTCCCAGATTTCTAGCTCAGATTTTTGTCCTGTTGCATTAGTTCCCATGCTTCCTGTAGGGCAGAACGCCGGCCGCAGACCCCTCCCAGGCAGCCTGTAGCTGGCCAGCCACCCCTGTGGCCCTGGCTCTCCCTGGGGTGGGGATCCTCACCCCAAGGCTGGGTGGTGGGTGCTGTGGCTGATGCACTGGGCACACAGCTCAGCAGCCCCGCTCACTGGCCTGGTCGTACTGCCCTTTGTGCCTCCACTGTTCTGGAATGAATGAAACTCCTCCCTGCTGTGGCCTCCCAGACACAGCCTGCCTCTGGCTCAGATCCAATGGCAGTGGCGGTGGAGGAAGGGAGGGCGTGGGAAGTGCCCCTCACCCAGCGGAGGGTGTCTAGGTGTAGGGCAAGGGCTGTGGTGACAGCCGAGACAGGGAGTGGGCGGAACAGCCCCTGGTGCTTCCCTGGCTTAAGGGAGGCAGCAACTGCCAGGGCAACACAAAGACTCATAAGATGAAACTGAGCACTTCCAAGCCCGGGCATTGGGGCAGGACCCTCTCCTTTGTGGGTGTTGGCTGGAAGCGGCAGTCAGGGTTCCCCGGGCTCTGCCCATGTTCTTTGGCAGACACAGCATGGTGTGGCCTACAGTGTGTCATGTGCAGCAGCTCAGACTCAGATGAGTAGGCAGCCAGCAGCTTAGGAAAGGCAGTGCCTGGCCCGTGCATTTCTGCAGTTTCTCTGCCCCACTCTGAGCTCGGTCCCCCGAAATCCCCAGGCAGCTAGATGCAAATGGGGTTTTACTTCCCACATTCGTTTTATTTTTTATATGTTATAGTTTTTGCCATAAATGCTTTAAAACATTTCTCTGAAGTTAGAGTGAGTGTGCATGGGTGTGAGTGGAGGAGGGGAAGACAGAGAAGGAGAGAGAGAATCCCAAGCAGGCTCTGCATTGTCAGCACAGAGCCTGATGCAGGGCTTGAACCCATGAACTGTGAGATCATGACCTGAGCAGAAATTGAGAGTTGGAACCTTAACGGATTGAGCCACCCGGGGGCCCCTAAGGCACTTTAATTCCATCCTAGTTAACACTCAGTGTCGTGTTAGTCTCAGGTGTACAATTCGGTGATTCAGCGATTCTGTACATGACTCAGTGCTCGGCACGGGAAGTGTGCTGTTAAGCCCCTTCCCCTACTTCCCCCCTCCCCCACCCCCACCCCTCTGGTAACCATCTGTTTGTTCTCCATACTTAAAAGTCTATTTTTTGGTGTGTCTCTTTTTCCTTTGTTCGTTTGTTTCTTAAATTTCACTTATGAGTGAAATCATATGGTATTTGTCTTTTTCAGACTGGCTTATTTCCCTTAGCATAATCTATATACTTTAGCCTTATCCATGTTGTTGCAAATGGCAAGATTTCACTGTTTACGGCTGAATAATATTCCAATGTATATATACGCTTTTGTGTATATATTTATAAGTGTGTGTGTGTGTGTGTGTATATATATATATATATACATTTTTGTTTCTTTTAAGTAAGCTCTATGCCGAATGGGGTACTTGAACGCACCACTCTGACATCAAGAGTTGCATGTTCTCCCGACTGAGCTGGCTAGGAGCCCCTACACGACATCTTCTTCATCCATTCATGTATCAATGGACGCTGGGGTTGCTTTCATAATTTGGCTGTTGTAAATAATGCTGCTATAAACATAGGGGTGCACGTATCCTTTCAAATTAGTGATTTGTGTAGGTAAATACCCAGTAGTGCAATTCCTGGATTATAGTCTAGTTGTACTGTTAACATTTTGAGGAATCTCCATACTGTTTTGCACAGTGGCTGCACCAGTTGGCATTCCCACTAACGGTTACGGGGAGGAGTCCTTTTTCTCCACATTCTTGCCAACGTCTGCTGTTTTCTTGTAGTCATTCTGACAGGTGTGAGGTGATATCTCATTGTAGTTTATTTTTTATTTTTTTAATTTTTATTTATTTCTAGGAGAGAGAGAGACAGCGTGAGCAGGGGAGGGTCAGAGAGAGAGGGAGATACAGAATCTGAAACAGGCTCCAGGCCCTGAGCTGTCAGCACAGAGCCCGATGTGGGGCTAGAAC
>NW_024080900.1:1368381-1369911 GCF_003009895.1 Hyaena hyaena | reverse complement strand
CCCTCCCTCCCTCCCTCCTTCCTTCCTTCCTTTCTGAGCAACTTTTAATGTATCTGTTGGCCATCTGTATGTCTTCTTGGGGAAAATGTCTATTCATGTTGCCCGTCCATTTAAATTTTTTAAAAATGTTTATTCATTTTTGAGAGAGAAAGAGACAGAGCATGAATGAGGAGGGGCAGAGAGAGAGGGAGACACAGAATCCAAAGCAGGCTCCAGGATATGAGCTGTCAGCACAGAGCCCGATGTGGGGCTAGAACTCGAGATCGTGACCTGAGCCAAGGTTTGATGCTTAACTGATTGAGCCACCAAGGCGCCCCTCGTCTGTCCATTTTTTAATTGGATTGGTTGGTATTTGTTTTTTGGCGTTGAGTTGTAGTTGTTTGTGTATTTTGGATACTAACCCTTTATCCTGTTTGTCCTTTGCAAATATCTTCTCCCATTCCATGGGTTGCCTTTTAGTTTTGTTCATTGTTTCCTTCACTGTGCAGAAGCTTTTCATTCTGATGTAGTCCCCATAGTTTATTTTAACATTTGTTTCCCTTGCCTCAGGAGACATAACTAGGAAAATATTGCTACAGCCGATGTCAGAGAAATTACTGCCTGTGCTCTCTTCAAGGATTTTTATGGTTTCAGGTTTTATTGGTAGGTCCTTAATCCAGCTTGAGTTTATTTTTGTGTGCGGTGTAAGCAAATGGTTCAGCTTCATTCTTTTGCATATGGCTGCCCACTTTTCCCAACGCCATTTGTTGAAGAAACTGTCTTTTTCCCATTGCATATTCTTGCCTCCTTTGAAAAAGGATTAATGGACCGTAAAATTGTAGGTGTTTTCTTGGGTTTTCTATTCTGTCCTATTGATTTGTGTGTCTGTTGTGCCAGTACCATACTGTTTTGATGACTACAGCTTTCTAGTGTAACTTGAGATTTGGAATTATGATGCCTCCAGCTTCGTTTTTCTTTTTCAAGACTGTTTTGGCTTTTCAGGGTCTTTTGTTGTTCCATACAAATTGTGGGGTTATTCTAGTTCTGTGAAGAATGCTGTTGGTATTGTGATAGGGACTGCATGAAGTCTGTAGATTGCTCTGAGTGGTATGGACATTTTAGTATTTTTTCTTCCAATCTACACGCATGGAATATCTTTCTACTTGTCTCATCTTCAGTTTCTTTCATCAATATTTTATAACTTTCATGATTCTATTTTATCCTTTTCGGTACAATTGTAAATGGAATTGTTTTCTTAATTTGTCTTTCTGCTATTTCATTATTAGTGTGAAGAAGTAAAACAGATTTAAAATTTTTTTTAAAAAAATTTATGTTTCTTTTTGAGAGAGAGAGAGACAGAGAATGAGCAGGGGAAGGGCAGAGAGAGAGAGAGACAGAGACAGAGTATGAGCAGGGGAAGGGGAGAGAGAGAGAGAGAGAGAGAGAGAGAGAGAGAGAGAGAGAGAGAGAGAGAGAGAAACAGACGCCAGGCTCTGGGGTGTGAGCACAGAGACCCACACAGAGCTCAAACCCACACAGTGTGAGAGAATG
>NW_024080900.1:1091765-1367641 GCF_003009895.1 Hyaena hyaena | reverse complement strand
TTTTTTTTTTTTTTTTTTTTTTTGGTGTCTTTATCTGGTTTTGGTAGGTTTTCTGGTCTCATAGAATGGATTTGGAAGCTTTCCTTCATCTATTTTTTTTTTTAATAGCTTGAGAATAGTGGATATAAACTCTTCTTTATTTTTTTCCCCAACATGATTGGTTTTTATTGCATGTAATACCTTTCTCCTTTATTTATTTAGCGATGTATATGATTTTTTATTTCACATTTCTCAAAAACGAATATCATCATATCTTTTTTTTTTTTTTAATATAACTTGTCAAGTTAGCTAACATAGAGTGTGTACAGTGTGCTCTTGGTTTTGAGGGTAGATACCCATGGTTCATTGCTTACATACCGCACCCAGTGCTCACCCCAAGTGCCCTCCTCAATGCCCATCACCCATTTTCCCCTCTCCCCCGCCCCTCCATCAACCCTAAGTTTGTTCTCTGTATTAAACAGCCTCCCTCCCTCTCTGTTTGTAACTATTTTTTCCCCTTCCCTTCCCCCGTGGTCTTCTGTTAAGTTTCTCAAGTTCCACATATGAGTGAAAACATATGATATCTTTCTCTGACTGACTTATTTCACCTAGCATAATACCCTCCAGTTCCATCCACAGTGCTGCAAATGGAATGATTTCTTTCTTTCTCATTGCCAAGTAGTATTCCATTGTATGTATAAACCACATCTTCTTTATCTATTCGTCAGTTGAGAGACATTTAGGCTCTTTCCATAATATGGCCATTGTTGAAAGTGCTGCTATAAACATTGGGGTACCTCTCTCTATGAATCAGCACACCTATATCCTTTGGATAAATTCCTAATAGTGCTATTGTTGGTTGTAGGGTAGTTCTATTTTTAATTTTTTGAGGAACTTCCACACTGTTTTCCAGAGCTGCTGTACCAGTTTACATTCCCACCAACAGTGCAAGAGGGTTCCTATTCTTCCATATCCTCGCAAGCATCTGTTGTTTTCTGAGTAGTTAATTTTAGCCACTTTGACCAGTGTGAGGTGGTGGTATCTTGGTTTGGTTTTGATTGGTATTTCCCTGATGATGAATGACATTGAGCATCTTTTCATCTGGATGTCTTCTTTGGAAAAGTGTGTATTCATGTCTTCTGCCCATTTCTTCACTGGATTATTTGCGTCTCGGGTGTCGAGTTTGGTAAATTCTTTATAGATTTTGGATACTAACCCTTTTTCCAATATATCATTTGCAAATATCTTTCCCATTCTGTCAGTTGCCTTTTAGTTTTGTTGATTGTTTTCTTTGCAGTGCAGAAGCTTTTTATCTTGATGAGGTCGCAATAATTCATTTTTGTTTTTAATTCCCTTGCCATTGGAGATGTGTCGAGCAAGAAACTGTTGTGGCTGATTTCAAAGAGGTTGTTGCCTGCTTTCTCTTCTAGGGTTTTGATGGTTTCCTGTCTCACATTTAGGTCTTTCATTCATTTTGAATTCATTTTTGTGTCTGGTGTAAGAAAGTGGTCCAGGTTCATTCTCCATGTTGAGGTCCAGTTCTCCCAGCACGGTTTGCTAAAGAGACTGTCTTTATCCCATTGGATGCTCTTTCCCACTTTGTCAAAGATTAGTTGGCCATACATTTGTGGGTCCAATTCTGGTTTCTCTATTCTATTCCACTGGTCTGTGTTTCTGTTTTTGTGCCAATACCATACTGTCTTGATGATTACAGCTTTGTAGTAGAGGCTAAAGTCTGGGGTTGTGATGCCTCCCATTTTGTTCTTCCTCTTCAATATTACTTTGGGTATTTGGGGTCTTTTGTGGTTCTGTACAAATTTTAGGATTGTTCTAGCTCTGAGAAGAATGTTGATGGAATTTTGATTGGGATTGCATTGAATGTGTAGATTGCTTTGGGTAGTAATGACATTTTAAAATGTTTATTTTTCCAGTCCATGAACATGGAATGATTCTCCATTCCTTTGTGGCTTCTTCAATTTCCTTCATAAGTTTTCTATAGTTTTCAGCATACAGATCTTTTACATCTTTGGTTAGGTTTATTCCTAGGTATTTTATGGTTCTTGGTGCAACTGTAAGTGGGACTGATTTCATGATTTCTTTTTCTGTTGCTTCATTATTGGTGTATAGAAATGCAATTGATTTCTGTACTTTGATTTTGTACCCTGCGGCTTTGCTGAATTCATGTATCAGTTCTAGCAGACTTCTGGTGGAGTCTTTTAAGTTTTCCATGTAGAGTACTATGTCGTCTGCAAAAAGTGAAATTATGACTCTTCTTTGCCAAATTTGATGCCTTTTATTTCCTTTTCTTGTCTGATTGCTGATGCTAGGACTTCCAGCACTATGTTAAACAACAGTGGTGAGAGTGGACATCCCTGTCGTGTTCCTGATCTCAGGGGGAAAGCTCTCAGTTTTTCCCCATGTGGATGATATTAGCTGTGGGCTTTTCATAAATGGTTTTTATGATGTTTAGGTATGTTCCTTCTATCCTGACTTTCTTGAGGGTTTTTATTAAGAAAGGTTCCTGTCAAATGTTTTTCTGCATCTACTGACAGGATCATATGATTCTTATCCTTTCTTTTATTAATGTGAAGTATTGCATTGATTGATTTGGGAATATTGAACCAGCCCTGCAGCCCAGGAATGAATCCCACTTTTTTTTTTTTTTTTTATTTCTAGGAGACAGAGAGACAGCGTGAGCAGTGGAGGGTCAGAGAGAGAGGGAGACACAGACTCTGAAATAGGCTCCAGGCTCTGAGCTGGCAGTCAGCACAGAGCCTGACGCGGGGCTCAAACCCACGAACCGCGAGATCATGACCTAAGCGAAAGTCGTACGCTTAACCGACTAAGCCACCCAGGCGCCCCAAATCCCACTTAATCATGGTGAATAATAATATCCTGTTAAATTCAATATGCTAGTATCTTGTTGAGAATTTTTGCATCCATGTTCATCAGGGATGTTGGCCTGTAATTCTTTTCTGTGGGGTCTCTGTCTGGTTTGGGTATCAGGGTAATGCTGGCTTCACAGAATGAGTCTGGAAGTTTTCCTTCCATTTCTATTTTTGGAATAGCTTGAGAAGAATAGGTATTAGCTCTGCTTTAAATGTCTGGTAGAATTCCTCAGGGAAGCCATCTGGCCCAGGACTCTTATTTGTTGAGAGATTTTTAATAACTGATTCAATTTCTTCACTAGTTACGGGTCTGTTCAAAATTTTCTATATCTTCTCATTTGAGTTACGGTAGTGTGTGGGTGTCTAGGAATTTGTCCATTTCTTCCAGGTTGTCCAGTTTGTTGACATATACATTTCATAGTATTCCCTGATAATTGTTTGTATTTCTGAGGGATTGGTTGTGATAAGTCCATTTTCATTCGTGATTTTATCTATTGAGGTCCTCTTCTTTTTGAGAAGTCTGGCTAGGGGTTTATCAGTTTTGTTTATTTTTTCAAAAAACATCTCTTAGTTTCATTGATCTGTTCTACTGTTTTTTTAGATTCTATATTATTTATTTCTGCTTTGATCTTTATTATTTCTCTTCTGCTGGCTTTGGGGTGTCTTTGCTGTCTGCTTCTAGTTCCTTTAGGTGTGCAGTTAGATTTTGTATTTGGGATTTTTCTTGTTTCTTGAGATAGGCCTGGATTGCAATGTATTTTCCTCTTAGGACTGCCTTTGTGGCATCCCAAAGGGTTTGGACTGTAATGTTTTCATTTTCAGTTGTTTCCATATATTTTTAAATTTTTCTTTAATTGCCTGGTTGACCCATTCATTCTTTAGTAGGATGTTCTTTAACCTCCATGCATTTGGAAGTTTTCCAAAAATTTCCTGTGGTTGATTTCAAGTTTCATAGCATTGTGATCTGAAAATGTACATGGTATGATCTCAATTCTTTTATATTTATTGAGGGCTGTTTTGTGAACCAATATATGATCTATCTTGGAGAATGTTCCATGTGCACTCGAGAAGAATGTGTATTTTGCTGCTTTTGGATGAAAAGTTCTGAATATATCTGTCAAGTCCCTCTGGTCCGGTGTATCATTCAGGACCATTGTTTCTTTATTGATTTTCTGCCTAGATTTTCTGTCTAGATGATCTGTCCATTGCTGTAAGTAGAGTATTTAAAAAAAATTTTTTTTTTAAATGTTTTATTTATTTCTAGGAGAGAGAGAGACAGCGTGAGCAGGGGAGGGTCAGAGAGAGAGGGAGTCACAGACTGAAACAGGCTCCAGGCTCTCAGCTGGCAGTCAGCACAGAGCCCGACGCGGGGCTCGAACCCACGAACCGCGAGATCATGACCTAAGTGAAAGTCGGACACTTAACCAACTAAGCCACCCAGGCGCCCCTACTGTAAGTAGAGTATTAAAGTCTCCTGCAATTACCACATTTTTACCAGCAAGATTGCTTATGTTTGTGATTGTTTTATATATTTGGGTGCTCTGGAATTGGGTGCATAAACATTTATAATTGCTAGTTCTTGATGGATAGACTCTGTAATTATGATATAATGCCATTCTTCATTTCTTGTTACAGCCTTTAGTTTAAAATCTAGTTTGTCTGATATAAGTATGGCTACTCCAGCTTATAGATGGATGGTTCTCCATCCCCTCACTTTCAATCTGAAGGTGTCCTTAAGTATAAAATGTGTCTTGTAGACAGCAAATAGATGGGTCTTATTTTTGTTTTTAATCTACTCTGATACCCCATGTTTTTGAATTGGAGCATTTAGTCCATTTACATTCAGTGTCATTATTGAAATATATGGATTTAGTGTCACTATGTCATCTGTAGGTTTCATGGCTGTAGGATGTCTCTGATCCTTTGTGATCTTTGTAACATTCCAATCACAGAGTCCCCCTTAGGATCTCTTGTAGGGCTGGTTTAGTGGTGATGAACTCCTTCAGTTTTTGTCTGTCTGGGAAAACCTTTATCTCTCCTTCTTTTCTGAATGACAGCCTTCCTGCATAAAGGATTCTTGGCTGCATATCCTTCCTGTTCATCACATTGAAGATTTCCTGCCATTCCTTTCTGGCCAGCCAAGTTTCAGTACATAGGTCTGCTACTACCCTTGCAGGTTAAAGCCCATTTGTCCCTAGCTGCTTTCAGAATTCTCTCTTTATCTTTGTATTTTGCCAGTTTCACTATGATATGTCGTGCCAAAGATTGATTTCTACTACATCTGAAGGGAGTTCTCTGTGCCTCCTGCTTTCAAAGTCTGTTCCCTTCCCCAGACTGGGGAAGTTCTCAGCTTTGATTTGTTCAAGAATACCTTCCTCCCTGTTCTCTCTTCTCTTCTTCTTCTAGAACTCCTGTGATAAGGATATTGTTCTGTTTCCTTGAATCACTTAGTTCTCTAATTCCCCCCTTGTGGTCTAGATTTTTTTTAAATCTCTTTTTCTCAGCTTCACCTTCTTCCATAATTTAATCTTCTATTTCACTTATTCTCCCATCTGCCTCTTCAGTCCTTGCTATCACCACCTCTAGTTTATTTTGCACCTCATTTACATTTTTAAATTGATCATGACTATTTTTTAGTTCCTTAATCTCTTCAGCAATAGAGTCTCTGCTGTCTTCTATGCTTTTTTTAAGCTCAGTCATTAATCTTGTGACTATTATTCTAAATTCTTTTTTTTAATGTTTTATTTCTGAGAGAGAGAGAGAGAGAGAGAGAGAGACACACACACACACACACAGCATGAGCAGGGGAGGGTCCGAGAGAGAGGGAGACACAGAATCTGAAACAGGCTCCAGGCTCTGAGCTAGCTGTCAGCACAGAGCCCGACACGGGGTTCGAACCCATGAACCATGAGATCATGACCTGAACCGAAGTCAGACGCTTAACTGACTCAGCCACCCAGGCGCCCCTATTATTCTAAATTCTTGATCAGATATATTGTTTATATCTGTTATGATCAGTTCTGTAGCATCATTTCTTCCTGGAATTTCTTTTGAGGAGAATTCTTCTGTTTTGTCACGCTGGCTAGTTTTCTGTCCTGCATGTGTTTTAAAAGCTTGTTATGCGTCCTGTACCTATAGGCACTACTGTATTAAAGAGGGGTCATGTCCAGGGCCTGGCCCTTCAGTAGGTGTTTCTTGGCGTGTGTTATTTGCTCTCTGTTTTGACCCTGGTTGCTTTATCTCCCTACTCGTAGTGATGTTTTGGACTCTCTACCAGCTGTGCTTTGATGTGTTCATTGAAGTAGCCCTGGAAAAGAAAACAAATAAAAAACAAAAACAAAATCAAACAAAACCAGCAAAAAAATTCTCCAAACACCAGCAACAACAACAACAACAAAACAATGGGGGGGTATGGCCTTAGCCCACAGAAAGAGAAATAACAGGGGCAGGGAAAAAGAAAAGACAATTGAGCAGACAGAGAAACTATACGGCTTAATCCAGACAGAGAGGAAAACAAAGGAGATGTAGAACAGGTATAACGAAAATAGATTAAATATGTCTGCTTAAACAGACCAACAACCGGAATAACCAGACTAGAGGAGGGAAGAGATAAGGAAAAAAGAAAGAAAAAACTATGTATATATAAGGATTGTCCAAGAATTAAATCAGGAAATGCAGAAGCGCTGGCTGCCTTCCTTGGACCCCGTGGCAGTGCTGGTCTGGAGGTGGGGCTGTCTGGTTCCTCAGCGTCAATCCCACTGCAGTCGATTTGCAGTTCCCAGGTGCGGAGGGGCATGGTTTGGTGTATGTGGGTCCCACCTCCCCTGTGCGCCCCGCTGTCCATCTCTGAAGCCCCCCGTTGTCGGTGATTGGGAGAAAAATGGCGACACTCCAGTCTTTCCTCCCCGGACTGCGTGTCCCAAACCTCTCTGTTCCTCACAGTGTCCTCACTGTGCCGTGGGCACGACGAATAAGGCGGTTTGTCCTGCTCTGACTCCTGTGACTCCCTGGTGCTCGGCTGGGACTTAAACCCCGATGTCTTAAAGGATCCTGCTCGGTGAACCCCGGGTCCAGGGAAGTGCTACTCTATGGCCTCTGGCTGGCGGGGTCAGGTAGTCTTTGTCCTCTGAACGGTTATATACCTTCTTCCCACAGCACTCCAGGGAGGGGGTTGCTTTCTCCCACTGCGGACTGGGCCTCCGAACGAGGTACCCAGCCCGGGGCTGGCTCCCCTCCTCCCCAGCTACGGGAACTGTGCAGCCCGCCCCAGTCCAGAGAAAGACCTGCAGTTAAGAGATTGGATCCTTCTCCATCCCGGTCTGTGGTTTTTCTCTTGTCCAGATACAGCCCTACACTTCCACAGCCTGTCTTTCTCTTCCCTTTGTCTTTCTGCAGAAGAGGACCCCTCCCTTCCATGCCTCTGCCGCCTGTTTTCTCTCTCCCAGTTCACAGTCGCACCTGTGGCCAGCCAGGTTGTCCCCGTGGGCCCCTGGAGATGTCTCTGTCACTCTGCAGACCGGACTCTTGGAAATCAGAGTCCTTTGGCCTCAACACTGCTGTGTTTGAGTGATGAAGGAACTTTGGGTCCCCCTATTTCTCTGCCATGTTGGATCTCCTATGAACTCTTTAAATGTTTGGTAGAATTCACCTGTGAACCCATTGGATCCTGGAAAATTGTTTTTTGGGAGTTTTTGGTTACTGATTCAACTTCATTGCTGGTAATCGGTCTGTTTAAATTTTCTATTTCTTACTGATTCCGTTTTGGGAAGTTATATGTTTCTAGGAATTTATCCATTTTTTTCTAGGTTGTCCAATTTGTTGGCACCTAGTTTTTCATAACATCCTCCTAGAGCTGTTTCTATTTCTGTGGTGTTGGGTGTTATTTCTCTTCTTTGATTTGCGATTTTGTTTAGTCCTTTCTCTCTCTCTCTCTCTCTGTGTCTCTCATTCTGGCTAGAGGTTGACCACCTTTGTTGATCTGTTCTATTGTGTATATATATATATTTTTAATGTTTTATTTATTTTTAGGAGAGAGAGAGAGACAGCGTGAGCAGGGGAGGGTCAGAGAGAGAGGAAGTCACAGGCTGAAACAGGCTCCAGGCTCTGAGCTGGCAGTCAGCACAGAGCCCGACGCGGGGCTCGAACCCACGAACCGCGAGATCATGACCTAAGTGAAAGTCGGACGTTTAACCGACTAAGCCACCCAGGCGCCCCTGTTCTATTGTATATTTTTAGTTTCTATTATTTATTTCTGCTCTAATTTTGATTATTTTGCTTGTTTAGGGTTTTGTTTGTTTGTTCTTTTTTTTAGTTCCTTTAGGTGCAAAGTTAGGTTGTTTGAGATTTTTATTGCTTCTTGAGGTTGGCCTGTATGGCTACAAACTTCTCTCTTAGGACTGTTTTTGCTGCATCCCAAAGATTTTGGACCATTGTGTTTCCATTTTCATCTGTCTTCATGTATGTTTTGATTTCCTTCTGGATTTCTTGGTGGACCCATTCATTGTTTAGTAGCATGTTATTTAACCTTCATGTATTTGTGGCCTTTCCAGATGTGTGTGTGTGTGTGTGTGTGGTTGTAGCTCATAGCACTGTCATCAGAAAAGATGCATGGCATGACTTCGATCTTTTTGAATTTGCTGGGACTTGTTTTGTGGCCTAATATGTGACCTATTCTGGAGAATATTACATGTGCATTTGAAAAGAATGTGTATTCTGCTGTTTTAGGATGGAATATTCTGAATATATCTGTTAGATCCAGTCTGGTACAGTGTGTCATTCAGAGCCATGGTGTCTGTTTATTTTCTGTTTGGATGATCTGTCCATTGATATAAGTGGGGTGTTGTTAGTATTATAATAATAGTAAAAGACTTATCAATTATTCCGTTTGTTTGCTATTAACTGTTTTATGTATTTGGGTGTTTCCAATTTGTGTGAGTAAATATTTACAATTGCTGTATCTTCTTGTTGGAGTGTCCCCTTTATGATAATATATTGTCATTCTTTGTGTCTTGTTACAGCCTTTGTTTTAAAGTCTGTTTTGGCAATGCAAGTATTGCTACTCTGGCTTTCTTTTGACATTCATTTGCATGAGCACTGTTTCTCTATCCCCACTTTTTTTTTTTTAATTTATTTATTTTGAGAGAGCAAGAGAGCAAGCATGAGTGGGAGAGGGGCAGAGAGAGAGAGGGAGAAAGAGAATCCCAAGGAGGCTCTGCATTGTCAGCACAGAGCCTGATGTGGGGCTCGAACCCATAAACTGTGACATCATGACCTGAGTGCTATCAAGAGGCAGACGCTTAACAAACTGACCCACCCATGCACCCCTATCCCTTCACTTTCAATCTGCAGATGTGTTTAGGTCTGAAATGAGTCTTTTGTAGGCAGCATAGAAATGGGTCTTTATCTACTCTATTATCCAATATCTTTTGATTGGATGTTTAGTCCATTTATATTCAAAAGAATTATTGATAGTTATATATTTATTGTCATTTTGTTACTTGTTTTGTGGTGGTTTTTGTATTTTATTTTTGGCCCTGAATTCTTTTGCTCTCTTTTATGTTTTTTTTTTTCTTTAAGTGATATACTTGGATTTCTTTGCATATCTACTAGTGGTTTTTGATTTGGGGTTACCGTTAGCTTTGTATCTTCTGCATGTAATAGTCTATATTAACTTGATGGTCACGTAAGTTTGAACCTATTCTTTCTTCCTCTCCCTCCATGGGTATATGGTGTCTGTCATAACTTTGCATCTTTTTGTGAGTTTCTTGACTGATTTTTACAGATATATTTCTTTTTACTGCTTTTGTGCTTCCTACTTTTTCTTACTCCTACTTATGGCTTTACCTTTACATTTAAACAATCCTCTTTAACATTTCTTTAGGACTGGTTTAGTGGTCATGTACTACTTTAGTTTTTGTCTAAGAAACTTTCTCCTTCTATTTAGATGATGGACTTGCTGGCTAGAATATTCTTGGCTGCAGATTTTTTTCCTTTAGCACTTGAATATTATCATGTGACTCCCTTTCGGCCTGCAACGTTCCTGCTGAAAAATCTGCCAAGTAGCCTAGTAGAGATTCCATTGTATGTTAACTATTTTCTCTTGTTGCTTTGAAGATTGTCTTTATCACTACTTTTAGTCATTTTAGTTACTCTGTTTTGGTGTGGATCTCCTTGAGTTGATTTGTTGGGGGCTCTCTGTGCCTTCTGGATCTGGATATGTTTCCTTCTCCAGATTCGGGAAGTTTTTTTCAGGTATTATTTAAGTAAATCTTCTGCCCCCTATTCTTTTTGTCTTTCTAAATCCCTATAACGTGAATGTTGTTACACTTGATGGAATCGCTGAGTTGCTTTATTTACTTTTTGTTTTCTTTCTCTCACTTGCTCAGCTTGAGTGCCTTTCATTACTGTTCTCCAGGCTGCTGCTCTGTTCGTCTGCTCTTATTCCATCTAGTGTAGTTCTAATTTCATTTACTAAGTTCTTCCTCTCTCGTTTTTTTTTTTTTTTAATGTTTTCTATCTCTTTACTAAGGACCTCAGTGAGATCCTCCCCTCTTTTCTCAAGTCCATTGAGTACGTTTTATGACCATTATTCTAAATTCTCTATCAGGCAGATAACTTCCCTTTGCTTAGGTCTCTTGTGATCTTCTGCTTGTTCTTCCGTTTGGGGCAAACTCCTTTGTTTCCTCATTTTGTCTAAGTCTCTGTGTCTGTTTCTTTGTGTCGAGAGAATCAGCTATAGCTCCTGCTCTTGAAAGCAGTGGCCTTATGAAGGAAGGGGTCCTGTGGTCCCATGTCCCCTGTTCTCTGGGACCCGGTGCTTCAGGGGTGTCTCCTGTGTGTGTCGCGTGCACCCTACTCTTCTGGCTGAACCTCTTTTCAGTTCAGTCACCTGCAGTGGGCAGGGTTTGGTCCCTGTGCTGTTAATGGGCCGGTCTGAGCTGCCGTGGGCTTGAGCCAGCCCAGATGGCTGCTGGAGCCGTGGCAGCACGCAACTACAGGGCGCTTTCCCTGTGTTGTTCCGGATATTTTACTGTTGGGTGGGGCCTGCATTCAGAACAGAGGTCTGCCCCCCTTCACCCCCAACTAGGGCCACAGTCTGGTGTGCGTGTGTGTGTGTGTGGGGGGGTGTTATCTTTCCCTCTCCCTGGGGTAGCAGTCCCTGGAGTGACGATGACGCACGGTGGGACTGCTCGCACACAGTGAGGCTTGTGGCACCACTCTGCATGGGCTCCTGCGAGGTGTACTGCAGGGTGTGGCCAGGATGAGGAGGCGGTGTTGGCGAGGCTGGCCCCGGCCTCCTGGCCTCCTTCGGGAGGAGGGCTGCAGATCTGGCTGGAGAGGGCGGGTCGGCCAAAGTGCAGAGGGAGGTGAGGCGGGGTCTTAGCAAGCTAGGTAGTGAACTACCTGCGTGGTGGCTCCTGCAGGTGTCTGTGTTGATGCTCGGGGGCTGGGGACAGAAACGGCACCTGCCAGCTCCTTTGTGGCTGCACGAGTCTCCCAGTGACTCTGCCCCTCTTGCAGACACTCGGAGGTCCGTGACGAATTCTTCTTCTCCTGTTTGTCCCAGGTGATTTTCAAACTGCTGCCTCCACACCGTGTCTCTGTGGGCTGTTTGTTGTGCAGTCTCTGCAAGGCAGGGGGCTCAGGTCCTTCTGGTTTTCCAAGCAAAACTTTAAAGGGATTCGTCCTCCCCCGTGGGCTCCTTGGTGCGAAGGTCTGTTTCCCTCCCTCCCAGGGAGGTCTCTGGTCTGTGTGGCTCCCGGCAGGGTCTCCCCTTCCTTACCCTCTTTGATGGGGCTTCTTCCCTACATTGTGTGCAGTCTGTCCTGCCTCGGTCTCTGGCAGTCTTCCTGGGGGTGACGTGGGGCGGAGAAGGTTGTCAGAGGAAGGCAAACTAAGACTAATAATTTTTACAGAATAGGATCTATAGCAAAGGACAATTTTGCTGCACTGATTGAAGCGGAAATAATTTTGACTCCAGGCATAAACCCTGTGACTTCAGGCCTGGACAACAGTCACCCCCTGGGGTTTTGCGTCTGAGCCCCGGGAAAATGTCTCCAGGAACCTGAGTGCTTCTGGAGTCCTCCCAACTTCTGTTCCCAGAGGTGCGTTAGACACACAAATTCTCTTTGGGGAAAAGGCTTTTTTTTTTTTTTTCTTTGAGAGAAAGCATGAGCAGGGGAGGAGCAGAGAGAATCCTAAGGCGGCCCTGCACCATCAGCACAGAGCCCAACATGGGGCTCCAACTCATGAACCGTGAGATCATGGCCTCATGATCAAGCCAAAATTGAGTGTCAGTTGGATACTTAACCAACAGAGCCACCCAGGCGCCCCAGGGAGAAGGCTCTTCGTAGAGTGGGGGTGTAGCTACCCCTTAACCAGGAGCCCAGAGTATCTTGGCACTCTCTCTGGGAAGCCCACAGAGACAGGAATACAACGCGGCAACAATGGAGACTTAATGGACATTTATTTTTTGAAAGGGGGGAGGGGACTTTACAAGTAGAGTCTGAAGCCAATAACTAGAAAGGAAGATAAATAAAATACAAAGCCAGTATGTTGTGGCAAAATCCCAGAAAACACACTGAAAAAAATTTTTACAGTTTAAAACTGCTTTACTTTATACATAATTACAAATTAATATACAGCATCTGGGTTTTAACCCCTTTTCATTTCAAAGAATCTAGCACAGAAATGTTCGTGTAGCATCTGAAGACAGTAGAAGCAGAGGTATAAGGTGTAGGGGGGTTGCCCTCCTGCGTATCTGCGCATCTCCCCGCGCCCCCCGCAGGTAAGGACATGAAAACCACAGGCTAAACCATGACCACGGGCCAGCTGACCGGGCGGCTCCCCGGCAGGTGGCTGCACGAGGCAGGAGAGCGCAGGCCGGGGTGGCTGGGGGGGGGGGGGGGTAACGGCGCCCTCGGCTGGACAGCAGCCAGGAGCCCCCAGCACAGGCTGGGCGTGTGGAGCAGGTCGTCATGGTCTCAGGACTTTAGCCAGTTGGGTTTGCCCGGCTTTAAACCTTAGCGAGATGGAGAAATAATTCAAGGCCTGTCAATCTTTGGACAAATTAAATTAGAGAAGTGAAGGAAAGAAAAGGCTTTTTCTTTCCTTCCTATTTTTTTTTTCTTTTTATGGCAGCATTAAATTACTTCTCATTTTAAAACCTGGCCAGCAGGCGGTGGATTCCAAAGCTCCTAGTTGACTAGGAATGTTAGGCTTTGCTGGGAGAAATCGGAAGGTGCAAACCGCAACCCTCTTCTTTGTCTCTGTGGATCAGCGACGACAACGCGTGGGGCTGGGACCCGGCCCGTGTGGGTCCCGGCGCAAGGCAGGCAGGCCACACGCCTCCCTCAACCACTGCCACCACCTAAGCTGAGGGGCTGTTTCTGGGCCTCCACATCCCAAGGGCGTTCCAAGCACTGCCAAGCCACCCTGTCTGTGGCCACTGAAGCCCACCGACCAGAACAGTCCCTCCGGAGCCTGGCTGCACCAACACCAGCGTGGACTGCAGCTCCACGCAAATACCGAAATCCTCGGAAGAACTGGCTACGGAAATGCAACCTTAGAAAACAAGGGATGAAATACCAAGTACTTCTGTGAGTGGCAACTTCTGGATCAAGTCCTGGCTTCTAAGGTATGGTTCTTCACTTAAGGCGAAACCCATTTTATCCCCCGCCCCCCCCATAAAGGTACAACAAACCCCACAGGACTTAAAAATTTGTGCTACTGGTACTAGGGGCTCAGCAAGGTCATAAGGGAGAACCTTCGTGAAGGGATAACTTTTAGTGGTGCTACCCTGAGACGTCAGAGGGGGAAAAGGTAGGATTCGTACCTTTTAAAAAAAAAAACAAAAAAACCCAACTTGATAAGGATTTCTGCCCCACAGAGAGCTCTCGTGGGGGTAGAGAATGGAATGTTGGCAAAGGCTGAACGATGGCAAACTGTAGGCTTTAACCCCCTCCACGAACACAGCCGATTGTCTCAAAAATGAAGCCGACAGAGGACAGCAGTTAAAGTGCACGTCACCCACATGGGACGCCAACTTCTGAGATGATAGAAGTTTTGAGAAGGATGCAGCCTCCTTCCAGGGAATTCACTAGACTCTGGAAACCTGGGGGTTCTGGAAGGTTGTCTATCTGTCCCCCCAAAACTTAAACAACGTCAGGCATCTGATTTCTTGAGCCTGGTGTCCTACGAGGGGGACACGATGGAGAACCGGGTCTGAGCCCTCCCCACGCCCCCCGGACAGACAGCCCCTGCTCACAGGAAGAGGACTCACGACTCGGGCCCCAGAGCAGCCCTCCGGGTCACAAGCACAAGCAGCAGCAATGCGGGTAGTTCTGCAAGCACAGCGCCCCCAGAGCTGAACCTCACGCGGGAGAGACGGGAAAGGCACGTCGGAGCACAGGTCTTAGGACGCAGGTCTCTGCGCTGTGGACCACGTTGTGCAAGAGGGCGGGAGGGCTACTCTCCAATTCTGATCCCACACTTGTCCAACCACAACGCGACCGCGCTGAGTTCCTGGGTGTGGGGGCAGATGAAATCTCCGTTTGAAAACCCACCAGCCAAAACAACCAAACCAGCTTCAGCCTTGGAAGGCACCTTCAAATTGCCATCGCGCTGGGCAGCAACGGACAGAAGCCCAGTGTCCACGGCGCCTCTGAGGAGACCATGTGGGAGGGCCGGTCTCGCGAACGCGGAGCCTGGTCCACGGGGACACGGGGGGAACGCAGGCTCCCTCCGCCGGGGCCCTTCCCCCCAGCAGAGCGCTTCTGGGGGGCCGTCGAGCCCCAGAGGGGAAAGGGAGTTGGGGGCGAGAACAGACAGCCGGGCTCCATGGGGACCGGAAGAGAACCGTGGCGGGCAGGGCTGCAGCGCCGAGCTGTGCGGGCTGAGGGCAGGAAGGCCTCTACCTGCTCGCTGGTCAGGGTCTTGGGGGTGGGGGCGGGGGGTACATCATAGTTGAAAAGATCAGCTGGTTTGGGTCTGAGAGTCTGTTTCTGAAGGGGGAGCTCAGGACAGAAGGAGGCAAACGTCCCTCACAGGTGGCAAGTCTCTTGACTCTCAAGCCAGGAGAAGACAACCCTGGCTTCGGGGAGGGAGGGGTGGGAGGAAGGACAGGACCCGCTGCCCCGACGCGTCGTTTTCTTCTGGGCCCTCAGGGCACGTGCACAGACACTGGGGAGCCAGCCGCGCGGCTGCCTCTTCACCTTCTGCATGGACCGGGGAGTTGAAACCGTTGGGCTGGTATGTTTACCCTTACAACACACACACACACACACACACAAAATAAATAAATCTAAGCTACAAATTTTAAAGCAGACCTCTTTCAAATAAACTGAAAGATAAATATCTCCATCTGCAAGGCCAGCTTGCAATTCATCGACAAGCACCAAGTTACAGATTTGCTTTTCCAAAGACCGTGTTCTAAGACCCATGCTCCTGAGGGGCACCGAGCGGGAATTGAAGGGCGCACGGAAAGCACAGGCGTTTCTGGGCTCTCCCCGCCCCCCGCAGGGAAGCCCTGAACCCAGCAGGCCTACGGGGCCTCCAGGGAGGACTCCAGGAACTGTCCCGCTCCCACCGGCTGGCGACGAGCCTCAAGCGCACACGGAGCATCCGCAGTGGGGACAAGAAAGAGAAGACAGACCAGGCAGCATCTGGGGCACAAGAACCAATGGGCCTGTAGATTTGAAAACGTTTCTGAGCCACACCTGGGCCGCGCTCCCCTCGGTCTACACTGGTGGCACTTCCTGCACACGGGCTGAACTCCTTCACCTGAACCTCCTGGGCCGGCTGTCCTGGTAACGGGTGGGGACGACTGTGCTGCCGGAGCAGCGGCTTCCCTGGGGAGGCTGGGGGTCAGTGACAACCAGAAAGTGTCACAAAGCAGGCACGATGGGGAGGAGACGGCTCTACTTCACCTGTGCCCAGAGCAAGTAGGCAAACGTCTTAGGAAGCCAGGGTACAGTTTCTTTGGATTTGATGTTGAAATTAGATTTTTTTTTTTTAAATAGCTGAAATACCAAAATCAGAATTGTGCAGATCATACATGTATAGATGGCTTTTTAAACATACCACACCTTCTCTCACTGGTTTTCACAAATGTTTGCCCTCCTTTCCAAAATGAAATGAGAAATACATGCAAAGAGGGGTGAGGTGAGCACGGGGTAAGGCTATGGGAAAACCGCCTCCGAGGACCAGGGGGTGGAGCCCCACGTGCCCGCTCGCCACCTGAGCAGGGCCGGCGGCGCTTTTACGCCGAGCTGAGCCAGGCGACTGCCACGGACGGTGCCCACATCTGGTCGACCCTACGTGTACATGCGGATGGGTACCTCTATGCACACAGACAAAGTCCAAACTGCTCGTTTGACTGCTGTGTCCCCCAAGTAAAAGGCAGGGAGAATTTCAGACCTTACTTGGAAACCTCTTCCAGCCTTTAGGAGATCCTGACGTGCCCCAAACCAGCGCCCGGGCTTGAGGGGCCACTACTTCCGGTGCAACATCCTCGGTGGGCTGGCCCCAGCGCCCGAGCTGTCGGCAGCCACCAGCCCCACCAGTCCCCCGCCTCCTGCCCCACCCTGAAACCCAAGACCATCTGGTCCTGGTCCAGGACCTGGGCAGCACGGGCGTCCACGGTAAGAGCACACCCAGCAACGGCGGGGTGGGGAGGGGAGGGGCTGGCAGCCATGGGCTGGGTCAGCAGAAGATCTCTTCACCCTCCGCGGGCACTTCTGACGCGGGGCCATCTGGGAAGGGGACACAAGGTGAAACTTCAGAAAACTTGGCCTTTTCTTCTGCCCCAACCCAAGTTTCTAGGATGCAACAGATGATGGCCTGGTGAGCACCTGCCCCCCGCCCGTATATGTGGGGGTCTTATTCAAGGGGGCTCCTTGTGCAAGGTCCTCTCACACCCTTCACTGCCTGTTGCTCCTTTAACCGGACAAAGCATTAGACCTCCTGTGCACAAACAGACCTGGAGACAGAAACTTCTCTGATCCCCCACACAGGTGGGAGGGAGTGATCCTAATGAGCAGGAACTGAGGCGGCTTCAGGGGAAAGGGATGTGCAAACCGGGAGCCTCGTTTAGAGGGATTTAATGCCAAGCCCCGAGCCAGCAGGGACGCCAGTGGTCTCTCTGGGCTTCCTACCCCTAGCTTCTCTCGGGCTGGCATCACCTCCTTCCCACACCCGCCACGTGGGGCAATGACTCAGACCTCGGGAAAGGCTCACCGAGTACTAGTTATTGCATCGATGATGAGACTAGACCTAGAAAAGCAGGGAAGACTTTCATCTTCACATAGGTGAGTTTCCGTCCCTCAGCTGGGGAAGAGATGCCCCCAAATGACACCCACACTCTCTGGCACACACGTGCACACAGTGAGTTCCTTGACGCCTGAGAGCTCGAGCTCCGGCATCCTGTGCAGGCAGAGCAAGGGGTCTTGGGGAGGGGGCAGCTCAGCCTTTACACCCCAATGGCAAGCTCTGAACCTTTCCGTGCCACCAGCATCTGCCCGCCCTGCAGCGCCCAGGGACACCGGGGGCGCAGGGAGGCCTGGTGCGTGTGACTCACCACCGGACTGGGAGCGACTTCCTTTGTTCTTCTTCTTCTTCTCCTTCTTCTCCTTCGGCTTAGCTAACCCAAACAGGCGGGTGGAGGCGGGCGCGGGGGCCTGGCTCTGACCCTCTCCTACTTTGTTTGTCTGGCTGGTGGAACTCAGTATGTGAAAAGGCCCCTTATCTTTGTGTGTCCGTGAGATGCTGTTCCTTTTTGGGGACACGGAGAGTTCTGAGTCCAGTGACCCTGATTTGGCTATCGAAGGTACCGATGGCATGGGGGACTCCTCGGGGTTCGGAAAGAAGGATGGGATCCTCAGCAGCTTCGTGTGTTGATGGGACACCTGCACGTGTTCAAGATGAGAGGCGTTAACCCAGGGTCTGCGGCACCCCCAGCACCCCCTAGATGCTGGCGGAGGTCAACTGCGGGGGTCAGGCTGGTGTGTACCCACTTCCTCGGACTCTAGCCCTCACTGTAAAAGGATTCAGGGCTTCTTTCCCATCACTCCGCACCCCCCCCCCCCCCACAGAGTACCCGAGAAAGTGTAAAAATACCATCTTTGATACTGTTAATACTTTTAGTGCATGGACTTCACGTCCGCACCACAGGAACTCACGGTGCCTTCGGCAAGGCAGCTCAGAAAGGGGCTCCCATTCCCTAAAGAAACGGGAGAGCCGCTTCTCTGAAGACTGACTGACACAGAGCTGTGGAGAATTACTTCCGGGCTGAGGGGGCCTGGAGGGTGCCAGGTGGGTGGGAGTCAGAGGTTAAACCAAGACGGAGAAGATGGTCTGGTCCGTGCCTGGAGCCCTGATTTACTGGGATGCGGGGGGAATCCATCCGCGTGCCCTGAAAGGCGGGGTGGAGCCACGGGCTGCTCCCACCATACATCTGGGTGCCTCTGTGGGCGCGAAAATGCCCTCTGGAAGGTGCCACCCACATCTCCTGAGTTGGTCCCAGGCCTGTCCGTCAACACGTGGCAACAGGAGTGTGGACAGACAGGGGCGTCCTGTTCCAGAACAGCCACGGACCGGGCCTGACACCCACTCGGGTCCGAGTGCTTAACCCTAGGGGCTGCCCGGCCGACCAGGTCTCTCCGCAGGAGGGGCCACCCCCCTGCACCCGCCAGGCGGGTGTCCACGCCCCCCTGGCTCTTCCCGGCGCCGCAGCGCCCCCACCTGGCAGGCGTCGTGCTCCGCCTGCCTCTGGCCGAGTCGCTCGGCGTCGCGGCGCAGCTGCTCCTGCTCCCGCTCCAGCTGCTTCTGCGCGGCGCGCAGCCTCTCCAGGTCGCCCTGGTAGGCGCCCTTCTTGAGCTGCAGCTCGTCGCGGTCGCGCTCGAGGTCCTGGCGGCCCTGGCGCACGTCGTGCTCGCGCTGCGCCAGCCGCGCCTCGCGCTCCTGCAGCGCCCGCTCGCGGGCCTCCCACTCGCGCTCGCGCCGCCGCTTCTCGTCCAGGTGCTGCGCCTGCTGCCGCTGCAGGTCGGCCAGGTCCTGGCGCCGCTTCTCCAGGCTGCGCTGCTTCTCCTGCTCGGCCAGCGAGCTGGGCCGCGCCGCGCCGCGGGGGAGCGCGCGCTCGGCCAGCAGCAGCTTCTGGTCCTCGATGTAGCTGTCCTGCTGCAGCACCACGCCCTGCGGGGCACGCAGCGGGCACGTGGGGGCCGGCCGCAGCCCCACCCCGCCCCGCCCCGCCTCCCCCCAGCCGGCCGGGCCACGGCGCTCCGGCACCACGCGGGTGCGGAGCCCCAGCCTCTGGAGCGGGGGGCCCTGTCCGCACAGCTGGGGTGGGCGCGTATTTTGGAGGTGGGAGGAAGTAGGAACTGGGTCTGTTAGAGCTTCAAGAATGGGAGTGAGCAGAATTTAAGGATGATCCCCAGAAAGTGCTAACTGGTCCTTACTTGGTGAGGGGCGCCCTGGCCACACACGACCCGGGGGTAGGAACACGGAAATAAACTTATCATACTAAAGCTTTTCTGGACAGAAAACCCCCAAACCGTGTTAGTGCCCTCGTACTTTGCGGTAAGGCTGCTAACAGCACCGCCAGTCTACCCTCGTCAGTTCTCAGAGCGGGAGGAGGCTCGGACCGCTGACTGCTGTAAGCTTTCTCATCACCGCAGCCACTCCTGTCTTGACAGAGGGTCCCCTTTGCCCACGAGCAACCTACGAACCTCCAACACCCTTACGCTGTGTCTGGAAACACGTGAAGGGAAAAGAGAAAGGCCATACCTGCAACGTGCTGAGGAGTTCGTGGAGGTGAACGACGCTCTGGACGACCTGCTGCAAAAGGAAGCAATGGACACATCATCTCGGGACTGAGTCTCAGAACCCAGTGCACCAGGTGATGCCTGGCAGCGTAACCCCCTCAACAGGGCAAGGTGCTTGCGTCTGGATGGAATGTTCCCAGACGGAAAGCACTGGAAAGAATAAGCAGCTACAAGTGGCCAAGACATACGGAACAAGAATAAGCAAACAACTACGTTCAGGAAGAACACTGGCGCACATTACATGCAGATAAAGCACCAACTATCTAAATTGGCACAAAAATGACATGCATACAGTGTCACAGAACAGAAAACCCATAGCAAATAATAAGAACTTAGCATATAAGTAGCGTTTCTAAATCAATGGAGAAGAAAAGAATATTCAGCAAATTATTCTGAGAAAACTGGCTAATAAATCTTGGGGAAAAATTAAGTCGGGATCCTGGCTCACAGAAAAAACACTCAGATGAAGATGTTAAGTGTAGAAAAAGAACCATAAGAGAGTTGTAAGAAAATAGAAGAATGTCTTCTGACCGTGAGACTTTTTGAAGGCTTTTTGAAGAAGCAATGCAAGAAACCAAAGACGCACTTTTAACAGTCACCGTGTGAAACAGAAAACGAAAAGGTAGAAACATACTGAACAGAAAGCCAAACAAAAAAATCCTTGAATTGAGAAGGGTTCTTGGGCACCTGCGTGGCTCAGTTAAGCATCCAACTCTTGGTTTCGGCTCAGGGCATGATCTCACGGTTCGTGGGTTCAAGCCCTGAGTCCAGGCTCTATGCTGACAGCGTCGAGCCTGCTTGGGATTCTCTCTCTCTCTCTCTCTCTCTCTCTCTGCCCCTCCCTTCCTCATATACACCCAGCCTCTCTCTCAAAATATATCAAAATAAAATGGCTCTCATGCATCAGTGAGAAATGAATACCCTCATAAGAAGACATAAACCAGCAATTTACAAAAGAAATACAAACGGCCAATCACATAACCAGTTAAAAATGGTTCACCTGTATTTGAAATCAAATAGATGAAAAATAGAGAAATCACCCTTGAACTTATGAAACCAACAAAACATCAGTTAACGACTGACCCCTCCCAGTGCGGGTGAGACCAAGGCCAGCCTCGTGTGGAGGAGGGAGCACGGGGCGGCGTGTGGAGGGAACAGTCACTGCGCGCACAGGGCTGTTCTGTGCAGGGCTATTCCTGCTGCACTGTTCGCAAAGCAGAAAAGAAGAGGAAGAGCTGACTAAACTATGGTACGCAACACAGCAGCATGCAGCTGTTAAAGAGCGTATTTGTACAAATATGCTCTGGGGAAACACTTCTAAAGTGTGTTAAGAGGGAAAAAAAGGGTATGAAGCTCTGGGGGGGGGGAACTGATATCAATTATATACAACTATTTTTATACTATTCACACCCACACAAAAATATGCATTATGTAGAAAAAAAGACTACAAATGGAAACATCAACCATTTAACAGTACTACTACTCTCAGTGGTGGGATTCTTTTATTTTTTCCCTTTTTTCCATTACTGGACATTTTTCAAACTTTCTACTATGACCACATATTCCTTTTATAATACAGTTGACCCTTGGGGTGCCTGGGTGGCTTAGTCAGCTGAGTGTCTGACTTCAGCTCAGGTCATGATCTCACAGTTCACGAGTTTGAGCCCCGTGTTGGGCTCTGAGCCTGGAGCCTCCTTCGGATTCTGTGTCTTCCTCTCTCTTTGCCCCTCCTTCACTTGCACTGTCTCTGTCTCTCTCTCTCAAAAATAAACAAACGTTAAAAATGTTTTTATGATACAGCTGAACAGTGCAGGGGGCGGGGTGCTGCTTCCCTCAAACAGTAGAAAATCCATGCATATGTAACTTTTGACGCTCCAAAAACTTAACTACTAACAGTCTACTGTTGACCCAGTCTTACCTATAACATGAACAGTTGATTAACCCATATTTTATATGTTACATATTACATATATACTGTATTCTTACAATAAAGTAAGCTAGAGAAAAGAGCATTACTACAAACATCATAAGGAAAACACATTTACAGTAAGACACTGCATTTATCGAAAACAAACACTGCATGTTAAGTGGACCCATGCAGTTCAAAGCCACGTTGTTCGAGGATCAACTGTACTAAGAACAAAATACAAAACAATGATCAGGCTTAGCTCTCCTAAAAACACTTTTTACCCCTGTTTTCAGTTTATTTTATTTTTTCTAATACTTACTTTGAGAAGATAGAGGGAGAGTGTGTGTGCACATGGGAAGGGCAGAAAGAATCCCAAGCAGACTCTGCACTGTCAATAGAGAGCCCGACGTGGGGCACCATCCCACAAAGTGTGAGAGCACAACCTGAGCTGAAATCAAGAGTCAAATGCTCAACCGACTGAGCCACCCAGGCGCCCCTCAGTTTATTCTTAATAAACAGAGAGAGGTTCCCCAACAACAGCGGACTCCGGCTGGGTGTCCACAGGGTATAATCCATAGTGGAATGCCTTTTCTTCCCTGACCTTTGTCATGAAACACAGGGAGGAAGTCATCGAATGAAAAAGAAAGAGCTAAGTTTTGCTCAAGCAGCAGGTGGCAGAGCAAGAGTCTGCGTGCGAGTAAGTTTCTGTCATGCAGGGAGAACGCGCTGAGGGGGTTCCTTCAGACACCCCAGTGCTTAGACTCCATGCCAACAAGCAGAAAACATCCTTCTGGGTTTTAGGGGAAGAAAGGGGAAAGGCTCCTTTAATTTCACAGTTTAGAAAAAGCTCCTCAGGGACTAAAGATACTATGTTAGAAACCCAAAGAGCCTCGTAAGAACCCCACAAAGCCGCTGTCACAGACACTCCGGTCTGCTTCCACACACGGCGCACACTCAGAGCCACGCACGGGCGGCTGGCCCGGAACAGGAGCTGCTGAGGAGCAACGAGAAGGGACAGGAGTGGAACAGGTGCGATTCTGCGCTGGGCCAGCAGAGCTCAGCTGAGGAAGGTGAGGAAGACTCAGGTCAGAGTCTGCCTTCCAACGAGAGCAAAGCCATGGCTGCTTTCAGAGGGACATGCGGCCAGTGACAGGCACACCTCAAAGAAGGAAAGTCAACTCGAGGCCCCGCAGGACAGGAAACCAGTGCCCAGAATCACCCACGAGGTGACCTGCCATGTTCCACACTTGTGGCCTTTGGCGCCAGGCCCGTGTGACAGGAAACAAGGTCTCAGCCTGTGTTCACAGAAAGCGAGAGGCTGGCTTCTCAAGGACAGAATGCTGGGAGGCAACGGTTTGACGAAACTCGAGGATGGGGCCCTGGGGCCCAGGGATGCAAAGGAGAGGAAGGTAGCAGCCGGCCGTGCTGGGAAGTGCACAGATTGTAGCCTGGGGTCAGCTTGTTCACGACAGCAAGACAGGAACGAGCATTCCTAGCCTAGCAATTATAACAAAGCCCTATTCTTAGACGGAGCCCACAATGCCCTTACCTCACTGTTTCGTTTAAGCATAAATACCAGGTTAGCATTTCCACCCTATAAAACAAAAACACATTAATGAAAAAAAAAAAAAATCCTGAGGCAAAACTAACATTCAATGTGTGTCCCAATTCTGCTCTGGCTTCCCATTTTCGTTCTTTCCCACCACAGCGTCTCACTGCAGGGCAATGAAGATTTGGAGAAGAACTTAACTGAGGCCCTGTAAAGAGCTCAGGCTTGGCGTGGGACATTTACACAAGCTTCTGAGCACCAGGCTAGGGCTGCGGGAGCCAGGAGCATAAATACGGTCCCGAGCCAGAGAGGCCAGATGGCCAGTAGCACGGGACTCTGAACTGTACGGTTTGTGGAAACACGGGCTTTCCTCTTGAAGTAGGAAACGACAGCAAGTCAAGCATCCAGAACCAGATCATAGCGGACTAGCTGCCAAGATTACGAATGCAGGGCAGGTGCTACGGAGGTCTTAGATGGTGGATTTCAGAAAAATACCTTTTTCAGACCACTGTCCGACTCTGTTCTTCTAAGATCTTGGCCATCCTCTCCCTCTTCCTTCTCTCCTCCTGAAACAAACAAGTTTTTGTTTTTATTTTTCATTAAAAATTTTTTTTATGTTTTATTTTTGAGAGAGAGAGAGAGATAGAGAGAGAGAGAGAGAGACAGCACAAGCGGGGAAGGGTCAGAGAGAGAGAGGGAGACACAGAATCTGAAGAGAGGGTTCAGGCTCTGAGCTGTCAGTACAGAGCCCAATGCGGGGCTCGAACCCATGAACCGTGAGATCATGACCCGAGCCGAAGTCGGACGCTTAACCGACTGAGCCACCCAGGAGCCCCTTGTTTTAGTTTTTAAAGCTGTGAAACAGATCACGCAAGAAAAGAATAGAATATATGTATCTTAGGGATATAGTATTTCGGCACCTTATTAATGCCAAATGGTGGCAGCTAAGTGACTATTAATAATTTTACTGAGGCACAATTAGAAACAGGAAGGAAAAACAAGTATTATTAGTCCTTTGGCCACAGCTTAGCTGAGATCCCAGGAAATTATTTTTTTATTACCCGAAGTAAGCGTGACACTGAAAGAAATTGTTAGTGTTTGAGCAGCTAGCTGCTCAAGAGGATTTCACTAGAGCATCTATTGGTTGAATGGGACTGAGGAGCTGAAGCTACCAGAGTACATATTATGTGATGGTCAAGGATCGCCTACACCAGTACAGGTTCTAAATCACTGACCTTGTTTTTTTGTTTTTGTTTTTGTTTTTGTTTTTTAAAGTACGCTCTAGGCCCAGTGTAGGGCTTGAACTCATGATCCCAAAAGAGTCCCATGCTCTCTGACTGGGCGAGCCAAGGGGCCCTGACTCATTTACCTTTAGAAGCATTCATCTGATGGCTGTCAAATCCTCCAAAGGTCTCTGCTCTCCGCGGCAAGGAAACAGGGCCGACCGGACCTTCTGGCTCAGCAGGACTGCTGACAGCCTGCCCGAGTGTGCCTCCCAGGCTGCCGCTCACCAAACCCTGAAGGATCTCCACTGGAAAAAAGGAAACATGCAAAAGCGACATTTCATCTTCCAGTGAAAAAAAGAAAATCTCAAGGTAACACACAAGATGTCCAGGGAGAGCATGGTCAGAAAATTCCAGAGAGGGACTAGGTGACTCCCTTTGCCCAGAGAAAGGTCTCAGCTCAGAACATGTGCTTCAGCTGGACTCTACTGGGAATTCTACTGGGAATAAGACCTTTAGCCTTATTTATAGGAGGCCTAAGAAATTTGAAAGGGCACAGGGAAGACAGAGTAATTTACTGGAAGGAGCGTGGCCTTCTGGAGTCAGAGCCAAATTAGCCAAAAAGAATTCCTTGGGGGAGTAAGATGGGCCAATTTGAGAGCAGCAGCTAAAACAGGCAGGGTTTTGCCTGCTGCCACAGTGAGTTCAAGGGACCAGAGCAGAGACATATCCAGGTTCTCAAATCTGTGACCAGCGAGGCCTCTTTTCTAAAGCAGCGTCCCACAGAAAGGACAAAGCACTTCTAGTGGGATGTTTGAGCAGGAGGGGAGCAACAGAGGAGGAGGAAGGGCCAGACGGAAAGGAGGAAGGAAACAGAGACAGGGAATCTCCTAAGATGTCCTATTTTTTAAAAACGCCACACGGAAACAGTCAAAGGGTCCCATGAAGTGAGAACAGGCATCTGAACGGAGAAACTTGAACTTAACTTCACGTAAAAACGAGCAACCGGGAAACATCAAAGTCAAAGCTCACACAAAGCTAACGATAGCAAGCGAGAGAAGGAACGCGTGGGCCTCACTTCCCTGCACGTGGTAACAGCACATCAGAAACCCATGTTCATAAAGCGGACGAGCTACTTACAGTGACGAGAGGACACGGGCAGGGAGGAGCCCAGGCAGGAATCCGGAAACACAGACTCAGACAAGTGGGAACAAAGAGAAACAATCATTTTAGGGACGAGAACTACAAGACGGGAGCCAACAGACCCAACGGAAAAGAACTTACCCGAAGGGGCAGGAAGAACACTGGAGCTTTAAAGATGGGAGGGAGAGAGCGCGAAGAGAAAGGGACAACTACCGAGGACAGGTGGTGACGGCCCAGCAGGCGGGGCGCCGCGCGTTCTTGAAGGAGGAAATCCAAGCCCGGGCACGGGAAAGATACTACCGACTATACTTTAAGAATACTCTTTGGAAATCTGCAAACTCGGAAGCCACGCCAAATCAGAACACTGAGCACTGGGGGCCGCCAGCTCAGAACAACCTGCACACTAAGGCCTCTGCTAGTAACACTGCCTGGGTTTCAAAAAGGTAGTTCTTTGGGCGCTTGGCCGAAGGCACGTGACTTACACGGGAAAAACTGAATCCTGATCCCACACTGACGGCAATGCTCTAAGTCAGAAGAAAAGGAGTAACGTTATTTACGGACAATTAAGATACCCAAGGGGAGAAAACATGACTCGAGGATTTTCTATCCGGCGGAGTGGATTTTCAAGCAATCAGTGGCACAGATTATTAACAGTGTGGAAGGACACGGGGTACAGTTCTCGCGAGTCTTTCTGGAGAAAACCTACTGAAGGATGAGCTTCAGGCATCCAGGATGACAAACCACGTGACAAGAGCCTCAGCAGCGATGACCACCCCTACGGCCCAGACTGGTCTTAAGCTATTCATTTCTTACTTCCAGAAACACAAGCTTCTTAGAGACAAGACTCTAGTCTTCGGCAGACAACAGGAAGAGCCTAG
Organism: Hyaena hyaena; assembly: GCF_003009895.1. Lineage (NCBI taxonomy): Eukaryota > Metazoa > Chordata > Mammalia > Carnivora > Hyaenidae > Hyaena > Hyaena hyaena. The sequence goes on along the minus strand of NW_024080900.1, from coordinate 1,341,252 downwards.
AATATCTTCAGATGCGAAACAGCCAGGCAGCTCTTGGGAGCTACTGGGGTCGTGGCAAAAGGACTCCGAATCCAAACCAGAAGGTGCTGGTTGGCAAAGGGAGGACAACTTTGAACTTGTCATAAGGAGAAGGGTTACAATGACTTGAACTCCATCACACAGGTTTCTATTCAAGAGTCTACAACAAGAGCTAAAAAGTTCTGGTCATCTTCAGAGGGTGACCACAGATCAACTCACTATCCTGAAAATCAGTAGATAAAGGGGAAAAAAAACCCAAGCGTTCTTCCTTTTGCCTTCCTTTCCCTCTACGTTACAGAGAAGGGGACAGCGGGCGGTTCTGTGCTCCGATACAGCACAGCTCTGAGTGCGCGGCTCACCGCAGGGACCACGGCCGAGGAGCTCGGCCTCTGATGCAGCTGCGGGTGTGAAGCAACTAGGACGGAGGAGCGGACGCCCTGCCTGAATGACAGCCAGACTTGGGGAGGGACGACAGGTCCAAGAGCTCAGGTCCTTCAAAGGGAAACTGGGTGGGAAAGAAGGGGATGGCGGGAGGGCTGGGAACGAGGACTCTGAACAAGCCTCATGAAAACCACAAGCAAGACTGCAGTGTCTACGAACGTGCCCGTGGCCAGAACACCATGGGCCGCGGGCCTGGGTACTGGTCACAAGGATGCTCCTCTGATAATAACTTACTAAACAAAATTATTTGTTTGGGGTTGTTTTCTGTATTCGTGCTTTATTTTACAATAAAATAGTAAAAACTGGTAGATAATGTCAGTGAATAAACCACTTTGGGAAGAGATCAGGAGGGGTGATTACCCTCATTTATTGCACTTTTCATTAAAGGTCCTCCTTTGAGCGCCTCTTCGGTGCTGGAGCGGAAGAGCACTCTAGAGCTGTGAGCTGGGGAGCACTCCTCGGGCAAGGGAGTGCTGCACTCTGTCATGTCCCGGAAGATCATCTCCTTCTCTTCCAGTAACAGGAGGATCTGCTGGTCCTTCTGCTGAAGCTGTTCTGCAGGGGACAATGGAGGAAAGGTCTGGTCACTTGACTGGGTGTTTAGTGAGAGACGACCAGGACACGGGCGCCACCTCGTGGTCATCGCAGGGACAACAGGGAACACAACACAGCTCCACCCCCAAACCCCCTTTCCATCATGAAGGCAATTTGTATGCAGAGTCTTTCTAGACAAGATCAGAATTTCTGACCTAATGAGCATGCACTTTGTTGGAAACACCCCTAGCGCCTGTGTGTTTCTCAACCCACTCCTGTCTGCACCTGCTCTTCCCAAGGCTACCATGGCTGGTCCAACGAGGCCTGGATTCCATCTTCCCCCCTTGGAAGGGTCTCCCTCCCTCACTCTGATGACACACTGGTGCTCCTGCCCCTGCAGTGGAAGGCCCACCCCTCTGGGCTCCATCCTCTACCTCACACACCTCCTTCTGGGATCTTCACACCCACGGCTCCAATGACTTCCCGCGTGCTGGTAACTCACGCAAAGCACCCCAAATCCTGCCCACTGCTGAGCACCAGACCACCGAGTCCCACGAGCCTGTGGCTATCCCGATGAGGTGCCCAGTCCTTGTCAGAAAGCTCTTTTCTCCCTTCTCCTCCCTCCGGCCTGTGATCTCCATCCTCCAGCTCGGCTGTCAGAGACCTGGGAGGGCTTTCGTCTCCTGCTGTACCCCGCTGTTGACATCCACCCTTCTCCCTGGGAGTCTCCCCGACAGGCTTTCCACTCCCAGGGGCTCCCCGACTCCCTCCAGCAGCTCCCCCACTGGCTTCAGTGCCAAGGAAGACAATTCAGGCTGACAATTGCTACACAGATGCTATCATTTCCTTGTTGCCGGTCAAACCCTGGCACCTGTCCAGCCTCACCCCCTCCTCTTGGCCCTGACCCCCGAGACACACCAAGCTGCCCGCTCCTCGCCAACGTGCAGGCCCTCTTCACTCTTCACCTAGCAGTGCATGTCGTCTGGTGCAGGAACTGCTTTCAGAGTCAGCTGCCTGGGATCCCCCAGAGGGAGGATGAGGGCCCGCATCCTCTGGACGGGCCTGCGGTCTAGTCCATCATTTATGCCTGTCTTCCTCACTAGCGTGGCCTTCCTGATGGCGGGGATGCTGCCCCAGGAATCTTTGCACCCCCCACCCCACAGCTCCTAATAGTATGCCTGGCCGGGTGCTTCAGACACGTCCGGAGAAGGCGGTTTTCGTCTCCACCATATGAAACACGGGCCGATAAATCAGGTGCAACCGTGGCTTCAGCCTAAACCTGCCACACCCGCTCCCCGAAACACAACGTTAAGGCCTTCTCCAGCCACAGGACTAACTGGACTCTGCAGGTGCTGACATTTACCTGACTCTGGGCCTTATTTCTACCCAAAGCACAGCATTTGGTAAGCGCTGGCAGAGAGAGGGGAGCCCCCACTGTTGACAGGCAGGGGAGCAGAATCCTCAGCCAGGAACCACGTGTGGGACCCGGGACTGCTTGGCCTTCAAGGGCCTCAGCTTTCTCATCTGCATAGTGGGGATGAGCATGCAGGGAAGTGGCCAAGACTACATGAGACACCAGGAAGCAGAGATCGAACGTCATCGGTGGGCACACTTCTCCCTAAACAGCCTCAGAACTCACTGTGAACACACAGCACGGTCGCAGGGGTAACTGATAAAAACAGTAACTGGAAAATTCTTTTCCTCTAGTACCTCTCTCTCTGTTTTAATCTTAGACATGACCGTGAGTTTCGGCAAACTCCTCTGCAACAAAGTACTAAAAAGGTCACTGGTCCAAGAACATGGACAGTGAGACGAGGATGTCCCCTTGACCTGGTGTCAGACTCCTTCGTTGCTCCTTCGTCAAAAGCCACTGATGTCCCTGTTCTGAGGCACGCGCCGGGACCGCAGCCCTGGAAGCCGCTCGCAGCTTCCACCCCTGCACACGCTGCGCGCACCAGGCCCAGATGCACCCACTAGCCTCACCTTTTAATTCCCGGGCTCTGCCGTCCAGCATTCTCTTTTCTTCCTCGTTCTCACTAGGAATTCCCTCGTCTTCATCCCTGTTCCTGACACCAACACAGCACAAAACAGATCAAGAAACCCTCCCGAGGTCAGTGACCCTGGCCGCCGCCCCGGGTGGGATGAAGTCATGGGGGCTGGGACGTGCTGGGGCGTTTTCACTTACAGGGTGTTGATCGTGTCCTGAATGATGTGAATCCAGCTGTTCCGCTCCTCCTTGGAGCCGGCGTGGACTTCCACCATCTCGGGGTCCTTCATGCCCATGCTGATGAGGAACAGGCCTTTCTCTTCGTGCGCCACCTCTCTCACAATCAGCTTCTTTAAAGAGATCACCGTTGACTTCTGGTCCTGGAGAAAGGGGAGACGGCCGATATGAGAGAGGCGTGCAATCATCTAACTCTCAAGAACCACCCTGATCTAAGGTACGACCAGATGCATGATCTCACTCGTGTGGAATCTGAAAGAAACAGAACCCAAAAAAGCCCACGCCAAACTCAGGGGAAAAGAGACGGGACCTGTGGCTACCAGATGTGGGGGGGCCGGGAGGGGTCCGAAAGGCCCCAGCTCCCAGTCAGGAGAGAAGCAAGCACGAGGGGCGAGGGCCATGGCTGACACAGCTGTGCGGCACCGAGAGGGTGCTGGGGTCCTCATCACACCAGCTCCCATCTCTTCCCCGTTCCCTTCCCACGGGGCAGGCCTCCCGGACGCGATGGCAGCCAAGCTCACTGTGATGAGCACTGAGTAACGCACGCAGACGCAACCACCACTCCGCGCGCCTCCCCCAGTGACCTGTGTCAGTTTCTGGGAAAAGGGGCGTCTGGTTTAGCAAACTGGTGGATTTATGATCAAGAGAAAGATCTATTTACATTTTATCAAACAGAAAATGATTTCCAAAAAAGAGATGAGAATTTGCATCTGCAGAGGATCCGACATGGCGTCTGCATGAAGAACCCTTCCGGGTTCCTCTGTGAGTCTGTGTGGCAACAATACAAACTGGCACGATTACGGGGCGTAACGTGCAAGAAACACTCCGGTGACAGATTTCTTTAGATGGGATGTCCAAGGCTCCCAAAGGGACCACGAGGGAACAGAAAAATAACGTTTTGGGGGGCAGGGAGGGGGAATGGCATGGATATAGAAAACTGCAAAGGTATCTGACAAATCCCTCAGAGGAAGCTGTCCCGAGCAAATTCATTTTGGGAGGGAGGAGGGCAGCGATCCACGCCCAGACTTACTACCCGTTCCGGCTGCTCTGAACCCCATCAAACAGGAGCGGCCAACAGTTCAGCTTACCAATGACGCAAAGACGTATTTCTGGTCTTTTTCTTGAAGGAAAACTAAAATGTCGGTAAGGAGAACTGCTTGAGCCTCTGTAAAATGGAGAGAGAAAGAACAAGGAGTTCTTAGCGGCCAAGTGCGGTCAGAGCGCCCCTCTTAGGGGACAGTTCAGCAACCCACCCCACAGAGCAAGCCACTCGGGACCACACAGTACACTCCGCTCCTCCAAGGTGACCGATTTAAGTTTCTGTGGGAGCCATATCTGGTCATTAGATTTTCAGAGGCAGTTTGAAATGGCCGCTATCACCAAAGCCGTACCTTGAGAAAGCTTGAGTACTCAGTTCTGGAAAGATCTACCCATAAGGCAAGACTTTAAGAATAAAATACTCCCAAGATGCCTAGGCGGCTCAGTTGGTTAAGCGTCTGACTTCAGCTCAGGTCATGATCTCGTGGTTCACGAGTCTGAGCCCTGAATCGGGCTCTTTGCGGACGGCTCGGAGCCTGGAGCCTGCTTCTGATTCTGTCTCCTTCTTTCTCAGCCCCTCCCCCATGCATACTCTGTCTCTTTTTCTCAAAAATAAATAAAACATAAAAAAAATACTCCCAGAATAAAGCTGGGAAGGACTTTAACAGATGTCAAACAGCACCACGTTCCACGGAATCCTCGGGTGGTAACAGTCCTCGACTTTTGATTATAATAATGGGACAGGCGAGGGACAGCAGACCAGAGCCACCAACAGCTGATGGAGACAAATACCTCAGTCTAATGAAAGGTGGGCTCCCCCTGGCCCCCCAGGAGAACAGAAGGGCTCCACGAGCCCCTCTGGTTTCACAGGTACACGTGAACACAGCAGCTCCCCGAACCTGCCCAATGTCTCCTAGCCAACCTCAGCCTCTCCCTAGGACACAGCCAGCTCTTCCTCTCAACTAAGACAAAGGTCTTATACTCCACTTGGATCTAGTAACCTGAAGAATGCCACAAACTCTTGATCTGTGTCAGAGTTCGAATTTTCTATTCCTCCCGTGAGGACAAAGTCTGGCATCTCTGAAGATGAGCCATCTACTACTCTTTCCTCTGGAAGGGGGCCTATGATTCCTTGAGAAAAGAATGGGGTGGACTTCGGCAGCCCCCTCGCAGGTGGTCAGGTCCCTTCCGGCCTTTTCTACCACCTGCCACAACCGGAAGCCCCTCCCCGTGTAATTCACTACTAAGCTATAAGAAAACAGAAGCAAGGATGTCTCATTCCTGGGGAGGTACAGTTCTTCAGCTGAGACCACAGGAATTTCCTATGGACTACTATTAGTTCTGACATGCTCTTAAAGTTTACTTTAAAATAATTCAGGTGTCTGCCAAAACAAAAATTCCAAAACTCCCCCTCCGCCTCCCACAATATGGGGCCACCTGGGGCATGCACGCCCTCAGGGCCACCGGGAACAGGTACCAGCAGGGCCACCCTGCCTTGCTGTTTAAAATCTTTTCCTTCCTTTGCTCTAGCTGCATCGTTTCTTGTCATCCTCCTGGAGTTTACGATCTCATGAGCAATCTCGGCCTGTCCTTTCTGACAGAAAGTTAGGAACGATCCGACGGTGGCTGCTCCCGTGCGATGTGTGGACGCGGCTCCCAGGACAAATCAGCTGGTGGAGTGCTAACAAAAGTATCTGCCTCTTGCTTGCTCTTGTCTGGTACCTGCACAGACTCAGACAAAAAGCAAGCCTTACCTTTCAATCTTCCTGCCGCGTTCTTCAGAAACACATTCCCGTCCCGCACAAGCTTCTTCCGCTTCAAATCCTCCTTGGCAAACATCTGGCCGCTCTTCATCCTCATGATCGACTTGCTATCTGTCTTCGTGTAAATCTCATTGAGACGCACTTTCTTCTCGTAACTTGCCACTTTGCTGTCTACGGCTCCAATCACATCCTTCACCAGGCTCAGGGACTGAGCGAGATCTTCCTGCTCCACCTCGTTGTCTTAGAAGGGAGAAATAATCCTGTTTTTAATGGATCCTTGCAGGCAAGGTAGCCAGAGGGGGAAGCCTACCTCCTCGCTCCACACCGTCGTTTCCCCAGCGTCATGGGGACATGCTACCAGAGCAAAGCCAACACACCAGAAGTCGCGTGCCTCTCCCTGTCATAAGGTTCGTTCTAAGTTACAGGTTTTCAAGGACCCAGACAACACACAATGACATGCCATGTCCTAAAGTAGGAGGGGGAGAGGGGGGAACAGTATTTTAACTCTGTCTCTGTTCCACCTCATTTGCAACATAACTGCCTCAGAGCAGCATTAGTGGAAAGAGAGACCAGTGAGTCCCGCATAAGTGAGAAATAGCAGCGGGTCCAGCACTTAGGGAGAGAGCTGGTGGGGGTCAGCACCCCGTCCAGGGCTCAGGGAGAAGGTTTCCGGTCTCTGAATCTGGAGGGAATCAGTAAGCAGTTCCTTCCTTCCTGCTACCCATACATCCTAAGTCTGGTGACCCAGCATTTCCAGTTTTCACTTAAGAAAAGGGTTTTTAAGGTAAAACACAGGATCCTGTTTGGACCTGTGAGAACGTGCAGGAGTTCTTCACTGGGGCCTCTGGATCCACTGGACATAGGAAATAGCAGGCAGGCCTCACACAGGACTGGGTGAGAGGGGCTCAGTTAACAGTGTGCCGGCCTTACACACGACTGGGTAAGAGGGGCTCAGTTAACAGCGCAATGGCCTCACACGGGACTGGGTGAGGAGAGGAGCTCGGTAAACAGCACGCCAGCCTCGCACATGACTGCCTGAGGAGAGGGGCTCAGTTAACAGTGCACCAGCCTCGCACAGGACTGGATGAGGAGAGGGGCTCAGTAAATAGCACACTGGCCTCGCACAGGACTGGGTGAGGAGAGGGGCTCAGTTAACAGCACGCTGGCCTTGCAGAGGACTGGCTGAGGAGTGGCTCAGTTAACAGCGCACCGGCCTTGCACAGGACTGGGTGAGGAGAGGGTGGACGGACTCACCTTTGGTACACTGCAGGATCCTCTGGAACAACACTGGGTATTTGGTGATCCGCTGCGTCACCAGCAGTATGCACTCCGGGATTCCCAGCCTCCTCACGACAGAGCTGCTCATCTTCTTCTGCAAAGGACAAAGCGGGTCGTCAGGAGCGTCTCGAGGGGGCTGCGGCTCAACGGACAGTGACCCAGAGCCGCGCACAAGGATGGGGGTTTTCCACGTTTCACACCGATACCTTCACAAAGGCCTGAAACCGCTTATCCTTGGTGTAAAGGTCTTTAAAGTAGTTTACAGACTGGTTGTGCTGCCCACAAAACTTGCCGTATGTCTTCTTTAAGCGCTCGGCGTTCTCCCCCGAAAACTGTAGAGAAAAGAGAAGTCAGGGTGCTGAAATTTTACCACCACTTTCTACAGAGTTCCTGGTCTCTTTGTTCCACCCAAGGGTGGCTCCCCAAGAATTCCCTCAGAAGATGAAAATGGTGCTGCAGCTTTGGGAAACAGCCTGGCAGCTCCTCAAGAAGACGCTGAGCGGAGTTACTTCCTGACCTGGCAATTCCACTCCTGGAAGGAAGGCTTACTCCATACAAGAGCTTGGATAGGAAAGTTCACGGCCGCCATACCCACAAGTGCCCCCAAGTGGAAATCAGCAAATGCCCATCAAAGGATAATCAAAGGTGGTATATACATGCATGAACGATTATTATATAGTCACGAGAAAGAATGAAATCAATGGATACATGCTGCAATACTGATGAACCTTGAAGGCATTATTCTAAATGAAAAAAGCCAGTCACAAAGGACTACATACTATCTTACGTCATTTACAAAGAATGTCCAGATTAGGTGACTCCACAGAGACAGAAAGCAGATCAGTTGATGCCCAGGGCGCTGGGGTGGTGGTGGTGGGGGGGGGTGTGTGTGTGTGTGTCAGAAAAATGTTCTAAAACTCAGTGTGGTGATGGATGTACAACTCCATTAATACATGAAAACCCACTGAACTGTACACGTTAAAAGGGGGCATTAAATGGCATATGGATTTATTTCAATAAAGCCATTATATATATTTAAAAAAAACAAGGGCGCCTGGGTGGCTCAGTCAGTTGAGCGTCCGACTTTGGCTCAGGTCATGATCTCACAGTTCATAAGTTTGAGCCCCGCGTCGGGCTCTGTGCTGACAGCTCGGAGCCTGGAGCCTGCTTTGGATTGTGTCCCCCTCTCTCTGCCCCTCCCCTGCTCATGCTCTGTCACCATCTCTCAAAAATAAATATAAGGGGCGCCTGGGTGGCTTAGTCGGTTAAGCGTCCGACTTTCGCTTAGGTCATGATCTCGTGGTTCGTGGGTTCGAGCCCCGCGTCGGGCTCTGTGCTGACTGCCAGCTCAGAGCCTGGAGCCTGTTTCAGTCTGTGACTCCCTCTCTCGCTGACCCTCCCCTGCTCACGCTGTCTCTCTCTACTAGAAATAAATAAAACATAAAAAAAAATAAAAAATAAAAAATGTTAAAAACAACCACCACAGAAATGTCTATGTAGCACGCACATAAGTAATGCACCATGTGTTCTACTTTCTGTTTGTCATAAACACAATAGTAAAACAAGGGGACCCACTAGATGTTCTCTGTGAGAGTCTTAAAAATTTCAAGGTGATGATTCAGAAGGCCATCAGGAGCAGCTAGTATCACCCAGGGACCTGCTTATCTCAGCTACCTCAGGCCCGCAGGCCTAACCATTCTCATGGCCCTTTAATCCGTCCCAAGTGTGTGCAATCTCACCAGCTCATTGGAAAGTATGTTCACTCTGGGGTAAACCCATGTTTGTGTGTGTGGTCCCCACGATGCACACTAAGCATCGATTTCCAACTGCAGTAAAAATCCGTGAAGGCAACACAAATGGATTCTTATCCAAAAACTTGAAAAAAGGTTCAGGGAAGCTGGCTTTTCCTCTTCCCTTTACAGAAGGGGAGCTGAGGCAGAGAGATTTTAGGGGGTCTGCTCCCACCGTGATACAAGTGGTCTGAAAGGGTGATTCTCAATTTTTTTAATGTTTATTTATGAGAGAGAGAGAGAGAGAGAGAATGGGGGAGGGGCAGAATCTGAAGCATGCTCCAGGCTCTGAGCTGTCAGCACAGAGCCCGACGCGGGGCTCGAAGTCACGAACCCTGAAACGGTGATTCTACAACTGGCGCATAGAACACACAAGTGGATGCTGGGAGGAGGGGGGTGCCACAGATCCTACTGGAAGACGTGCTCAATACAATGAGCTGCAGACAGCACAAGTCAAGGTTGGGTGAGGTACCTGTGTGGGTCTGAGGGCAGAGAATTAAAAGATGTGGAGACTGGTGGAAGGGGATGTTGGGGAAGACAGGCCCTCACTGGCAGAGCTGGCCGCTCGCACTCCGCAGATAGCGCGTCACAGCACGTACCACGCTGCGCGTGTGTCTGCTCTGCACCGAGCCCATTTTCACCTGAGAACTGGGTCTCCCGAGGCAGGGGTCTAAGCTGAATCTGCCTCTGTGGCTGCACCTGGTGCCGAGCAGATGCCCCGTGAATACACGAGAAACGAATGAGTGAACGCATCGCCGAATTGGCGAGCAAGGGCTCTGGCGCACGAATATAAGGAAAGGACACCTTCCAATGCCCAGGTCCATGTCCCAGCAGTGATGCCTCTGCGTCCACACTGGGGCACAGACCTGCTGGCCAAGAAGAGCAAGGTCTTGTGCCCTTCTGCCTGCGAAGGTCAAACTAGCAACAGCTCCGCCCCCCCCCCCCTTCAGTGTTTTAAAAAGAAACATTAAAAGTGATCCATGACAAACATATCTCAAAGTATCAAAATAACTTTCTGGCCCAACTGTTTTTTTGGAGCAGGATGGAAACCATACCACACTCTGATGAAAATATCAGCAAGGTCTATTTTATGAACTCTTCTACAGAAAGTTTTTCATTCAGGTGGTTTTCAGATAAAGGAGTTTTGTTTTTGTTTTGTTTTTGTTTTGTTTTGTTTTGTTTTGTTTTTTTAATGCTTATTTATGTTTGAAGGAGAAACGAACGAGGAAGAGGCAGAGAGAGGCTCGAACTCATGAGATCGTGACCTGAGCTGAAGTCAGACACTCAATCACTTGGGCCACCCAGGCGACCCCTAAAGGAGTTCTTTTTGATTTCAGGCACAGGAGAAGTTGAGACTTTCAACAAATGGCTTTTGATTTCGTAAACTACACTGTTTCTGATGATGGTATGGATACTGAGGAGGCAACACGGCTTTAACTGAGTACCTACCACATATCCTTCGGACTTCACGTATACACTTAATTCTCATTTTTTTAATGTTTACATTTTTTTCTTTTTTAATGTTTGTTTATTTTTGAGAGAGAGACAGAGCGTGAGCGGGTGAGGGGCAGAGAGAGGGAGACACAAAATCCAAAGCAGGCTCCAGGCTCTGAGCTGTCAGCACAGAGCCCAATGTGGGACTCAAACTCAGAAACTGTGAGATCGTGACCTGAGCCGAAGTCCGACGCTTAACCAACTGAGCCACCCAGGAGCCCATGGATACATTTAATTAAAAAAAAACAAAAAACAAAAAACCAGCATCAGGAGAGAAAATAGGTCCTCGTTTATGGAACAGGAAACTGCGGCTCAGGGAGACAGAATAATTTGCCTGAGCTTACAAAGGTAGCAGGTACAGCCAGAATGTAAATAGAAGCCTCCTGAACCCCAAAGCTTCGCTTTTTCCCCCACTGTGTGGAAAGACCCTTCCCGTGGCTCACCTGATTTACAAGCACATCCCCCATCCTCTTGATGAGAAAGTTCCTCTCACTTTTATCCACCAGCGAGTCCTTCTTCCGCTCCAGGATCCTCTGGAAGAACTGGCTGTGGATACTGATCAGCTCGTCCAAGCAGGGGAAGAGCTTCTCCACTGTCTGCTGCTCGAAGAGCAGCTCTGTCATCATGCCCCGGCTGTACACGTCGCTCATGATCTTGAGCGTGCGGACGTGGTGCAACTCCGTTTGCATCAGCTCTGAGGGAGGACAGAGTGTGACGGTCAGGAACAGTCTTTTAAAGGGTTTTCCTTCAAAGGTCAGCTGCTGCTTTCAGAAGCCACTTTAGTCTGAAGGCTAGTTAGAGCCCAACTGCCACTTAAAACTGGGTCAACAGCTATCTTGCCCGTAAAGGGTTTCCCTCTTACTCCCCCATACTTTACATGGCCCAACACTCTTCCGCCAGCATACTGGGCTCCATCACTCTGCAAGGGTGCTTTCCCAAGTGGTCTCTCTTGGATTCAAAGCCTTTCATAATTGTGGGGTCCCATTTTCTAGAATACTCGTGCTTATGGTTTCTAGGGTAGCTAAGGATTCACACTGAATTGTCACAAAAGATCTCTGTCTAGGGCCGCTGCACAAATAAGCATTCGTGTTAAACAAAATGTTCAATAAAATTAAAGGAAATAATTTTAAAGAGAAAGAGAAGGACAGAAGTAAAACCCTGTCTCTAGACCCCAACGTTTTTAAAGAATGACTCTGACATGCTAAGTACTTGAGAACTGGCTTCCCACAGTCCAGTGAGTCACCGGCTAAACAGTGCTGCACAAGGTGAACCAAGTATTAGCAGAGTGAATGGCGAGTCTCACCGTAAATCACTTCTTGCCGTTTGACCACATCTTTCTTTTGCTGTTTCAGAAACTTGCTGTCCACTATTTGACTCCAGGACTCGGCTTCTAGCTGTCTGGATTCCATCTCAAAGTCGCCCATCAGCTGTCCTTCATTCATGTCTGTACCTACTCCTCAAAGTATCAAAAGATCAGTATCAGAATCTTGGATCTGGGAGCTCTAGAAAGCTGGGCCTCCCTGGGGTGGTAACTTTGTAAGACACAAGCCCTGCATTAACACAGAGGGTATTTACACAACGCATAGTCCAGGGCTAGAAAGGAATCATTTTCTGTCTGGGACTGAGACACTCTACATTCAAGATTCTGGCTAAGTGTGATAAATATCCCATGTATCAAATGTGACTGAGACACGATTCCCACGTGAGGCAGGAACTGGAAGGGACCTGGTAACTTCACTTAAGAGAGTAGGCTTATAACCTGCCAAGAGATCTACAACTGACCGAAAGTTAGTTGATGAAAGTCTGGAGGAAGAAAAAGTCTTGATACTAGAGTATGACCACATTAAATCAATGACATCCCTCCCTCAAATGGGCAACTATCTAACAACTGGATACATCTGAATATCAATTTATTATAAAGCATGCAAGGAAGAGGCAGGTAACTATTATTCCATTAACACTTATATTCAGGGAGCAGCACACGGTCCCCACAGATGCGTGAGACACAGGCCACAATGTCCTCTTACCCTCATCGGTAAGTGATTCTGTTGACTCGTTGACCTTGCTGATTTTATTTAGTGAGTCCGTCGAATGAGACAGGAACTTCCAGGTATTTGATATGTTCTCATCATTGCCAACGCTGGGGACAAAAAGCAGCACACACTGTCAAACACATTTTCATAAGCCATGGTCTGCCTTCTTAAAGGAGTACCTGAACGACTCTACAATGACAGCTGGGGCAAGCACCACAATGATCAGAAGACAAATTACTTATGTCGGGTACCCAGCCACATGCAACACTATTCATAAAGGTCAGAAGCACTTAACATCATTGCAAACTTGAACTTCTGAGCCTTTTTTTTTTTTTTTTTTAAACAAGAGGTAGCAGGGAGAACGCTCTTCCCTTAAACTCTATATACATTACATAAGAAATTTCTCCACCTGAAACTCATTGTATAACCACTACCCTTTTTATCCCTGTTCCTTAAATAATCACAGACCAAGCACTTCTAATAAACTGTGTTCTTTGGACTAAATGATTGTGGTAGGACACAAAAGGAAGCCAGAGTCATTTAAAGGTTTACATTTTACTTTAAGAATAACTTTTTAAACTCATAATGCAAATACATTTTGATGCTGTAACAACTCTGAAAGGAAGGCCTTTGACGAACAATGCTACAAAAACAAAACAAAATAAAAACACTTGAAACATGCTTTTTTAACATGGAAACACTAGCCAGCAGAGTTTAGGAAACAGAAACAAAAGAAGATTTGCATCCTGTAGTTAAGAATTTTGCTCTAGCCTAGGTTAAGAGAGATGCAAGAGATGTTCCGAGTCCTACGTTTGAGATTATTTCTTTACTTGATGGGAAAGCAGGAGTCTTATCATCCGAAGCAGCCAATAACATAATCATCAGTCCTGCGCTAACCCAGCGACGACCGGGGCCTGCATGGTCGGAGGCCATAGCAACCTTTGCAGGGACTACAAAAGGAACTTAGTGCAAAAGAGTGAGTGGGGACCTAACAGTCATAACTGGCCCATTATTCAGTCCCATGGAACTGACTTAAGAGTCAAGATGCAAGGACAGAAAAGAGATTTAAAGAGAAGCAAAAACATCAAGTTCATCTGACCAAGAGAAAAGTGTAATATGTGAAAATTTAAGTGGTTACAAGAGAAAATTCAGTAAGAAGTCATACCCCCCCGCCTCCATTTCCACTTTTTATTTTGATCTAAAAACCATCCCTTGACAACCTGGGTTCCTTAAAAGGGAGGCCGACCGTGCACAAAGCATCAGACAACCGGGCTGACAGGGGACCCTTGTTACAAGATGGCGGTCAGGACGCCGCATCAAAATGTCATCCCCACCCTCTTCATCCGTATACTCGGTTGTGCACCAAGTCATTGTTTCACACTACTTTTTCCTAATGAGAATCTTTTTGTCAAATGATAGGATTACTACGCTCTTGTCCCCTAGATGTCAACCGTGCTATGTTTAACCCCCACTTACCCAGCAATGTTCTGTATGGAGACACTTTTGGAGAGCGAGACACTCTGCTGGGACCGTCTACTGGCAAACATGGGAACGGCAGTGCTCTCATCCACCAGGAGGACTGCGGATCGGGGGCGCTCCTTGGGCTGGGAGGCTGTGAAGGAAGGGAGGGCACAGACTGAAGCACACGTTTCTCAGCTCACCAGGACGGCCTCCTCTGACGAATGCCAAATAGAAGCCAACGTCTCCAGAACAGATCTGCGCTGGAGTGTAAATGCATACAGAAACTATGAGGATAGTCGGGCAATACCTAGTGAAACTGCAAATGCCTATACCCCTCGATCCTAATTCTATTTCAGGGCACCTCACTCTGCAAGAGACATGTGTGATGCTTGAAATGACATATGTCCAAAGTTATTCAATGCAACACTAGTGATAAAAGCAAAATACCAGAAAAGACAAAAATGAGTACCAAGAGAAGATCAATTATAAATGATGGCACATCATATACTGGAATATGATGGCATCTCCATGAGCCAATATAGAGCTTCAAGATAATATCGCAATGGGGGAAAAATCAAGGCGTAAAACAGTTACAAAATAGACTCTTATGTTTGAAAAAAAACAAAAAAAAAAGAAAAATTGGGGCACCTGGGTGGCTCAGTCGGTTAAGTGTCCGACATCAGCTCAGGTCATGATCTCACGGTTCATGGGTTCAAGCCCCACATTGGGCTCTGTCTGGCAGCTCAGAGCCTGGAGCCTACTTCAGATTCTGTGCCTCCTTCTCTTTCTGTTCCTCCCTCACTCTCACTCTGTTTTGGTCTCTCAAAAATGAATAAATGTTAAAAAAAAAAGTTTAAAACATTAAAATTATTAAATAAAGAAAAATTAATAACCCAAATTGGTCTTTGCTTTATTTTAATAAAGAAGCTGAAGAAGATAAATACATAAAACTAAGAAGAGTGGTTACATGTGCATGGGACGGAGGTCAGGCAATAGGGGTAAAGAATTGTGTGATAACAGTGCATTTAAACAGAGAAAGTAATTCAAAGGAAAATAAATTCAAACAAAATTGAATTCAATTCAAAGGAACATAGAATAATTCAAAGGAACATAAAATTGAAAGAATTTTCAAGATACAGGGAACCACAGAGCTGGGTGGCCAGGGGTCCTTTGGGGGTGCCTCGCCTGCAGCTCTGGGGTGCTCGTCAGACGTGCAAACTCCCTGCCTGTCTGCCCTCGGGGCTGGCACCTGGGGGTTCACATTCTTTACGGGCTCCCCAAGTGATTCTTTGGCACCCCTTTTGAGAAAACAGATTTTGACCAATCCCTTTCATTTACAGCAGGGTAAAATGCAACCTATGTTTAACATGGCACAGCTAGGCCCTTCTCATCCTGCACATCCCTCCTGCACGTGAACAGAGGGGAAGCCAGAGCTCTCACTACGCTCAAGTGGACACAGCAGCGTTTGGGTTAACAAGTGATTTCTCCCTGGTAACTGGGCTCCTGCCCCAGACGCGAGCTGCGTTATCTGTGTCCCCAGGAGTGTAAAGAGCTGGAGGAAACTGTGCTGGGGCAGCTGTTATGACTTCACGGTATTTCAGGATGTTTTTGACTTAATCAAAATCAATAAAACCATTAATTTCCAATTCAAATTCTATTTAGAAGAAGGTGATATAATAAAACACCAGAAACATGCTACACTTGCACACACCAGACCCTTCCTGCAGGAAGCACACAAGGATGGAGATGTGGGCCGTGCCCCAACAGAGAAGGGGGTACGCCCAAGTGTTCCAGAGCCGGGGCACAGCCTCGGCGCAGCTGGAGGGACATCGGCGAGCAGATAAAATCTGATGGAGGAACAAACACCGGTTGGTGAAGGGGGGAAGGATGTGGCCAGGCTGGAAGGGGGGGCAGACGCTGACGAGGAGAGCTGGGTGAAGGAAGCAGTGGGAATCATGTAGGAGGAATGTGAAAAGGAGGGAACCGGTAGAAGAGAAAGGAAGAAGATGTATATAAACAATCAGTAGAAAGGGCTGGAGAAGCTGAGTGAGGTCACACTATGCAGAACCCTAAAAGTGAGGAAGAACAACTTTGTTTTTAAAAAAAAAAAAAAAAAGTTTTGTATGTGACCTCTACACCCAATATGGGGCTCAAACTTACAACCCTGAAATCAAGACTTGCACTGGCTGAGCCAGACAGGCACCCCAAGAACAACTTTGTTTTTAAAGGGCAGCATGGGTGGGCGTGGTGAAAATTATAATTTCCACTCAGGTAAGTGACTTACTATCTCTGAGCCTCAGTTTCCTTCTTTGCAGTGATGGTGACAGGAGACAAAGCTAACACTGAAGGAGGCCTACCATTAGGTACTTTATAGGCTGAAACCACCGTCATCCGTTTCAATGACATACGGGGTGGGATGGAGTACATGTCCAAGGTCACAAGGCTATTAAGTGGCAGCACTGGGCTCCGACCCATACGACTCGACTCCACTATCCGCATTTTTACGTCACACACATCAGTGGGGGTGACACAGCAATAAGAATACTTGTGGGGTCGGAGGTAACACACAACCTGGCCTATGACAGGTACACTTTTTAAAAACAAGATGTTATTTTATCTGATGTGAAAGCCAACAGATTTCTGAAGCGAGGGATCATGTCCCGGAAAAAAAGTTAAGGAAGATCAGGCTGGGAAAAGGTGCTGGAATGGGCTAGGTCACTGACGGGAGTGGGGGGTCGGTCTGGTGAATCTTCTCCTACAGCCTTCGTCTCCCTAAAGGGAATTCACGGTCTCCTGGAGGAATTCAGAGCAACCAGGCGTGCGGCAGGGGTTCTCAGGCCAGAGTGTGCACCAGCCTCACCGGAGGACCCACGAGAGCACGGATCGCGGGGCTCCAGCCCTGGAATTTCCCAGGCAGTAGGGCTGGGTGGGGACCAGCAACTCCCTTCTTGCGGATCCAGGAACTACACTTTGAAAAACACTGCCTGCGGGAAGTCCCAACAGGTGTCCGTGGGGCCGATTAAGGCGACACTCAGAACTGCGTCACTTGTGGTGGTAGCTGTAAAGGACTGAGAGTCCTGCTCTGGGGGTCTGATGACGACACCGGGGGGTGGGGGGCAGGTTTGTGAAAGAACACGTGCAGCAGTCTGAGGCAGCTTCTACTTAATAACACACAGACCTCAAGGTGACAGATGGGAAAGAAAGGATGAATAAGCCGTAAGTCCTGTCTAACATAAATCCAACACACAGACCAGTAAGAGACATTTCCAGAGACAGACAGACATGTATCCACGGAGTGGCTGGAAGGACGTGTGTTAAATAACTACAGTGGGTGCTGAGGAGGGAATGGAATGAGGGAGCGGAGGGCGAAGAGGGAGAACATGAAGTAAAACCCAGGTGGAGATGTGCACATGCTGGTGAAGACAGCATGACATAGATGGAACAGTCATTCGCGCAGTTTTCTGTACCACCTCAAGTCCGTGGGAAAAAAGAGAACGATTTACTGAACTTTGCAGTTTATATACTGAGAACCTCGATCACCAAGATCTCATTTTCTTCGTGCAACTGTGAGGCCTGAAACACAAGTGTAAGTGTCAACCCTCGGAAGAGGAATTTCAAGATGCACGGGGTCACCTGCTTAAACATGGACACAGGGCTGCCTTTTAAGCGAACACACACACCCTTCTAGAGCCTTCTAAGATAGCCGATGGCAGAACATTAAGCTTCTGGTCAATGAACCTGCGGCCTTCTCTGACTTAACACAAAACAAATACTCAAATCTTGATTGAGAGGAACAAATGAATGTTACAAAAGTACGTTTAAGTCCTGAACCAGAGAGTGAAAAAGGGCTGGGAGAGAGGAGGGCGGAGTTACTTACGCTTGCTTCTCATGATGACTGTGGGCAGCGAAGACGTGTCATGTGCCTGCATGCTCCCCTTGGGCTGCTGGAAGAAAAGGAAAAGGAAATAATTAAGACGACGAAGGCTGTGTCCACAGCTTCTCTTCTGTCAGACTTCAAGAAGCCCAGGGCAGGGGGAGCGCCGGCCTGGGTCCTGGCCGACGGTCCACAGCGTCCCGCCAGTCACCCCACTGGGCTCTCTTCTGAACCCAGCGAGCGCCGTGGCCCCACAAAGGCTGCTTCTCCTGCCCAGACGCCCTTGGGCCTTCACCATGGGGCATTCTGCTACTCAAGAGCACGCGAGAACCAGCTCCTCAACCACCTCCTCGGTGAAGCCACCATCACCTGCTTTCTCCTCCTCTCCCAAGGAGACTGGCGGTGGCTGGCAGCCCTGAGAATCCTGCACAGGCCTCCACGGGGATGTTCCCTCCTTTGTGGCCACCGCCTGCTCGCCATCTTCCCTATAAGAATGCTGGTTCCCTAGGAGCAGCGTCCGTGCCTTTTTCTATGCCTCCAAGGATAAGCATTAATAAGGTGCTAACTAAGTTGCAGGTGCAGTACTCATTTTAGTTGAGGCTTTTGCTGTAGCATCTGACAGAACCGCTTTGTGTGAGAACTTACAGACTGCACCAATTATCCTGAGGTAAGTCATTAGTGGAAACAGGTTGTTTCCAAATTAAAATTAGAACTCCCTCCTTTTAGGCTGTGTTCCCTTCTAGGGGACATGCTACATTTCCATCATCAGAACCTAGTACATTCCCAATAGCATTAAGTCTGGTCAGAGGTCACAAACTCCATGCCTGTGGGGGTCAGGCAGGCAGCAAATGACAGGGACAAGGTGGGAGGAGAGGGAATCCCATGGAGGACGCGGCAGCCACTCTGGCCCCAGGGGACTAACACTTCCCATCCACGTCCCCAGCATTTAGGGACCCAGACGCCAGATACCATTCTAGATGCTTAGGATCGATCAACACATCAAACGTTCCTGACTTCAGACTGTTCAGCAAGTCTGGTGCTTACATTCTAGTCGCAGGGGTGGCGGAGGGGCGCAGACCATGTAAAATCAGCGTAGTAAGTAATACCAGCTGGTAAACGCAGACACTGAGAAGGTGGTAAGTACTTTGGAGCAAAGGAAAATGAGCAAGGTGAAAATCGGGAATTCCGGGAAAGAGGAAATATCCAGGGTTGTGAGATCTTCCAATTCTTTAAGGAAAAATCAGCAATCCAAATTGAGATGAAATGCGATTTTTAATATATTGCATTAAATAACCCCCCCCCCCCCAAATTATTTCAAGCGCCAAATTTATGTCCATGGGCTGATAAGACCTGGGGTTCCGAAGTCTATAATTTTTACACTAGCTCAGACTAGCAGTAGCCGCACCATCTGGGAACTTGTCGGAAATACGAATTCCTGGCCCCGCCCCAGAACATGCAGCTCTGGGAGTGGGCGCAATAAGTGGTCTTATAAGAAGCCCCTGAGCGGGATAGACACGCACTCAAGGGTGAGGCCACCGCACTAGATAAGCGTCTGGTGACTGGGGTGGCACCCTGAGTGTCCGCGTAGACGGCAGCTGGAGGGCGCCCTTCGGACAGGGAAGAAAAGGACATTTATTTATGGGTGACCGGAATGCCAGAAACCAGAGGGTACTAGGGGGCATGCCGGACACCCACTCTCAAGGGCCACCTGACGAGCAGCACCCATCATTGTTCAGTGCGCATTCCTAGAGCAGGTGCTACCACACGCCCGGCACTCCCTATCCTTGCATCGTGTGCCCAGAGCCAACCACGTTGTGCCCTGTGGACTCAAGTGCTGCCAGGCAGGCTGCGCCAAACCCTAACCACCCTCATCCCCCCAGCTCCCCAGGAGGTCAGGGCCCCTGAATGGCACCCAGGAGGAAGCCAGGTGTGTGACCGTTGGGACAGGCCTGAACCCACGGTTCAGAAGAAAACCACCGTAACAACAACACAGAGACATTCGTATCATGGAGAAATGTGTATTTAACCTGGAGTTCTGAAACCGCAGATTCTTGAGCACGTTAATGAAGAAGAGACTTAGTCACTTTAGAGAAAAACTATAGTTTGGTTATTCTGGTCTCAGTGTAGGTATCAAGTGATTACAATAAACAAAAACCACAACCTGGCCTCTCCTGACCCCAAGGACCAGTCTGGCCAGAAATGTCTTACCTTCATCTTGACCTTCGCACAGGAGGCCAGACTCTCCCTGCAGCCTTTGTGGACGAAAGCACTGCAACCTGAAAAACAAGCAGAGCCCAAGGTCACTTCGAGCAGACAGATCTCCGATCCTGACTTGCTGCGGCCACAGCAGCCCGGGGACTCCAGGAGAAGTCACTCACATGTCAGAATCTGGCTCTAACTGAAACTACAGACTGCGGTCACCTTCCAGAAGGCAGGCATGTGATGTCATGTTGAGGGGGAGAAATGACAGCAGATGTGATTTCTGATTAACGGAAACTAGAAGTCTGGAGCCGCTCAGGCAGGAAGTGCAGAGGCTACCAAAATGAAAAGCAAAAGCATCTGCCGTCGGCATGTAGAGCCTAAGGCACAAAGAAATAGGCCAGCAGAGCCCCTTGCCCGGAGCTGGGGAATCCGTACGGCTGTGTCAAAGGCAGAGTGTGAATCTGAGAGTCCACCTGTTCACGCCCTTCCTTGGGATGTTAATACCATGCACGACCCAGCCCGAGTCTGGCAACGCAGAAGAAAGGTCATCAGAACCACCCCTGGGAAGCCGTGCCTGAGTCAGGAGCAGGTGGGAGAAGGCTTCTGGAAAGACAGGGCAGAGTCCATATCCGCCAAGGACGCGAACCTCAGCCCCCTTGGCTCCAAAGCCTCTGATGTAAAAATCCAAGTCCTCTGTGCCTGAGCAGGTCAGCTCTTACTGCTATGAGGTCATGAAACAGAGCTCTGCCAGGAGGGCCATCTGCGGGGACACCCTGTGACGAGAGCCTGTCCAGGGGATGGCTCCCTGAGAAGAGCAACCAGACACCGCTCACCAGACAATGCTTTACGGGCCGACTCAGGAAGCACAGGCCCTGCCCGTGTGAAACCACTCACTGCGGGCCGAGATGCTTTCCTGTCGCAGACGTGCGGGTCTGGGGACAGTGGACCGATGCCGGGGAGGACAGGGCCCAAGGATGCAGGCCGCCGTAACCCCAGGCCCCAGCAGCCTCTTCCCACAGGCCTTTCCTCAGTGCTGCACCCGCCTGGTTCAGGGGTCTCTTCCATGATGCCAGCAGCCACAGTGCACCGTGAGGCGCTTGTGGTTTTCTCCTCCACGGGGGCTCCTCTCGGGCAGGGACCCTCATCCGCTGCGGAAACTTTACATCTCTCCACCACAGTGGCTGGCTCATGGCACTGATTCAAATGTCTGCTTCAGAACCTACTAGGCCTCTTTTATCTAAACACCAAGCGCCCTGATACAATGCTGATTACAGAATATGAAATACCCCCTTATTAACAGTAAGAGGGGCACAGGAAGAACAGCTTTAAAGCCAGATGTGATTCAGGTCGTGGCTCTGCTCATTAGTCTGATCTCAGGGCCTCAGTTTCCCCATCTAACAAATCAAAGGAAGGTCCACATTTCCCCCCAAGTTCCTTCAGTCTGTTATTCCATAAGACTCTTCAGGTTACATCTCTTGAAGGGGATCATTTTTCAAAGTAAATCCCACAGGACAGTCTGACGTTTCAACTTCTATGTTACCTGAATTACCACTAACGACCACCTCTACCAGCTCCGCCCCATGGGACATTCACTATCTGGTCACATTTCTGATGTTAACAAACCGGAAGACATGATGGCAGCAGGAGGTGAGGCTTTCCTGGGGAAGACTCACATAGGCGTAGGCGTCAACAAGAGGAACAACTAAGAAGGTTTCAACTCCGTGAAAACTGTATTCTTGTCTCTACTGTGTTCCTTCCCCAGGGGCAGACTGCAAGGGGATGATGACCTGCATACCATGCTCCTGGTGTGTGACCATCTCCTTTTAAGTCGCAAAGCTGCCCCAGAAGTCGGCAGCGAGACAGAGGTTATGGACCCCTGAACGGGAAGGCTGGAATTTCTCAGCAACGTCCCGTTCTGGGCATAAGGAGGCCGCCGCAGAAAGAGACCCCTGGGGAATGACTCATTCTAATCAGCAAAAGAAAACACTTTGAGGATGTTTCACTAAAGAACCGGAAACCACGGGCCCTTGTTAATTTGTCCAGTTCTCTGAGACTTGAACATAAGAAGCAATTTTGATAAAGAAGTTGCCGTTTTACCACTGAGAGAAAAAGCAGAATCACAAACAGAAATCCACCTAACTCCTGAGATGCCAATGGGGCTATGCCCTTCTTCCCATCATGCAGTGCAACTCCTATCCCAGGATCTAGACCCCAGGGAAGCTTGGGTGAAGACTTTACACCTCTCTAGCCAATGGTGTTCCAGGAAGGGCCAAAGAGGCAACAGGTAGGCTGGACCATATGTCTTTATTGGTTTGTATTTAAATATCTTTGCCTCTCTCCTTCTAAAAACTCTTCAATTGGCTCCCCGTCCCCTTTAGGATCAAGCTCATATTTCTTGATTTGCCAGGGCCCGTCGCCACGCACTGCTTGGCTGTCCAGCCCCTCACCATGTTTGGCCACGCCCATGAGCCCTGAATGGAAAATGGTGCTTTGCGCTGTGTCCCCTCCCCCAACTGGGCTGGCAGGACTCAGGTCTACGAAGTCCTCGCTGACTCCCCAGGGAAGGAGAGACTCCCCATGTGTGCACTCGGGGTACTCCATGCTCGCCTCCATCATGGTGCTGTCTTGGGCACACTCTTCTACCGATGGAAAGCTCTCTGAGGGGGTCTCACTTTGTGTTTTACAATTTCTATACTCCTATCCCCAGCTGCTGGCCCACAGCAAGAAGGGCAGCACAGCAGTGGAGGTCAAGTCCCGCAGTCCTTTCCCAGGGAGACCGGTGTGTTCACCTACCCGCACGCCAGCCTCAATCAGGGCACCTGGCTCGCAGAGGCTGCGAAGCACGCAGTTCTAGGGCCTTCCAGCTCTTCTATGCAAAGGCTTCAGAGCTCCCCTGGCCATCGTTCCCCAGTCTCTCACAAAACCCTGCTCAGCTGAAGTGTTTCACACACCTCTTCTTCAATACCATGCCTCCTGCCCCAACCAGACCTGTGTCGGAGAGCTTTTCCTTCACTCCATTCTTCTTAAACAAAAGCAAACGGGCAGGGATTAGCATGAGGAAAACTAACAATCCATGTTACCAGGAAAACCACACATTTTGAAAGACAACTAAATGTATCGCCACACACAATGACAGTATCTTCAAAGTGTTGAAGACTCAGTAGCAGAACAAGAAGACAAAGAAGGAAACGTTGTACAGACTGACAATTTACAACACAAAATGGGGCCTGATCTCTCCAGAAATCAGAGAAATGCAAACTAAACCAACAGAGAAATGCCGTTTCATACCCAATCAGGTTGGATCAAATAAAAGCCTGTCAATTCTAGGTGGGAGATGCCAATGTGGGAACTCTCAGTGTCTGCCCGGGTATCTGGAAACCGGCACCTCCATTTTGGAAGAGTCAGTTGGCAACATCTAGTTGACAATGTGCCTGCTTTATAAGTTAGAAATTCTCTTCCTGGTGGACAGCCTGGTGATACATACAGAACCATAGGGATGTCCCTTGTAGCCCTGCTTAGAGAGAAATCAAAACAACCCAAATAACTTAGGGACAGATTTGATAGATTCATAAAACAGAACACCATATAAGAGTTATGAGTCAGCGATCTAGATTAAATCTGTTTTTCAGTATTCTGGGTCCTCCAGATCTAATGTTAAGGAGAATAAAGCAAATTACAGAATGAGATATACTGTATGGGACCATTTATGTAAACTAAAAAGAATTAAATGTTGTTGACATAGAAGATAAAATGATAAAATACAGACTACATATACACTGAATTCATGATAGTGCTTGTCCGTGGGGAGGGAGGAAAAGACACCAGATTAGGCAGGGGAATAAAGGGGGAGAGGAAATTGACTTTCACGGTTTATTTCTTGACAAATCAAAAATAATCTGAAGCAATACAACAAAATGTTACTTTTTCATTTGAGTGGTGAGTCCACTGGTATTGTTAACATTATCGAGGTACGACTTTGCGCTAGTATTTAAAAAACCAAAACCAGGGGCGCCTGGGTGGCTCAGTCATTTAAGTGTCTGACTTCAGCTCAGGTCACAATCTCATAGTTTGTGAGTTCGAGCCCTGTATCGGACTCTGTTCTGACAGCTCAGAGCCTGGAGCTTGCTTCGGATTCTGTGTCTCCCTCTCTCTGCACCGCGCCCCCCCCCCCCCATTATCTCCCTCTTTCTCTTTCCTTCTCTCTCTCAAAAATAAACAAACATTAATAAGAAAAATAAAATAAAAAATAAAAACCTAGTGTTAACACATTTTAATATCCTTCAAAGTTCCTTGAGTTTCCTTGAAAACATTTTCTGATCCTTTAAAGTCATTCACAGTTGTTTGTGCTAAATTAAAAACAATTTTCAATCAGCTCTTACTGTTTTCCATTCCAGTTACAAAACTGCATTTTCTTCTTTGCTTTAATGAAAATCTATAAGGTTTCTGGCATCTCTGGGCAACAGAGGAGGTGGGATTTGCCTGAGAACTTGCTGCTAATTCTGATCTACAAGTGACCAGTCCGCATCCTGGGCCACAGCTTGTTTCCAAAGTGCATCCTGCCTGTTTCCTCTCTCCCTGATAAGCTCCCTCCCCTGAAAGAATAAAGCAAAGGCAAATTTTGAGGGGGTGGTGCCACCACTTTTCAACAGGCTTCAGCAACATTCAACTTCTCAGGCCAGTGTTTTGAGATTTAAAAGACAACTCCAACTGATGAACCGTAAGAGCAGTGATAATAGAATGTATGTCTAAGCCAACAACATTCCCCCCACTTTCTTAGTTAGCTGAGACAGGCCCCCAAACCCATACCCCAGCTGAAATTTTACTGTGCTCTGTAACAGGGTCGCGAGGCTCAGTGATCAGTTAATTCGTGCAGGGATGTCTGCCTAACACACTCAAGTTCCCACTTGAAAAACACTCAGCTTGTTACCAAGTTGTCCTGGACTTAGTTCACAGCCCGTTTTGTGCCATGCGGGGGTGATTTAGGAGCTCTGGCCCACTGACATTTAACAGAGGTTAAAACCTTACTCTCTGTTTTGGAACACAGACAATTACGAAGAACATAAGAGTCGAAGGCAAATCTAATAGTGTCAAGCTCTTTGCCACAAACCATAGCATGTTGTTAGGGAGATCAAAGAATTATTTGGCCTTTTAGTTATTTATTTTAAAAAAAGATTTCCTAATAGCAGTAAGCAATATGCTTTCATTTTTCAAAGTTATTCAAAAAAAGGTTTCAGCACAGTGGTTTAGGAGAACAGATTCCTAATTAGATTCCTCTGAACTGAAATGGAAACAGCCCAGGCTTCAACAACAACAACAACAAAAAATTTTTTTTTCACTTACCAGGAGGCATCAAACAAAAGAGTATGAAGGAAAACCCACAGAACTGGGAAATATTATCTATCTTTTTTAACCTCTGCCACCAACCACCAATGGTCTGTGGTGAAATGTTCTATACTATACGTCGTTTCTCTTTCAGCAGAAAAACAAAAAACTACCTGTCAGAGAGACCAGCTTGAGAAAAGCTTTAAAGAAGGATAAGAGCAATGGCCATGTCAAACGGAACAGAAATCACAGAATGGTACGGGCACAAGAAAGCTATGACAGGAAGGATTCACCTTCTTTTTTTTAAAAAAAATTTTTAAAAAATGTTTCTTTATTCTTGGGAAACAGAGAGAGACAGACTGTGAGCAGGGGAGGGGCAGAGAGGGAGGGAGACACAGAATCTGAAGCAGGCTCCAGGCTCTGAGCTGTCAGCACAGAGCCTGATGCAGGGCTCGAACCCACAAACTGCGGGATCATGAACTGAGCCAAAGTTGGACATTTAGGTGACTGAGCCATCCAGGCACCGCTAAAGGATTCTCCTTCCTAAGCTGAACTCTGAGGTGAGGGTACTTCCCACCCTTGAGTCCACTGATCATCCTCAGGGAACACGATAGGTAGGAGTCCTGCCCAGCAGACACGGATCTGGGGGAGAATTCTCAGATCCTTCTCAAGAAGCAGGCTGAAGGGTCACCTTTAAGGACAGAAATGTGTAACTTCTTCCTATCATTTCAACCCTAACCAAGAAAACTAAAACAAAACAAGCACCAATGAAAACAAAAGCAGCAGCAGCAGCAGCAGCAGCAGCAGCAGCAGCAACAGAGCCATTTAGGTTTGAGCCAATGTAGAAACAAGAGCTCCAAAGTGCCTTCTGCAACTTCTTTGTTTCAAATCTTTGAGGAGTGTGAAACTCCGTGGTCCGGACTGATCGGAACTTATTAGCTACAAGGCATGTAAAATGTTCTTCGTAGCTGGTGTAAGAACCACAGAGCTGATGTACAGAATAAAGGGAAAGCCACAAAAAAGAGCCACATCATCTCAGCTGACCTGCTCACATAACAGCAGTTTTCAGAAGAACACGGTAAACAAAAATGGAACAGAATTCAAGGGCTTGGGTAAGTACTGACTTCACTATTTAGGCTCTTCTTTTTACCTTCCTTTCCCGCTAAACAATAAATTTATTTTACTTTGTCATACAAGCAATGAACTCTCCATGCCAGGAAACAGCATCTAGAGAGCTGCCTTCCTGGATAAAATCCAAAGCAAAAATCGGACCGTCACATGCATTCTGAACTCTCATGTTTCCTACTTCAATTCCAGCTGATCTACTTGTTTATTTTTTTTTTTTATCAAGAGAAACAACCTACCGTAAAAGTACTCAGAAGCTGCTAACACAACAGAAAATAAATCAACAATAATCTCAAGATCATCTTACATCTGTTTAAAGCAAATAAAACAGAATCACTGACAAGATCCAAAACCCAAACATAATGAATTCCTTACTCGGAAGGACTCCACCACACGTTCCAAAGACCAAAGTATTTGTGGCAGCTGGAAAGAACAGCTGATGATTCCAGGAGAGCTTTGCAGAGCCGAAGAAGTAAGAATGGGAAAGACACTCTTTCCTTTCCCCATCAGTTACCTAATCCTAAAACGAGGCGAATTTTGGCTGAGAAAGAAAGACCTGCCAGGTTTCTCTTAGATGAAAATTACTTGAAAGCAGTCCTGGCAGGAGGCTTGAAGTCCTTGCTTTCACAGTCTGTCTTCTTTCCCCGCCACCAGCAGACTGCAAAGAACTATACGGAGGCTTTGTTCCTTGCTGTTTCTGGTGTCTGTGATCAGGGCCATTTCCATGCAGGTCCACAGAAAAGGGACTCACGCTTTCACCCAGAGTTAGACTGTACTGCAGGCTGGTCTGGATGTACTTCCGTGGAGTCAAAAGCAGGTGATAATTTTTTAAATGTTCTGTCCTGTTGAACTGTTTAGTATACACATGTAGAGGTATGTTAAAGGGATTATGGCATCCGGAAGACTGGGCGCATCAGTACCAGCCACCATCATCCCTCATCATGATGGGCAATGTGGCTGACCTTTCGGAACGACGACACTGAGTTGACTAAGCAGGCAACTGGGGGTGAGGCTCCAGGGTCAGCAAGAAGGGTTATGTCAGACCGAAAAGGAAAGCTAATGCTATGTTTCCTGAGGCTCCTGGGAAGATCCTGAGCCCGGGAGGGGATGGAGAAAAGGGAAGGAGGATTCCGGGTTCCCAAATTACTCATATTTTCTACTTCCTGCTGAGATAACAGATGGTACTTCACACACATGAAGGTTCACTGCAGACTCTGTTCTTCTGGAAGCTGGACAGAATCAGCCAATTACTTTTGCTCCCTTGGGAAAATGACTACATATTGCTCCTTCCCCCCTCATTTTTTTTTTTTTTTAATTAAGTGGCAGGGTGCAGACTGTCCTACACAAACCTTAATGCCACCACCAAACGCCGAGCCTACTTCCACGCTCCCCCAGAGCCGGGTGCGGAGCTCTGAAGTTTCTGAGGAGGGCTGGTATGCAAATTACACATGTATTTTTGAAGCTCAGGTGAGCATGAGGGAAACTATCAAACTGCCCCTTTCTATGTTGGATTCTTCCCATTTAAACTTCGATCAAGCAATCGCCATAAATTAAAGAACCACTGGCTGAGGGCTTCTGATGTTTCCTCTTCTAGACAGACCCTCCAAACAAAGAAGATTCTAGTGATGACACACTGGACTCCATGAAATACTTTGTTTCCAGAAGAAACAGACTCCTCAGGTGACTTAATACTAAAGTTTACAAGTTAAACCAAAGACGTTCGGTCCAGAAAAGTCCCATCCCATTACAAACAATGTTAGCATAAAACTATTAGTCAATCTGGTATTTTACCGGTTTTCTACTTTAAAAAGTCTTAAGTGAAATACTGTCATATTATGTGACCTCAAAAATGTAAAATATTTAGGATAGATTGAGTTACAATCCCAACATTCACTTTTAAAGTCATTAAGTGAAAACAAAGAAGCTGCTTTAACAGATCCCCAAGTCAGAAATCAGAGGTGCCGAGGATGTTTACAATTCACATCATTAACTACTTTGGCATCTAATTTACTCCTGTATTTAGTTTTGTGTACATAATATAGAGGATATCTTCATTCATATAGGTAAGTAGGTTCAAATATTAATTTAAAAAATGGCTTTCTTTGTGATCACATTACATTCTCCGGTTAGTTAAAGACAGAAGGAAAACATAAACAGGCACACTGACAGCTCAAGTTAGTATGCTGATGTTTAAATCTGGTTATACTTCTGAGCATTGGTTTTCTTAATTAATTTATTTTGAGAGAGAGAGAGAAAAGGCACAAGTGGGGGAAGGCACAGAGAGAGAGAGAGAGAGAGAGAGAGAGAGAGAAAGAATCCCAAGCAGGCTCTGCACTGTTATCACAGAACTGGAGGCGGGGCTCAAACTCACAAACCATGAGATCATGACCTGAGCTGAAGTTGGAAGCTTAACTGACTGAGTCACCCAGGTGTCCCTAGCATGTGGATTTTTAGTGCAGGTTTAAAATTAGTTTAAGATATATAGATACAGACATAGATATCTATATTAATCTATCTATATGTATCTTTATATACGTATATATGTATATATTCAAAAATCTGCAGAATTTCCAAAACAGGTCCACAAAAAAATCCTGAAAACCAGTACCCTATCTGTTAAAGTATTTAATTACTACACAGACTTGTGGCTGATAAGTTAAGTCCACGAGTCTCCTCCTACACTTAGTTTTTCCTCATCAGGACCAGCACCCACACAAGGGATTCCTCATGGGTTGCTCTGGTATCCTCGGGCCACAGAGGTTTCCAGAAGTGTCCCAGATCCCACTCTCCAGGTGAAATTCTAGCACACACTCTACCATCAGTGTGAACGGCTCAACAGTCCAGGAAGAACTAGCTATGCTTCCTCATGGAGAGAGTCCAGCAAAAGACAAATTCTATTCATGTCTAACAGGAAAAGTATCAAGAAAACAAAAAATGGGTGTAGGATGCCTGTGGTCGAAAGAGGTGCACTCTCATACGTTACAGCAGACATTTCTGTTATCTGACAAATCACTCCTATGCCAGCCGCATGTTTATCTCTGAGTCATCATATTCTAACAGCGGCTAAGAATTAATATAGCCAAGGAGGATAAAAGTCAGCTGTTTTAACCTAGAAAGAACATATACACAAAAATCAATGGCAGTAGAAGACAAAACGTATACTGAGTATAAACTAGACAACCCCCTCCGATCTGAACTTAAATTGAACATGTTCAGAACCAGTCACGGCGGGAGCCACCCACCTACCAGAATATCTACTATGACCATAAACCAGTGGTTCTTACTGTTCTCTACAGCACAATGAATAAGACTCTTTGGATCTTCCAAAAAGATTTTCCGTCTCTTTGTTCCTAGATCTTCTGATAATATGTCACCTCACGCTTCAGGACTGAGAGTCCAGCATCGGCTGCACCGCTGCTTCTTCAAGCTGGTGCTGCCAGTAGCGGTGAAAGAGGAACTCTTAGGTTTTCTGTTCTGCGGACGGCTTTCTGGTAATCGTTTTGCTCTCTGTCTATTAAGCTCTTGAATCAACTATCAACACACTTAGCTCCTTCATCAGAGACCAGGTGACAAGCAGAAAAACCTTGAAGATTATCAGTGATCCAAGGTCTGCATTTTGGTTCTGCTCACACAAATGATGTAAGTACAGTTGTTTAAAAATTCAAAAAAGAATATAAAATAAAACCTGAAGTCTCCCTCAGTCTCTCCTGTCCTAGTCTCTTTCTTTAAATGGTTAACGGCTTGGGGTATATCCTTCTAAATATTCTTGCGTTTTCACATCAACGATTAGTGTTCACTGGTCTTCTGCAAATTCGATCATACATCCAGTTCTACTTCTTGCCTTTTCAACTTATCAAGAGTCTTGGAGACCGGTTTGTGTCTGCAGAGCTACCCCAGTGGCTGGCAAACCATCCACCTGGTGGGCAAGAGTCTCACGGGAACACAGCCACGTTCACCATTTAGGGCTGCTCCATGGCCGGAGCTGAGCGGCCACAAGAAAGACCTGCGAAGCCTCACACGCTTTCCGCCAATTCCTCTACAGAAAGAATTGGCTGAGTCTTGGTCTATTCTTTTTAGTGCCAGCTCCAAATTCCATCTGATGAACCGATCACATTTTACTGACGGATATTGGGTGCCTTTACAGTCTCCCCCATAACGAATCATGCTTCAGTGGGTAGGTACCCAAGGTTATTATACTTTGAGAACTCTTAAGCATCTTGAGAGAGGTGCCTCTCCGCATGCCAACTGCTAGAAAGGAGGGATATTAAGTAATGTAACAGAGGTGGTAAATACTGAAACAGTGGCAATCATGTTACGATACATAAATGTATCAAATTCATGTTTGCATGCCTTCAATTTCCACAGGGTTACATGTCAAGTATATTCAATGGAAAAAATAGAAGGTGCTGGGCATGCACTGCTGCTCAATAAATATTTGTTGACAGGCGGCTTCTGAAGGAATCATAAAACCAAACGCTGTGCTTTGCAGAGTTCAGGTAGCCGGTCTTTGTTGAAGAATTTCACTTAAGATAAGGAACTCAAGTGCATAATTACTAATAGTTAAATGTAAAGAATAAATTCAGCCTGAAGTCGGAAGTGTTTCTAGAATATTTACTCCGCCCTCCCTTCATTGCAGCAGGTGACAGAGTGGAAGTCGTTTTCCTCCTTTATAAACAAACAGAAACCAGAGCATCCCGCTCCTGATGCTGAAATACCTGAAAAATCTCCATGAAGATCCTTCCAGGGTTATTTTCATTTCTGAAATTTTATTCAGTTGTTTTTCACATCTACGCCTTAGTTGCTCTGTTCTGTTCCTGCATTAGAAATCTTATTTAACTTTTTAATAATTCTCATCATCTTCCCCTGTCCACGCACTTGCTAACTTCTTCGTGGTGGCTCCCTCCCGCACGTGCTATCTGTGTTATCGTAAGCTCGGCTCCGGCTTTATGAGACTCTTTTTCCTTCCCATGGGAAGCTGTTTTCTTGGTGCCCCTATGGTTCGGTTCTGTATTTGTTTCTGCTGAGCTTCCTTGGTGTTTTATCATTCGCCAATCAGGATTTCATAAAACCACTTGTGGAAAGTCTCTTATTTTGAGGTACGGATGGTGTGAATTTGGACCCCAGATTCATCTATAATTCAGAATTCTCACTCAGAGCCCTGGGCAAAGGCACGTTTCCTTGCTGCTTGTGAAGGGCCAGTGGGTGGGGTTTCTCTGGGTCCTTCAGTATGGACATAGTCTTCAAAGCTCCAGGTTTTACTTGGGGTCTCAGTGGCTCCCCACTGACAGGCCACCCACCCTGTCCCCAGTTGAGGCAGAAGCTCTTCATTGCTCTGATTAGGAGTTTCGTCAGGGATTTTCCTTTCTGCAGGTTTGGTGATGGATTTTTTTTTTTTTTTTTTTTAATATAGTGCACGGAACATTTTTGTTTTATAGCAGAAAGAAGCAGGTGTTCAGTCTGCTTCACCGATGAAGTTCTTTGAATATCAATTTCATATTGTCGATCAAGAAACATGAGGTCGTCCTGGCTTTCTCTGAGACCAGCGCTCCTAAAACGGGGAGCAGGTACTTGGCAGGAGGGATACACAGAATGGGTCTTCGGGGCACGCGGTGGGGGGGCGGGGGGGACTTTACAGCTCTCGCTTGTGCCAACTTAAAAGAGAACTGGAGTTAATAAGCACTGATGCAGCGGTGCCTCACTCACCCTCCGTGCTGGGCCTGGATACACTGGAGGGCCCTGGAGGCAAGAGCACTTGAGAGGAGCTGGGGACGAGTAACAGAGGCGCCCGGCGCATCTGCTCACTTCCAGCACCTGCGGTGAGTGGGAACTCACAGGGGCTCAGTGTGGTGGGCTGATACACTCTATTTAGTTCCAACTAAAATAAGATGAAAAAGGGACTTAAAAAATTCCTACACAGAACCCACTGACCTAAGACAGTATTATTAATAGAACGAATACCTAATAGCATACAAGAAAATGGCAAATATGACTTCTCTTATTCCTAGAATGGGCTCTTTAGAAGTGCAGTATAGGACAAGTGTGTGATTTCTGCATTAAACATATACAAACTGGGGGCTCCTGGCTGGCACAGCTGATCAAGCATCTGACTCCTGATATCAGCTCAGGTCATGATCTCATAGTGCATGAGACTGAGCCCTGTGTCAGGCTCTGTGCTGACAGCAGAGTCTGCTTGGGACTTTCTCTCTCAAAACAGGCTCTTGGGACTTTCTCTCAAAATAAACAAGCTAGTGTGTACACAACACACACGCACATATACATACACACACAAACGTATACACACATCCTGTGCGAGTAGGCTAAAAACGTTGTAATGATGCACGAACATGCTAAAAAGTGCTTGGTGACTACTGCCCTGGGTAACCAAGTTATCCCAGTACCAAGGAGCTGACTGGGTCAAGCGGCTAAGAAGAAACTAAGGACGTTCAGCTGACGTCCTGGGGAAGGGCCCTCACAGAACCCGGGCCCCACAATGAACAAGCAGGGCGGGGGACCGTGGGAGCCCCCCGTTTCCTAGAGGTCACATAAAACCACTAATGCTGAGACTCTCAGCTTCCCAGTGAGTCATGCATGGAGGAGGAAGACCTAGGCGTGGGTGGGATCCGCCCACAAGGAACGCATAAAGATTTCGAGAAGAGCTCCTCCCATGAGGTGGTGGTGGTGTTTTAAAAGCAGGACAGTACAACCAATAGGGCTGCAGACATTTGGGATATAATATATGGACACAAGTCCTCTTCCAAGAACATGAATGTCCGGCCAGTCATTCAGAAAGCCACGACAGCTGCGGCACAGATGAGCTGGGCTGTGGGCCCATGGTGGCGAGTGCTGTTGGGCTGTCTGCTGGCCCAACTCCACTCTTTCTCTTCAACAAAGCAAGTAGCCCTGAATCTGCTCAAATGAGCTTTGAAAAATTTCAAATGTCATAATTATCTGGGTAACACATCCCTTGGGGTATTCCACAGAAATGACTGAAAACAAGAAACGTCATGAACATCAGAGTCGGAGAAGTGTTTCTTGGTGTCTAAATTAGTCACTATTTTGTCTGAATCCATTACAGGTGTACCACGGTGCTAATCACTGCCTGCCTTCTGGGGGACTGGGCTGGGCCTGGGGTGACTGCATCTCCAGAATGGTCCCTTCTGGCCACAAGCAGCCTCACTAATTTGCTTTGGTGTACGTGCTGCAAATATTATTACTTTCTATCCATCTAACAACAATACAGTGCCAAAGATCAGGGTCTCTGCCAGATCCAACTTGTAGCCCACCTTTGTGTGGCCCCTACACTACAGAAGGTTTTCACATTTTTAAATGGTTGAGATAAAGGTCAATACTCTATGACACATAAAAATGACATGAAATTCAGTGTCTCTGTCTGTAAATGGAGCTCTGCCGGAACACAGCCATGCTCACTGGTTTCTGCACCGTCCAGGGCTGCTTTTGCACAGCAGCACAGTCCAGTAGTTGTGCGGGGCCCTGCTGCCCACGGAGTCTAAGATACTTGCCAGTGGGCCTGGACAAAAAGTTAGCCACCCTCTGCCATGGATTATCTTATCAAAACTAGAGACCACACTCGGTCAACAGACGTGGCTTTAAGGCGGTTCTGATGAGGTCAGCGACAGGTCAATATGGGACATCTCTGCCTGCGAAAGTACCTTCCCTCGGGAGTCACCATGTTGGTAAATGGTCGACGCACACGCCAAAGTACCAGAATAAAAAATGAGCACATACGGCTTGACAAGGGACTGCTGTGTAGCTTCTGAGCTGGAAGCCACGAGGCTGTTTCGAGGCCGACACGGACTTCTGGGACAACAGAACGGTGTATAAGAAACTGGGACTGCAAAAACGTACAGGCTCTATGTTCTCTAGAGTTGATGACCTGACTGACGTTTAAAGGAAGCCACGACTGGCCGACTTGTCCACACACACGGGGAAGGGATCCAGGGTGCATGGACGGGAAGCCTGGGGCAAGCCCAGAGCTGTGCTCACCGGAAGGGGCGTGTCGCGTACCTGCACAAGTGTAGGCGTCCTTGCTGGTGAACGGCTTCATGCACTGGCTGCAGCTGATGGGGCCCACTACAGGAATGGAACTGAAAGTGTGCCCATTGATAGTCTTCTTGTCCTTGTCCTTCTCCTTCAAATCTTTCTCCTTCTCCTTGATTTTCTCTTTCTCTTTTTCCTTTTCCTGACAAAGAAAAGAGCCAAGAGTCAGTTGAACGCCAGAAGGCCTTCCCTTCACCCGGGCACCCAGATGGCACGTGGTCAATGGTGCGTGGTGGTGAGTGTCTGGGATGCAAGTCAGGAGCGCGGTCCTGGGAGACGGTCTTTGTAAGTTGTGAGCGTTTGAGCTACATCGGACGCGCTCCGGGAAGACCGGGCAGACTAAGCAGTTCTGTCAGCGGCTTGGCTCAGCGACTGTTCAGACTGATGGACACAACGTCCCAGGACCAACACTGGGAAGAGGCTTCTGGAACTGGAGGAGGGGAATGTGGGGCAGCCATAAACCCTCCTCCGCCCAAGCGCAGCCCACGGAGGGCGCAGGCCACGAGCTGAGGGCCGGTGGCAGGCAGGGAGCAGGATGGATGGCAGCCCTTCTTGGGTCAGCCCAGGGCAGCAGGAAGCTTTCTAGCCGCAAGTATTAATGTCACCCACAGACACACGTCCCACTCTTGCACTCTAAAATAATTCCTGCAGGACAGGTACCCTGAAGTGAGCCACCACGACAAACTACTAAGCGTCTCGTACTCGGCATCAAGGCCTCTGCATACATTACTGCACCTGATTCCAGAACCATGAGGTGGGCAGGGTGGGCGTCACACTTCCATTTGTACGTCCTTCGTCCATTTGTCTGAGACGATCAGGATCACAGACACCAGCTACAGCTCTGAGCAGCTACTATGTGTTAAGCATCCCAGTCGGCAACTTACACCCAGTGCAGGAAGTGATTGTCTCCACTGCACGTTTGAGGACACCGTGGCTCGGGGGTGTTTAATACTGGAGTTGAGGCCCCATGCCAACCACGGCCCCCGCTGGAATTCAGACCCAGCTCTGGCTGACCCCGCAGCTCTGCTCTCTTCACTCTGCTCCACTGCCAAGGGCTAGAGCGGTTTGTTGACTTACAGAAGGCCACACAGCAAATGCTTGGCAGTCCAAATCACAACCCGGGCCTTCTGTCTTCCTAACGCAGCACTCATCCACTATACTGAATTGGTGAGTGCTGGCGGGTCTGATTTACGTACAGTCGTTGGTTAATGAAATACAGATCATAAAAATTGAGGAGCTGAATCGCTACACTTCAGACCGACAAACAAGAGAACAAGAAAGGGACAAAAACAAACTACTTTACTTTACAAAACAGGAAACTGTTCTAAGTGAAAATCAGTAATTGCTGAAGTATATACGTAACATTCTAGTAACTATCAATATAGCAAGGGGTTTTTTTTCCAAGTAATTTCTCTTTCTTAACTACATTTAGCTGCAGGCTTCTCCATGAGTAAATGGTACACTGAAAAGCATCTGTCTCCCTGCTTAAGAAAGCTACAGCGCGCTCCAAGAGCTGAGAAACTCATCTGCGGCAACTAACATGCTCTCCGGCCTCACAAGGTTCGTCCGATCTAAATAAATAATAAATAATACCCTCATCCTTCACAATAATCCAAACTAGTTCTTCCAAGGATAAAAACAAAACACTAACAACATCCCCTCTCCCCCCCTTTCTGTGTTTGTTAGAATTCAGTGCTTTAAAGAAGTCAGGCTCTTACCTCCCCCTGTTTTGGTCCTATGAGTCTCACTGTTATGAGGGGTACTTCATGAAACCGACCCCATTTTACCGACATGATTCGACCCCCATGCCAGGAAGCGTACTCTCACAGAAGGAGGGGTGCATGCCGGCGGGGCAGAGCCGAGTGGCTTTGAGCTGCCATTCGAGAAACCGTAAGAGGAAGCCAGGGGCTGGTTGAGAAAGGGAAGGAGGGAGGGCTGAGGCCGCCTGTTTCCTTAAGTCAAGCTTAACTATTTGCATGCTGCCGGTGAGGCCAAGTACCCTGGAAATGAGACAGAGCGGAGCCCCCAGGATGCAGTGTGTGGACAGGGCTTCAGCCGCCAGATGCCACTCTGGGAGGACTAAGGCCAGTCAGCCCTCAGAAGTTTAGGAGCACATCTTCTATCTGTTTAGAAAGACTCCTCATGGTGTCGAAATCGGGATGCTTCCTAAGAACACTTTTCGGTGAAGTCGGCCTCGCCTGTGGTCAGGTGGTGACCAGTTGTTTTTCTGCAGTGTGACTTCTGGATGTTCAACAACTGCTGGGGAAGTAGGCGCTCATGGTATTTCAGGGAAGGATGCAGGAAGTAACCGCACTAGGGAGCTCAGAAAGAAAATGAGTTCTCGTTTTCCAAACCTACTGCTTTAGACAAGCAATTACCAAGACCAGCCCAGAGAGCATTCCGGACGACTGTGACACAAACTGGGACAAAGCCACGGACACGCTGCACGTGGGGAGTCAGAGAAGGAAGCAGAGAGGGAGCTGGAGTTAACCCTGACCGCAGCCCTGGCACATATGCTCCAGCAGGCGCCTCTGCCAGGCTGACAGGGCAGGCTGTCTTACACCAGCATGGCACGCCGGGCGGGGCTGGACAGAGGCGGGGCTGCAGAGCACAGCCCTCGCCCCCAAATGCCTACTTCAAGTCAGATTCAGAATTCGTGTAAAACGTTCCTGCCCCTGTATCTCCTGGCTGTCTGCAAGGAGGGAAGCTTAGAGAAGAAAACCAGCGGGACAGGATGATTTAAAGGGGGTCACTCCGCTCCCTGTGTGAATGGGATCGCGGTGCACACCAGTGTTTAAATACTCTGCAGCCAGTGAACCTGCTTATTGGCAGGAAATGGTACTATGGGAAGATACTAAAGACAAAAGCAGAACCCGCCAGTCTTCCTGTTACACTTCCTGTTTAGAGTCGCCCCCGTTCAAAACAACATCCAATACGCTTATCTAATTACTCATGTTAGATATTGCTAACTTTTTAAGAGGATGAGAACTCAGTTGCTCAAATCCTAAACCTGTGTATCTAGATGTACCTATACACCTATCTAGATAACTCAGTGCTACAGCTCAATGGGAATAATCTGTTACACAGTGGCTGACCTTTGGCTCCTTACAATATTACTTAAGAATTGCAACATACAAATAAACTCTTAAGTGCATATAATAAATTAACATACTTAACAGTGAGCTACAATAGATCTGAGTTAATCACAATAAACTATTTTCATATGAATATATCTATCATACTTAATTGTAAGAAAATTAAAAATTTCCAAATCATTCCTAGAGACTTGGCTAAGAATTTACAGGCAGCAATTTAATAGATCTTCAGCAAATGCTTCAATTTTTCCTTTAAAAGAAGTAGGAATGATCATACTGTACAGTACGTTAATAAAAGTAGGTTCGATCTCTAATAGCAGCTCTTTTAAAAATAATTTAAAAGCTGTAAAACTGTATTACTTTCATCAAAACAACGCTAGTATTAATATCTATGGTAACACTTTCAATTGTTTTAATGTCAGGGAGAAGTAACATCAGTTGGTAGAGAAACAGCAGAGTGCACATCAGCACACTAAGAAAATATTTATTTTTGTCATCGTCGAGAGGAGTAAACACTTCTGTGCAGGAAGGCTCTAGTGTGTCAGTGCAACGGCATTTTCAGTCAGCGCATTGATGTAACTGGACATAAAATGTATTATTTCACTATTTCCCCTCCTTCTTACTGTCTTCAGGTACACTGGCAAAAGTGAGCTATTCCATATGAAAGATGACTCACTCTTAACCTTCTTGACGAATTTGGCCTGTGGGAGACTTTTCTAAACACCTGATAATGTGAAATGGACCGCGATCCTGTGTTAACAGATTTGTAATTTTCTTAGGGCTCCCACTGCTAGAGCCAGCACCAGTCCCCAAAGATCTCGAAGCCAAGTGTGAAAAGAGGAACCAGGCTTATTTTGCAAAACAGTGTTGTCATGTAGGCAAAGGAGATGTTCAGACGCAAAGGTCAAGTGATATGGTCTCTGCCAGACTCTGCTCTGACCATTTCCTGCCTTTCTCTTCACTCCCTACTAGCAGAGGCCAGTTGTTTGAGGTTATCTAAAATTAGAAAGATAGTTTAGTAATGGTTAGATTTTGTTTATGAGTGAGAGCAGGAAATGAAGTGTACTAATTGCTGGAAGTCAAAGAGGTTCTACCCTAATATTATCTAGCTCTCTGTACTTTAGTTTGTAAAATATGGAGGATGCGATGAGACTTTAAGTTTATCTATCCATTTTTGAGAAAGAGAGAGAGAGAGAGACGGAGGGTGGGAGAGAGAGAGAGAGAAAAAGAGGGAGAGTGAGAATATGAACATGAGCAGGAGAGGGGCAGAGAGAGAGGGAGACACAGAATCTGAAGCTGGCTCCAAGTTCTGAGCGTCAGCACAGACCCCGACATGGGGCCTGAACCCATGAACCGTGAGATCATGACGTGAGCCCAAGTCGGATGCTTGACCGACTGAGCCACCCTGGTGCCCCTGGGATGAGACTTTTTTAAAGGTCAGGTTCCAGCTTCTAAATGTAGTCTTACATGGTCTATGTCTGTTTGAGTCCCGTCACTAATGCGATCGGCAGTGTATTCACTGCTCTGCCCTGGAAGTCAATGTCTTTGGGCGGATGGATGGGAAAGGGGACTTGCCACTCATTTACTAGTCTTCCTTTTTAAAAAAAATTTTTTTAATGTTTTTATTTATATTTGACAGAGAGAGAGAGAGAGAGAGAGAGAGAGAGAGAGAGAGAGAGAATGAGCAGGGGAGGGGCAGAGAGAGAGGGAGACACAGAATCTGAAGCAGGCTCCAGGCTCTGAGCTGTCAGCAGAGTCCGACACAGGGCTCAAACCCACGAACTGTGAGATCATGTCCTGAGCCGAAGTCGGACGCTTAACCGACTGAGCCACCCAGGTGCCCCTGAAGACTCCAGTTTAAAAATAGACCAACAAAAACCAAACATTTGAAAGTGTCCAAACAGATCATAAAATTCCTCAAAGACAACGATCTTTAGTTCTTTAGGAGTATTATTAGCACCTAGTGGAACGCTGAGGCCACAGAAGTCATTTGGTAGTACCTAGCTAATTTATACCGATCTTTGCAAAGATTTTGTTTTGTTGATGCCAACCAGCAGTGATACGTACAGCAGTGATACGTACAGCAGATAGGGCTCTCTTCAAGCCTTGTTGCCAATCTGCAGAACCCTGATAAGCATTCTGCCCTCTTTAACTTTAATTTTTTAAATTATGAAGAAAGGCTACTTATATATATATAGGATTATTCTAGAAACAATGTGCTGGACTCCTTGCATCTTTTCCTGCTTTTCCTGACTGCCCTACTTTCTCCCCTTCGGCACCCAGACAAGAAAAATGAAAACAATTTTGGTGGCAGGTTTTGTGGAGAAACCCCTCTTGAGCGATCACTGAACACAGTATTGGCTACAGGAAAGTGATCCTGTTTACAAAACCTGGTACAAGACATTGGCCTTACTTCCACCAGCCCGTGTGACTGAGGGCCCAAGAGGCTTGTTGCATCTGGTGGGGGGAGGCTTGGGGAGAGTGTGAGGGGTACACTTTTACAACAATATTCTTGAGTTCAGCATTGTTTATTCCCTTACTTCTAAGTGGGTATGGGTGTGTCTATGCCACACACACGTATGTACAGTGATTCTCTGGCAAGAGCTCCGTCACTGATTTCCATTAAAAAAAAAAATCTTTTTAAAGCTATTTCTTTACTTCGTGGGAGGCTGGCGGGGGGTGAGTGGAAGGCAGAAGGCCCTCTTCCACTGGCCTGACACTGAACTGGTTTTGTGTAGCACTGGGAATCAGTATAAGAAAGGGAACTCCTGGTCTTCCTTTCTTTTAAAAATACATTGAAAAGAATCAGAAGAGTACCTATCTCTATGTGGGGTTACTACAGGTGGTTTTTTTAAAATCTATTTTTATATTTTGAATATTCCTAGGAGTATAAAAAAATAAACAGACAAAAAAATGTTTAAATATTTTAACATAACCTCATGCACGGAAGAGGATGCCCTGCAACATGCTCGTAGTCAGGACGAGATCTAAGAACCCACTTTTGTCTTAGGATTCATGTAATTTTCTGTAGAAATGTCCTTCTAACCTCTAAACCCATATAAAGATTTTCAATCCCCTGATATTGGCATAAATTCCTCAGGGGCATCTTAAACCTGGTTTCCTGATGAGAGTACACGGTTGGGGGAATGGGATCTGAACCCAAAGAGGTCAAAATTTGAACCTCGGGTCTACTAATATGAGGGGCACATGCTCACAGGCCGGCTTATTACCAGAAAGAGGGGGTGATATCTCCTTATGTGGCTGTGGAAAGGATTACATAAAATAATATATGGAAAGTTTTTAGCATATAGTAAGAACCCAATTAGTGGTATTACCTTTTGTTACTATTTTTTCTTCAAATATTAGGCTATTTCAAGGACTATCTCTGGGCTTATGTCCTTATATCCCCATTATTTATTCATTTTTGGAGGCATGCAGGCTATGACAGGCGCCTATGGATGACCAACGAAGGCCATCGCACAGGGAACACCCTCAAGGGCTACTTACTCTGCTCTTCTTACTGCTGGACATTTTATTCTTGATGTAGCTGAACGTGCGACTGACTTTTGTCCCACTCTTCCCTTCAAAATCTTTCTTGGAGGGGCTCTGAGGCAGGAAACTATACGTCTCTTCTGTTATACTAAATAAAAAAACAGGAAGATTGGTTTTTAAAAGAAAGACTACAGAAATTAACGTTTAAAAACTAAACATATATGAAAAAAATACAATTCTGTGTAACCATGTATGATTTTAGCTACAAGTCACAGGCAACTTATATACACATGTGACAATGGGCAGCAGAGTAACAGATGGGCAGAGTGGTTCCACACAGGAAGACCTGAGGACAGAGCACAGGACTATGCCCACATTCCAGTCCCAAAACCTGGCTAAGTTTTCTCGTAGCAGCCATCAATGTTTTGGTAATAGATTTTTAGTGGCCCAGTGTGAGTCTGTCAATTATTCATTTATTATTTTACATGAAACTTCTTAATCTAAAATAACACTCAATTTATAAGCATCTTTGCAGCAAATAGGTGCTTGAGAAGAAACTCATAAAGACAATGGAATGATGAAGGTGTTAATAAAGGTTGTAAACAAAGGAATTTTTATGACTGAATGCATATTCAAGTTCCTTAAAAGCAGAAATCACACACCATTTTTTTTAGTCTTTTGGCACATGGGACGATCAATACTGGGGCATACAGTTTTGCACAATTTCAGGAGGGAGGAGAGGGTAGAAAGACCCATTTTAAGAGTTTCACAGATCTAGGTGTACTGCTCTACTCATTCAGGAAGGCTACACAGACTCCACGTGTCCATTTACGATGGACATGTTTGGATCTTAGGAAATTCACAATGGTTGATTTCCTCAGAGAATGCTGGACACTTGTACACACAATCCACTCCATAGAAAAGGCATCTACCTATACTGTTTCCCAGATGTTTTATAATCCTTATTTTAAGAACTTTTCCACAGAAAAGTTGTGTTTACCTCAAGGGCCTCTGTGAGAGGACAGAGGCACCACTCAAGAGGGAGAAAATCCTCTTCAGCAGCTAAGGTCTGTTTATGCGTAAAGTACTGTTTACAGTGTAGAGCAGTCTGTTATGTTGTTATGACAAGGGGAAGTGGTGTGAGAGGCACTGCTCCAGAGAAGACAAAGGAGAAACAAGGTATGACAGGATTACAAAGAGAAGCATTCATACTGAGAGTTCTGGATCACCGAGTCAGAACTGATGCCTCTGCGAAAAGGAGCCGGCTTCAAGTGCAAAGCAGTAATCAGAACCCCCATGATGCCGAAAGCAGAGTATTTAGAACCCCGTAAGCATGACAAGAGGAATATAATAGTAAACGATGAGTCAAAATGCAAATCTTCTGCCTGCTATCAAGTAAAGAACCAATGCACTTACTCGGACACAGCTGTGAACCATATCCGTGTAGGCAGAAGAAAATGTCTTTAAAGCTTAAAATGGCTAAGTTCCACACACGCGTGCACACATACACATGCGCATGCAAACAGTGAAACAAAATGTTGTCAGGCTTAGGGGTTCATTCCTAGAAGCAGAGTACGGAAGTTCATAAAGTCAAACACAAGTGTTTCTTTCCTCTCCTGAATAAATGCAAACATTTATTGTTAGGAGAACATAGAGAACAAAAGGAAAACACTACTGAGGACATTATTTACTATAAACCACTTATAGCCATTATATCAATTTTATCACTTAAGGAAGTAAGAATCCAATGATCTGAATTAACTTCTCAGTTTACTTAGTGAAATGTAGTAAGACATTTTGGATTTCCTTCATTTCAATCTTGGGGAAAGGAGTAACAAAATAAACATGCAGTACCTCTCGGTCAGGTTAGCACTGGTGCTGTGGAAAGGCCGTGAATCTGGAAAACAAAAATAGCAGAGAAAAAGTTGGAACCAAAAGATGGTACCTGGATGACAGGTAAGAGGTTTAAAATATTTACAATGACACACACAAAGCAGAGAGAGCGTCTGAAAGCCAGTGCATAGTGCCTTCTCCTCCTATGGGTTTGGAAGAAGGAAAAATTCAACTCGAAACTCAGTAGCAGAACTGGAAATAGGCAGCAGTAGGCGTGAATCCCCCACGACAAAAAA
The DNA here is from genome assembly GCF_003009895.1 of Hyaena hyaena. Taxonomy (NCBI): domain Eukaryota; kingdom Metazoa; phylum Chordata; class Mammalia; order Carnivora; family Hyaenidae; genus Hyaena; species Hyaena hyaena. Next base: position 1,297,881 of record NW_024080900.1, on the reverse strand, counting down.
TTTCATCCGAGATGCAAGTCGCCACGGAAGCCCCGAATCAACACTTTTGTCCTCACACTCAAACACACAGGGGACATGTCTAACTCCTGTTCTTGTCAATGCTCCGTTTCCAGAGGCCATCTTTCTGAGATGACATGACGGGAAGAACATAAAATCAACAGTTAAATATCATTCATAGTCTGTTTGCTGTTCATTTTGCTTTTGTGGATTTCCATACCAAAAAATCTCGCGAACATCTATCTGATATTTTCCTGAGTATTCCTGGAAATGGATGAGTGAACAGGAAAAGGGCACCAGAGCTGGCTGGGGAGGTCTTGGTCCTGTTACTGATTTGGGGTGAGTGCTCTGTATTTCACTTCCTCATTTGTGAAATGAGGGAGATGAAACAGACGGTGAGATGGATACAATGTGTACGGCAGAGACATCCTTCCTTCCTCCATAAGCATCAGCCCATAAACTGAAGCGGTCATTAGCACTCAGGCTCAGCCACACAGCAGAGCAGTAAGTGGCGCAAGCATTAGAACACTACATTCCTTTATCCACCAACAGGGTAATAAAGCTGGAGCTACGTTGGGACCTAGAGGAGACGGTCTCAGTCACACCACGATAAATGATTTCCAGTTTTTAGATCAGGTGTAGAAATATTTTCTGTGTGTGATTCCAGACAGACAAAGGTTGGTACAGCTTCTGCTACAGTGTGAACAAAACACACACTCACTCCTTCAGATGGGTTTCCAGCATTGGATATTATCCGTAGTAAAGCCTTAATCTGGTAGAGATTTGAAGATGTTCCACTACCAGACTACCAGCATTTGAACTTAAATGTCCAACCTGCTCAGGATTCTGATTAGAAATGCAAAATGGTAGTTATTACTAAGTAAATAGACAACAAGTAGGAATAATAGATAGGAAACTTAACAACTAATTCTAAGTCTTCAAAAGAAAGTTTTCTCTAGTTTTTCCTTTTATTTATTTGGTTTCTTGTATTTCACTCACAATGGACGGTCATCAAGATTAGCAGAGGAAGACCTGGGGTCTGTTCCCTAGTTCCTACATGAGCTAGGTGGGAAACTGTCAGCATTTTAACCTCAGGATGCCTTAATTGACTTAAACAAAAAACCAAGAGTGTGGTTTAAATCTGTGGCTTTAAAACCTTTTCCACCCCAGGAACCTTGAATGACAGAAGCAGCATTAAACTCTCAGACTGTCAGGCTCTGTTGTACACTAACTACAGTAATTACCTGGTAAGTTACTACCCTGGTAATATGAACAGTATGAAAGTAAAATCCATAATGAAGAAAAACACCAACCAGCATGGAATCTGGCCAAGAAGCGGCAACCAGGAGATTTCTGCTGAATAAATTAGAAACTGAGCAAATACGCGATGGAGTACTGGGAGAATCTGGGACCCTTGTAAGAACTCCCTGCCCTTTCACTGCTGAAAAAAAATTTAATTCATTTACTGTGACCTCTTAGAGGTGGTTCTGAGAACAGTAATTAATCTGCCAATGCCTCTGAGATTCCTGAGGGGTCAGTCATCAAGTTTTCAGAGCACCCAGGAGTATGAATTAATCAACGATACTTCTATGGTATAATTACAGACAAAAGCAAAGAAATCTATCACTGAAGTTAGCCTACGAAGTATTACTGCAGGCAAATAGTGAATTTCAACTAGGATTTTCTTAAAGTCTTGAAATAACCTGCAGACCTAGTATACTAATGTTCCAGGGTCGGAACTACTGGATGGACAGGGCCATTGTTTTTTAAAGCGCATCCTATGAACACTAGTGTCAAATGTGTTATGCACAGTCAGATGGTATGCATGTTACCTAGCTATTACCTTTGGAAAATACACAAATTATTTGAACACTGCCTTGGAAATTCACAATGTATACATTAGCATCTGAAACCAGCTTAACTGGACTTCCCTAAATTTATGTGGCTATGAACCAACTCCTTCTTTTTCTTTCTCCCCCCTCCACCTCCGGAATTCTCACTGATATTTCAGAGTACTGAACACATTTTGAGGAATGCTTGGATACTTGGTTCAAAGGTCTCTTCAAGCTTCTATACTTTTATAGCTTCATCTTGCTGGATTAGCTGTATAACCAGTGCTGTTCTATATTAATAACTGTGTCTTAGAGGTAGAAGAAATACCACTGGGATCTTTACTTCATCTGCCACATGTGGACCTATGTCCCCGGGTATTACAAATACTTGGAGATGAAACAGGCTTGAGAATTTCTGAACGCTCAGAAGTTGTAAGCAGATTTTCACAACTTCCCTCCTATTACAACTGGTATGAAGTATGTTATGGTGTGCCTATTTACTAAGCATCTTTTCATTGTGAAAAAAGTACTGAATGTAAGATCACTTCCATTTAAGAGAAATGAACTAAGCTTTGTTACTGTACATGAGGTACTTTCCTTTAAGAACAATGCAAAGATGTCACCCTGAACTTAATTATAAAACTTTAATATCTGAATAAATAGATACTTAAATACTGTTGAAATATAGGGTCAGCAAGTGGTAGGGAATCAGGTTGCTCAATTATACAAATACTGTAATTCTCTGAGACTCTTATGGATTGCGAGTAATTTGCTCTACGAGTGTTCTAAAAGATGAGCAAACGTTTCTAATAAAGTTTAACTTGATAAACGAGCGATGACTTGCAACACGAGTAGAACATCACAGGATCACAACGGAGCCAATGGTTCTTGAAATTCACTTTGATATACAAGTGCTTTTGATTATAAACATGTTTCAGGAATGAATTATACTCACAAACCAAGATTTTATTGTAGTTATATGAAAACAATTCAGTATTTGCCTTTATACGAGAAATTTTTTTTCCATTAAAAATAGCAACCCTGGAATTTTCTAGAAATCTTGCATAACTAAAAAGTGATTTTCATGGTGGAGGCGGTAAGAATTCATTTTCCTTTCCAAGCTTACTAAAATCTTATACAGGTTTTTTTTTTTTTTTTTTAACTTTTTAAATGTTTATTTTTAAGAGAGACAGAGTATGAGTGGGGGAGGGGCAGAGACAGAAGGAGACAATCTGAAACAGGCTCCAGGCTCTGAACTGTCAGCACAGAGGCCGATGTGGGGCTCGAACTCACGAGCTGAGAGATAATGACCTGAGCTGAAGTGAGATGCTTAACTGACTGAGGCACCCAGGCGCCCCAAACCATATAAAGCCTTTATACTAGGCATTATCAAATAGGAATATATTAATCTGAAATCCACACTATAGTAAAACGATTGAAAAATAAAATCTCCAAAGCAGAGAGAGTAGGAGGAAGGAAATACATCTATAACTTTCACTCCCTAATCCACGTGGTGTAATCTCAGAGGAGAGGTGTTTTTTTCTTAATTCTTTTTTTTTTAAAGTAATCTCTATGCTCAGTGTGGGGCTCGAACTCACAATCCTGAGGTCAAGAGTTGCAGGCCATAGCCAGCGAGGTGCCCCAATGGTATTTTTAAAGACCAGTCTGAAAGGTGAAAAGAAAAAAAGTTTAATGTTGGCTTTTAAATATCACAAGTGGATATACAGGTACCAGTCTTATGAGACCAAAAAAGGTACAACACGGAAAAACGAACTTTACACGATCAAATGGAAGGCTCTGGGAAACGAGTGCTCAGTATTACAAAGGTACAGGTGGGACGGGAACACCTCCCCGGGCCCTGGAACTCAGTCAACCAGTGCACGTGGCGTACAGGAGGCAGGAACTTTCATCCAAACTCATGTTCAAAGCAGAGCAGGAAGACCAATGGTTTAGAAACAATGGCATGCAAGACAGTTTCTTAGCTCCAAGCGGATAGCATCTTCTGCGCTGGTCAGACCCTACCCAACGGCCGTGGCCACCACAGCTGCTTACTTACTAGGCAGCGCCTCCTCATCATCACTGGAGTGAGAAGAGCCGAGGGAAAAGAGAGTTTTAGACTTAAGGAGCTGTGGAGAGATGTGGACGGAGAAGGAGACCCGCCTTGCTGGCTGCATCCGCGGCTGGGCTGAGAAGTGGGTCAACACGAGACGTTAGTGCGCGCCGACTGCACCGGGACAAGGTCAGGGGCACCAGAGACCACACTCAACAGAATAATGTCACTAGCCTGTCTCGTTCCAGCAAAGGCTGCCGAGGTGAACACCGTTTTTATTCACATTTTCATCTTTATTTCTCAATGTGTAGAATTCTAACAGAGCTTAAAAAATTCATCCGACAAACACGTACTTGTGAGAGTAAGAAAACAAGGAGTCCACTATCTTTAATAGTCATAACTTAGAGCTGGGTTGTTTTTCTTCAGACCGGAAACATCTGGAGTAGCGGTGTTTCTTAGGATTCTGTGCCCGGCTCTCTTCTCCCTCACTCCCTGCCCTCCCAAAGCACAATCTGAATTGGCTGGGCTGGTGACACACACCTTTCCGCCCTCAGGCTGTAGTTCTCCCCTGAACTCAAGACACATTCATCTCTCTGCTCCCCTCTGGGGCATGTCCCACAGGCAGTGTCAACTGAGGACGCACGTGAGTGAACATCTCTCCCCTCCACACCCGCTCCTGCATTCCTTCATTCGGGAGGCGGTACCTAACATCTAATGAATTGCTCACAACAGAAACCTGGGCCGCATCACTGAATGCCTCCATCTTACCCATTCAGTTATTCCGTGTGTTCTAGAATTCTCTGAACATCAACTTCTCCCCTACTGCCACCATGCGCTTTCACCTGGTCTGGCAACAGCCTTCTCCTGATCCGCCACCTTTGCTCCCCAACACTTTCCTCAGTGTGGTCTCTCTGAAGTGTCTGAATCAATCCATTTGATCACCTTAAATCACTCCACTGCCCTCAGACAAGAAACCCCAATTCCTCGGTCAGGCTTTCCACACAGGCATACCTCATCTTGTCCTCCGTTTAACTTAACTTTATGGACACTGCAATGTTTACAAATTGAAGGTCTTTGGTGACCCTGTGTTGAACTAGCCTATCGGTGCCATTCTGCTAATAGCATCTGCTCATTTTGTGTCTGTGAGCAATCTTGATCATTCTTGCAGTATTTCAAACTTTTTCATTATCATATTTGTTCCAGTGATCAATGATCTATTCTGCTTGTTTTGGGGCATGTAAGACAGCAAACTTCTGTGATAATGACCAGTCATCACTCACCCCTCTGGCCTCAGGCCTCCCTGATCTCTGAGACACAATACTGAAATGAGGCCAAATAATAACATTACAAAGGCCTCTAAGTGTTCGAGGGAAAGGAAGAGTCACACGCATCTCACTTTAAATCAAAAGCTAGAAATAATTAAACTTAATGATTAAGGCATGTGGAAAGCTGGGATAGGCTGAAAGCTAGGCCTCTCACATCAAACAGCAAAGCTTTGAATGCAAAGGAAAGTTCTTGAAGGAAATTAAAAAAATGCTACTCCACTGAACACACAAATGATAAGAAAGGGAAATAGCCTTATTGCTGATATGGAGGAAGTTTTAGTGGTTTGGATCAAAGACCAAACCAGCTGCAACACTCCCTTCAGCCTAAGCGTAGTCGGGAACAAGGATCTCTTTGATTCTGTGAAGGCTGAGAGAGGTGAGGAAGCTGCAGAAGACAAGTTGGAAGTTAGTTGAGGGTGGTTCAGGTGATTTAAGGAAGGAAGCCAGCCCCACACATCCAAGTGCAAGGTGAAGCGGCGAGTGCTGATGTAGAAGCTGCAGCCAGTTCTCCAGGAGATCCAGCTGCGATCGTTAATGAAGGTGGCTCCTGGACGACAGATTTTTAGTGTAGAGGAAAACAGCCTTATATTAGAAGAAGATGCCATCCAGGACTTTCATAGCTAGAGAGGAGAAGTCAGTGCCTGGCTTCAAAGCATCAAAGGACAGGCTGGCACTCCTGTTAGGGGCTAATGCAGGTGCTGACTTCAAGTCAAAGCTAGTGCTCATGTACCATTCTGAAAATCTAGGGCCCTTAAGAATTGTGCTAAATCTCCTCTGCCTGTGCTCTGTTAATGAAACAAAGTCTGATGACAGCACAACTGTTCACAACTTGGTTTCCTAAATATTGTAAGCCCATTATCGAGACCTACTGCTCAGAAACAAAGATTCCTTTCCCAACAGGACCGCTCAGTGACAATGCACCTGGTCACCCAAGAGCTGATGGAGACGTATGACCAGACTAAGTTTGCAGGCCGCTAACATGGCATCCATTCTGCAGCCTGTGGATCAGGGAGTCATTCTGACTTTCAAGTGTTATTATTTAAGAAATCTATTTTGTAAGGCAATAGATGCCACAGACATGGATTCTTCTGATGGATCTGGGCAATTAATTGAAAACCTTCTGGAAAGGATTCACCATTCTGGGTGCCATTAAGAAAACTGGTGATTCCTGTGAAGAGGTCAGAATAGCAACATGAATAGGAGTTTGGAAGAAGCTGTTCAAGATCTCAGCAAGGGAAGTCACTGCAGACATGGTGGGAACAACCAGAGAACAAGAATCAGACGTGGGGCGTGAAGAGGGGACTGAATTGCTGCGATCTGTGACAACACTCTAACAGATGAGGAGTTGCTTTTTTGGGAACAGCACAGAAAGTGGGCTCTGAGATGGGACTATTCCCAGGGGAGGCGCTGGGAATTTGCTGAAATGACAACAAAAGATTTGGAATATTGCCTACAATCAGCTGACAGAGGAGCAGCAGGTTTTGAGAGGACAGACCCCAACCGTGGAAGGCCTACTGTGGCTAAAATGCTATGAAACGACATCACATCATCACTTGCTACAGAGAAACTGTTCGTGATTGGAAGAATCGATCCATGTGGCAAACTTCGCTGCTGTCTTATTTTGAGAAATGGCCACAGCCATGGACACGGAGGCAGGACCCTCCACCAGCAAAAAGATTACAACTCACTGAAAGATCAGATGATGGTTAGTATGTTTTAGCAGTAAGGTATTTTTTTTAAATGTTTTTTATTTATTTCAGAGAGAGACAGCATGAGCAGGGAAGGGTCAGAGAGAGAGAGAGAGAGAGGGAGGGAGATACAGAATCTGAGGCAGACTCCAGGCTCTGAGCTAGCTGTCAGCACAGTCGGGATGCTCAACCGACTGAGCCACCCAGGCACCCCAGCAGTAAGGTATTTTTAAATTAAGGTGTGTGCACTGGTTTTTAGACATCATGTTGTTGCACTTGACTAAAGCATCGTGTAAATCTAACTTTTAAATGCACGGGGAAGCCTAGTAATTTAGTAATTCATCTGACTTGCTTTACTGTGATATTGCAGAGTCTGGAATCAAACCGTTAAGACCTCCACGGCATGCCCTCACTAATGTACCCAGTGAACGCCCAGTCTCCCATTGGCCTCAACCTTGAGATTACTTCTCCCCAGTAAGCCATCTCTGTCTGAAGCTCTTGTACTGCTCCGTTTGTCACATTCACCTCTTCTCTGGTCTGCGAGAATGTGGGGAGGAAAGAAACTATTTATAAATTCACCTGTCTCCTCCCACTGGGTAGCCTGGTGCCTGGCAAAGAGTAACTCAAATGCTCACTGAATAAATAAATTAACCAACAAATTTCCCTTTGTCAGGCTTTCTGAAAGCCCTGTACCAACCTAACAGCCACATAAATAATACGAGATGTCGGACTGCTGTCTGCAGCCACGCCAAGTGTCAGAGATCGAAGACTACTGGCACAAATACAGCTACGCTGGCTCCCTGGGCAGTGACGGCCTAGTACAGGAAGTAAGCTGTCATCTTCACTTGCCTGTGAAAGTCTTTCCGAATGTGAAGCAAATTCAGGAAACGAAAATGATTTGCTCTCTTCCTACACCACATCTAAGAGTATCCCTTCCCTTTGTCACAATTTCGTGGATCATCAGAAAAAACCCATTTGCAGGAATATCTAAGGAGGAGCCTCAACATATATGTTCTTTGTAATGACAAACCCTGAAAAACAAAGGGAGAACGACTTCTCGTTAAGAAGCCTGTGAATTAAAACATCTAACAGGCACAAGTCTCCTTTTAACGTCACCATCACCAGTGAGGTCAGGGCTCTTCCAGGGACGCCACCAAGCAAACTCCTGGTCTACTGCTGGCAAGCATCTTCTGAGCATGAGCCACGAAATCCATTAAAATACACTCTGGGAAAGGGATCACCTGTAATAACTGAATTATTCTGTACAGGCAGAAATGAAATTTATGCTTCAGTTCTATCAAGAAACCATCTGAGTCTCCTGGCAAGCCGGGAGTGTCCACTGCACCCTCCTGACGGGGCCACAGGTCCCCAGAGCGGTCTCTCTGAGGGCCGTCCTCCCGGCGCATCCCCCCGAGGCAGGCAGGTAGCCTCGGGGCCCTTCTGATTGCTTACAAGATGAGCCAGCAAGGCGCATTCACCATGTCCCCTCCCACCAAGACGGCACAGCCGAGACCTGAGTGAGGACAGCTTCCTCGCCTGTTTCGGTTCCCAAATAGGCGGTTGCCTGTCTACCTTCCGCCCCAGAACATGACACAGAAATACATTAGGCACCATCTTCACTAAGTATTTTCCTCTGCATCAATGGACTTTAGAAAATGATCCCAGCTTAGAAATAATGTTGCGATTCCTCTGTGTTTCTCTTCTAGACGCCACAAGACCTTCCAGATAACAGCTCAGGAGACCTACACTTTCAGAAATGCTCACATGTTGACAGCTTTAAGGCTGTGGGAGAAGCAGCTAATTTCTCTGAAGGAAGAAGACAGAGCCCAGGCAGAAGTGGGAAAGTAGTGAGATACACTTGATTTCAGAAAGTCTTTGGTTCCTAGACAAACCTACTTGTAAGACACAGCCTCTTAGAGACCATGAGGGACGGCGTTCTCGTTTCTCTCACATCGTTTCAACTCGGGTTGGAGACAGACAGACAGACTCACTCTGGTGCTGTTCTGGGCCCTGTGAACTCACTCACTCCATAACAGTAACAAATGTTAATTGTAAGCCAGGAAATATGCTAAGGACTTTACATAAATTCACATTAAAGCCATATCACGTTATTACCCCTGTGTCATCGAGTAATTTGAGGCAAAGAATTTCACTATCTAGCAGCCCAAGGTCACAGAGCCACCAGAGGTGCCTACGACAACACATCAGTTAAAACATTTTAAGTGTATTGAACACGTTAGGCTTTAAGATCTCGCTGGGTTCATTTTAACTAGGATTCCTTCAGCTGGGAGACCATGACTACAGGTGAATCACGCCATGTTCAAGTGATGTGGAAGATCTGAGTCTGTGGCAGATCGAGAACTGCCCGGTTACCCTGACACTTAAAGGCACAGCACACGCATCATAAGCTTTAGTCTCCTGTTTAGCTGCCAGAGTTTCACATCTGTGAAAACGTTTATTATGCTGCTGGAGCAGAATAAAAAAAACACCGTCGGGAAAATTAACTTAATTGTACGTGGGAAGGGACTAAGGAGAAACAGTGTCATTAGAGCTGAATAATCCTCCAACTGCAGCATAGGCTAAGTCGGGGAAACTGTGGGGGCTGGCTAACTACTTTACGACCTGATCGTTCAAATGTGCATGAAATGTACAATGTAAGTTAGAAGGAGGGTGCACACCCTATTTTGATCAAAGTATTAAATTCCTGCTTGGGGGTCTACCCTTGACAACAGTCTGCCAGCTCATTTCAGTCCCCTCTGAGCAGAACAGAAAATTTCCCAGAAGTGGGAGGAGAAGCCATGTGCGGCAGAGCTCCTGGCACCCGAGGACGGTGTTTTCAGGGAGTTCGCCGCGTTAGTTATAGTGTTTGGCTAGCAACTGAAAACACAGTCAAAAACCATCTTGCTTTTTAGAGGAAAAATTAATGAAGTGTTTCATGCACGAGGCAAGGGAGTGTGTCACAAAATACAGGAAAAAGATCCCTCCGTGGGACACATTCGGTTGGTGTTGGACATCTGTTGCCATGGGAGTGGTAGGCTCTCCATCATGACGGCACCCGCCAGTCATGGGTGTGCAGGGACACAGAGCTGAAAGGTCTCACTCAAGAGTGCCCTGCTGTCTGCGGCTACTGAGCCCTAGCACTCCAGATTCATCAAATTCACCATTAACAGTTCTGCTATAATGATTTTCATTCTGGGCCAGCAAGACCTCTAACGCAAAGCCAAATCAAAACAAAACCCCAACCCAAACAAAAACAGGGAAAGCAATTTCGGCTGCAGTTCTGTAAGGTTATGTCCGCATCTCTGAGACCATGTCACCAGCACGCACATCTTTAGTCAAACGGACCAGAGCTGAACTGCTGATCATGAAAATGAGGGCAAAGTTAATAGCATTCTCTACTGTGTCTTAGTTCTAAGGTGGATTTTTTTTTTTTTTTTTTTAAACTTCAGACAGAGAGAGAGAGAGCGCGAGAGCGAGCAGGGGAGGGTCAGAGAGAGAGGGAGATACAGAATCTGAAACAGGCTCCAGGCTCTGAGCTGTCAGCACAGGGCCTGACACGGGGCTCAAACCCACGAACCGTAAGATCATGACCTGAGCCGAAGTCGGACGCTTAACCGATTGAGCCACCCAGACGCCCCATTCTAAGGTGGAAATTAAAAAGACTAGGCCTGCGGTAAGTCACGAATTAAAAAAAAATTTTTTTTTTGATGTTTATGCATTTTTAAGAGAGAGACTGAGCATGAACGGGGAGGGGCAGAGAGAGAGGGAGACACAGAAGTCTAAGCAGGCTCAAGGCTCTGCTAATAGCACAGAGCCTGATGTGGGGCTCCAACTCACAAGCTGTGAGATCATGACCTGAGCCCAAGTTGGACGCTTAACTGGCTGAGCCCCCCAGGGACCCCTCTCCAGCTCTTTTAAGACGGGTTCTATCCTGGGATGCTGAAGAAACACGAGAAACACCAGGAGAGTTTATTTACTCCCGTTGCCTCAGTCTCCTGAGTCAGCAAAGAAAGGATGACTCCCTACCCTTTGAGGAGCACTTAAATCTTTAGGTCAAGGTCTCAAACTGTAACTACTCATGAAAACAAGAATCAAGATTTTAAAAATAAAAAGGTGAGGTTTCTCGAAGAACAAACTGCTTTTCCCTGCCAAATATTTAGATCCAATTCAAATAACGTTTCTGAGCATCGTTTATTGGCAAAGGCCCTGTGTTTATGAATGCCAGATATCCACCTAACTCTCACAGCCAGTGGGTCCTGAATCTGCACACCCCCCACTCATCGCTGGCAGATGTAATCCTTCTGGCATGTGCTTAATTAGCCAAATGAAAATGTATCTCAGTCTTTCTTTGTCCTTCATGAGCTTGACATTTTTGAAGAGCTCAGCAAATCAGTACTGGATAAAATTTACATAATTGTACTGTGGTAACAGAACAGCATATCTTTCAGTTGTAACCACACTGTGTCTTTAACTTACTCTCCAGTGTTCCAGGAAAAAAAAAAAAAAAGAAAAAGAAAAAAAAAACTTTAAAGGAAGTGATAGAAGACGGGACGTTGATAAAAACAGTTACTACTTTGAGAAGATAGATCAAGCGTGTGACATCTGGGGAAGAATATATGGTAATTCTTTGTATTGTTTTTAGAACTATTTTGAAAGTCTGAAATTACTTCAAAATAAAAAGAAAAATCTATGTCTTGACAAGAATATAATGTATTAAAGAGACTTTTTGGTAGCAAAAGGAGGACAATCCCAACACAGAGCTGTGTGTCATCTTTTCTGTTTAAATGAGCTGTTCAGAAGAAGAGAGAGGCAAATTTTGGAAGGTGATGTTGCAGAGTCTTAAAGGGAGAAAAAAGATAGAAAAAAAGTGTTTAAAAGGTGCTTAATTAAAACAAAAAAAGCAATATACTCACTGTCCAAGCCCGGATGGCTGATTGTCATTAATGAGATGGATTTTGTCAATGGAGAAGAAATGGCTGATGTACAGTAATTAAATCCCTGTTGTTTAGATCTGTGACATGCCTGTGAAGTTAAAAAAAAAAAAAAAAAAAAAGTGAAAAACAGGATCTAAGTATATGCTCTTGTTCTTTCTAGATCAGCACCAAACTTTACATTCCGACCCAACTTAGGAAAAGAATGCAGTACGGGAGAGGGCGAAGAGCACAGGCTGTGGTCAGACACCCTCATTCAAATCTGCCCCAGCTCCTTAACAGCTGCTCAACTTCGAAGGAGTTAGCTTTCACAAGCCTTAGTTTTATCTGCAAAATGGGGTTGACTGAGTAGCCATCCTGTACAGTGGTTTTCATATCCCTCAGACCTAATAATGTTTTAAACTCAGTACGTGCTTAGTAAACATCTGCTGAACACATAATCAGATGGAAGTATTTTCACTGGAGATAGCAACATACATACAGTAGTTCTTATTCTTTGATAATCTAAGTCTTTTAGACACATAGTAGAGATCAGTATTATTCTGCTTTTAAGCATGTTCTTTTTTTTAATTTTTAATATTTTTGAGAGAGAGAGAGAGAGAGAGAGAGAGAGCGCGTGCACGCATAGTGGGGGTGGGGGGGGTGGCGGACGGAGCAGAGAGGGAGGGAGACACAGAATCCAAAGAAGGCTCTAAGCTGTCAGCACAGAGCCCGATGCAGGGCTTGAACTCACGGACCACAAGGTCATGACCTGCACCAAAGTTGGACACTAGACTGACGGAGCCACCCAGGCACCCCAATATCACTCTGATTGTAGCTGGAAGCGGAGATGCAAGTAAATGGCATTTGAAGATGAAGAGCAAGGCTGCCGTGCATCTGGGAGGAAGCCTAACGCCCCTTCATCTCCTCTTCTAGGAGAAGACTGCTTCTGTGTGTACCAGGGGGCCTGAAGTTGGACGTCGCCCCCCTCGGTGGGTTCACAGCAGCTCAGAGGCTGTGTAGGGCCACGCGCCGCAGAAGCTCCTGCAGCGCGGCCCTGAGCGACAGCCCAGCCGTGCTCGCGAGCACACTGCTGGTGTGGGGGGCTCACCCTCCTCTCGTTCTGATTGCCCGTTCTAACTGTTCGGTGACTTTCACTGACACGAATCCCTCCCTCCGTGCTGGGCGGCACACGGTACGTGCTTGGGGGGAGCAGGGAAAACTCAATACTGCCGTGAACGGACTCAAGGGCGCCAGAGATCGGGTTATTCAGAGCCTGCTCCACACGTCACCACGGAGCCTGAGGCAAACAGCTGCTATGTTTCGTACACAGCTGGGAGGTCTGAGAAACGACCTCAGTGAAAGGCAGGGCCTTCAGCAGGAAGCTGGCTGCAGGCGACTTGTCCGGATCAGAGATGCCAGCAGCTCCAATCCCCACTCTGAGGTTGCACACAAGACAAAGACTGTGGGTGGGCAGAGAGTTCCGGGAAGGCAAAGCAGCACAGGAAAGCACTAACATGTCAGCAACTTCATCCAGAAAGGCTCGATCAGAAAGGCCATTTTACCAAGACTTTGGTGGCAAATGGTATCACTTACTAAGGGTCCTCTGTCTGATTCCTAGAAATATCAGTTTCAGAAAAGGTTTTACATAAACTATATTAAGAAGATTAAAACGTTCTCATTTCCTGAAACACTTCTACTTCAGAGAGGTGGAAAGCAGCTGTGAGACTTACAGCTGGGAGTCCTGAGGCGGATACTGTCCAGCCAGAAGCCAGTTACTGGGGCCGTAGGCCAGTCACTTAGGTGGGCGTGAAGCTCTCATACCCAAGGCTTACACGGACTCCAGGGGGATATACTGGCTGTAAGTCTAGGATTCTGTCCACAAACCCACAATTCTGGCATTTTACCAGGTCTTATAATGATTTCCAAAGGACTCCATACACATGAAATGCACTTTATTTTTTAGACTCTCCACTTGCCAAAGATGCTCTCAGCAAGGCACCAAAAAATAGTTTCTGTTTTTTACTCCCTTTTTCTGTTACCATTAGGCTGGATAAATTTAAATCACTTGCCTCAATAAATACATTCTCCATATTCTTTTTTAAAAATTTATTTATTTCTTAAAATGTCTTTTTTTTTTTTAAAGTAATCTATAGACCCAACATGGGACTTGAACTCATGACCCTGAGAACAAGAGTCACATATTTTTCTGACTGAGCCAGCCAGGTGCCCTTATTCTCCATATTCTTGTTATTTTTCTTAACTTTTTCTAAAGTATCAGGCTCAGAAGACCTGGGTGGTGGGGGAAGGGGACAATATGATTAAATCCCTTTGGGCCTTCAATTTGGTTTTCATAAGGCCTAAATCCTCTTAGGCTTCACATAAGTGATGCATTAAGGTGATCCTCCAGTGTCCAATTTCTTTCTGGTCATAGCATTTCTATGTATTGGGGAATACAAAACATTAAATGTCTACATAATGCCTAAGTCTCCTACTCAGAGAACAGGCTGTTTAACATTTTTGTTAGTTTGTTTAATTAGAAAGGTTTCATTACATTTCTACCTAAAAATCCAGTCACCTATCCAAAGACAGGTGTTTAATTCTGTTGTCTGTTTAATTAGAAATGTTCCGGGGGACCTGGGTCTCAGTTGGTTAAGCTTCCGACTTTGGGTCAGGTCATGATTCTGCAGTTTGAGTCCTGTGTCGGGCTCTGAGCTGTCAGCTGGAGCCTGCTTCGGATTCTGTGTCTCCTTCTCTCTCTGCCCCTCCCCCACTCACACTCTCTCTCTCTCTCTCTCTCTCAAAAGTAAACAGACATTTAAAAAAATTTTTTTAAAAATGAAAGAAGATTGAAGTATATCACAGAATCCTCCCAGGAATCAATCCAAAGGCCCCCTGGCCCCAGAGGAGGGAAAAGGACCCGAGCAGCCTGGGCTGCTATAAGGATGAACTCCAATTCTCATGCCAACTCCCAGAAGATTTGTCCCAGGTGCCTGAGTGCTGGGGAGGTCACCTGACTGGCAGAGAGGAAGGCTAGTTGGGCCCCCAGAGGGGAGTCCCAGGAGAGTGGCAGCGTGAAGAAAGCATCAGGTGAGGGCAGGGAGTGCACAGGCTCTATGAAAAGTTCTCCCAGTGACAGGAAGCAGAGATAAAGAAACAGTCATTTCCCAGGCAATGTGAGAAGACAAAGAATAAGATTTATTTTTTCCACAAAGAGATAGGTTTGTGAAAAACTGGGGAATTTAACAATGGTACGTAGCATACTTGAGGACCCATTTTATGACTGGCATGGTAAAATAGGTCCTCAGAACCCAATTTAATATCCTGGACACTGTCCTAATTTAAAAAGGCTGCTTTGACGGAATATTTAAATCCATGCAGATGAATGGTATTCTGGAATTAGTTAAGTGCTGAAACCTTGCTTTGTGCTAGATGGGGTGTCCCAGACAATGGGTGAGCAATCCAAATTAACTAGTCTCTTAGTAAAGAAGTCTTGCTTTCTTTGTTCCTGATGTGAGGACACATGTAGGGAAGTAAAGCTAATTTTTCCAAATCAGCAGCACACACCTGCTTCAGTCTTACCTGCTGCTCAAACATCCGGTGTTCTCTCTGGCCGGATTCCAGATCCTCTTCTGAAAGAGACACCAAAGAGTCTCCCCTTTCCTCCCCACCGAAAGGGTGCCTGAGCTCTTTGGTGTTTGCAGAGTTCGCATCTAGAGTTGAGGACGGCTTGTTTCCGACACCAGCTCCTCCTGTCAAGCCCTCGAGGCTGAAACTGAACACCGAGCAAAGGAGTTAATTCATCTGATTTATGGGTCTCAGAAAGGAAGGAGGATACGAATGTGCTTTGAGTGTTGCTGTAGATTTTTTTTCTTTTAAATTTTTAATGTTTATTTACTTTTGAGAGAGAGAGAGAGAGAGAGAGAGGGAGAGAGAGCGCGCGTAAGAGAGCGTGAGCTGCGGAGGGGCAAAGAGAGAGAGAGACACAGAATCTGAAGCAGGCTCCAGGCTCTGAGCTGTCAGCACGGAGTCCGATGTGGGGCTCGAACTCATGACCTGTGAGCTCATGCCCTGAGCCCAAGTCGGATGCTTAACAAACTGAGCCACCCAGGCGCATCGATGGTAGATTATTTCTCTGTTACCTAGCAAAGCTATCGACCAGGGCATGGCACAAACGAGCGCCACCTACCTGTCTCCCAATAGGTCTTGAGAGGCTGAGAAAGCATATGCACTTCGGTTTATTTCTTCAATTTATTCAAATGTTGACCATGTAAGGTCATTTTCTCAATATTTTTTTTCCAATATACCATATTGGTAGACCAGATTATCTTATTTATCATTTATGTCTGTGTGTTTTTCCTTGATCTGATGTAATTAATCTCTGCCAAAATCGAACTCAGATAATGCCAAAGAATTCAACGGCACAGAGAAAACAGGTCATGAGTAGCTCTCAGAAGATGGACAGCGACACTCAGACTTGCCCCTGTGTCGGTTAACTGGACCTTTAGAACTTTACATTCAACTACAGGCCAGCTGACCTTTCTAATTTCACAGGTACCTGCCCACCAGGAAGCCCGGGACCACGCGTGAGCAGGATGGTCTGTGTCCATCCGGCCACACAGCCCTACTGGTCAGGCCTCCCGGGAACTGCTGGCTGCAGATGGGCACGCAGGGCACCTGAAACAACTATATCTAGGAGTTTTAATTTTTTGTCTTGATATTGGCTCAAAAAGGGGGCAAATTTAGGATATGGTATATAGAATGGGATCCCTGGAAGACAGATTTTGTGGTTTGCAGAGTGGAAAGCATTTTTTTAGTACAGAGGGAGGGTGGCCATCTACGCGCCTTGGGGTTGCTGTGCACATCTGGCACAGCTGCAGTGGGAACTTCTTCTAAAATAAGTGAGATCTCAAAATATAGCCAGAGCGGCCCGTGTTCTCACTTACAAGCGGCTGGAAGTGCATTTGAAGGTATACCGAGCTATTTAGTTATCTCTGCTCAAACTGAATAGTTAATTCTACAAATAATTCACGTACACCAGTCCAGAAGGGCTTGTGTTTGCTTTTTTTAATTTCATAAATTACTTATTATGAACTGAAACCGTATGCCTCTATTTGTCCCTAGTGGGTAATTTAAACAATGGATTTTGTTTTTCTTATTTCAGGAAGACAATAGAAACCATGATGAAGTAGACGTAAATGTATCTGTAAAACTCATTTTCAATAGCAGGGATAAGACAGGCTAAGTGAAGAAGAAATTTAGTTTTCTATTGTGAATTGTTTATAAAGCCTGGGAAAACCAGATCTCTTATTACCACAAAACTTAATCCTGAAAATGTTTCAGTAATTAAATCTGGCTGCCTAGCTGAAAGAAGCATATGAAACACTGAGGAATCTACGAATTTGGAACCTATTTCGTAGGTGGACTTGGAAACATAAGAGAAAGAAATTCATCTTATTTGCTGCCTTGCTTCTGTCACTCTTTTCCTCAGGATGCGGGACCCTCCCGGTTCTGGGGATCAGGACAGATCAGAACAGAGAAAGAAAAGGTCCACCATACCGCAGACACAAGTCTGTGCAGAGAACACCAAACCTACAGCCACGTGACACACAGGAAGCATCAGGACACACCATCCGGCTCCTAGGCTGTACCCCTCCAATTGGATCAGTGATGCCTGGAGCAGCGGCAACTCAACCCTGTGCTCACAGCCAAAGCGGGCCGCCATATGCATTCTAGCCACCCAGAAGCAAGCTCCCAGCCCAAAGCCCAGGTGCCGTACTTTACGATTCCCCCTGTGGTGGCTGGACGCATAACGATACCGTACCTTCTGTAATTAAAGTCGGCACTCAGGGCGGCAGAGTATCGCACACCAGAAGGACACCAGCTCATACTGGGGATGACATCAAAGGCAGAAACAGAAATGGAGGGAGAAAAGAGCAAACAGGGATAGGATTACTGGGTTTGAAAAGAAAGGCCACAGTTATAGACAGATGGAGTTATTGGATTAAAAATTAGGAACGTAACACTTAGAATTTAGAAAAAGACACAAAAACCAGGGAAACTTAAAACCGTGCTACTAATGACCCTCTTAAGACAGTGCGTTGGAAAGGACTGTGTGAGTCTGTTACAGGGTAACAAGTCCAATTTGAAACCCAAGAATTCTTTCTGGCGGACTCTGAACAGAGCCCCCTCTGTCCGTGGCCTCTGCCTCAGGTGTCTCCAGGGCTGCAGCCCCGGGGCTGGGGACACTCTCTTCACAAACCCCACCACTCCCAGACCTCCATGACCATGGCCTATGATCCCTAACTGCACCAAACCCATCCTTGATGAAAAGGGACAATGACAAAGTGCACTGGGACTGAGTCACCAGTTTTCGTCAGGGGTTTCCAGGAAGGGTCCATCTAAGCCAGACACAGTCTAAATTTTTCATAATAACAATATCCCATCAATACTCACACCCACCTTTCAACCCTACTCACTAGGCTCTTAAGCAGCTGAAGATAAAGCAAGGTAACAAAGGTCACACTTCCTTGTATTTTAATGATAATGAAGGCATTTACTTTTTCAAAAGAAAAGGAACTCCACGGTACTAGATTAGAAATTGGTTTTAATTTTAGGTTTCCCCCCCACAAGATTAAAAAAACAAACAAACTCATCTGATCATCCACTTTGACTACCTCAGCACTAATATTTATTTTCAAGTGGGAGGAACAGAAACTCTGGGTAACATGTAAATATAACCAAGTTAAAAAAAAACCCAATTCAAAATATGAGGTATACTGTAAAGGGAGCTGCATCAGTAGGTAAGGATTTCTGATGGACAGAAGCTATCATTTAAAAAGTACAATGCTGCTATTTGGGATCTTAAAATTCAAAGAGAAATCCTTTTGATTTGGAAGGGGGAGAACATTAACACCCACTCATTTCCCTCTGGAATCCTGCAAACGGGAAGATCTGCAGACCCTCAAAACCCCTAAGCCTGAATACACCTAATAAGGGTTTTGTTGATAAGTGGGTGTTTTTAGACAGGGAAAATGGCGGGAGACTAAATAGAAGAGCTACCCCTAAAAGTAAGTCTTTAAAATCAATATCTTAACATTAATTTAAATAGTAAAACACTTAAAGCCACATTAAAGCTCCCAAGGGCAGAAGCAGAAAGGATAAATTCACATCTCAGACATAGTTCTAGTCTGTGATGCGGTATCAGACTTATAATTTGCTCGTGTGAGGAAAGCAAGCCTTAATATACTTTGAGACTCAGAAGTCTACTCTCTGAAATTATTAACTCAATTTTGAATTTCCAAACTGTTAAGAAAAATTTTTAAAAGTATCCAATTTATTAAAAACACTATTCAAAAACACAAATCTCCTTCTACAGAGGTAAACATCCCTTTACTCTCAGAAAATGATAATGCTGTGAGAGAGCAGGATGAAACTGAGGCTGGAGAGAAAGAGTGAGCGGGAGACAGGAAGAGGGGCCGTACAGCACTCCTGAGGCTCCAGGGAGGAGCCGGCAGACTTGCCCTTGCTTCCAGAAACAAACTCCTTTCACCAGAGCGTTCGGGAGCACCCTAAATTTCCTCAATCCCTCCATCAGTGGAGCGGGACATTTAATGGTTCTCTGGCCTTGTTTTGAGATTTAGGAAATTCTAGATTTAAAAAACCCCAGAAATATCCCATTCCCACACCTTTTAATACTGGAGGGGATGCTTCCGTTTGACTAGCTAAGGCTTCGTATACAACTTTACATTATACTTCAGGCTCCTCCTGCAGAAAGAGGAATAAGGGTGAAGTGGGACCTGGCGCTGTCGCGAGGCTTCGCCTCCATGCTCACTGGGCCCGCATCCAGCAACCTGTCACCCTCCACTGTCAACACGTGCATGCTTTTAATAAGGTCGCACTGAAGAGCTTTAATGGAGAGCCAGAGAGATCTCTAAAGGTTTCAGGGGCCTCTACTGAAAAGGGCATTTGCCAACTTGTTCCCTGCGAGAAAAACTTAACGGAGCCAGGATTACTGGAGATTCATGCGAGCATTTGTATTCAAACTACATTTTGTGCCTGAAATCTGGAATTAAAGGAAGTGCCCCCTTTCAAAGACAACGTGGGGAGGATCTCTATGCACCAGCTTCAGTTGAGAGTTCAAAGTACCTCCTTACACGTGTCTCCCCAACTTCACCATCATCTGGGGATTTCTAATTCTCTTTCCCCAAACCGTGGAAGAGTAGGTCACGAGTGACAACTTCTGAACAAAGTAAAACTCAGCATCTGAAGAGCAAATCAGCACTGTGCGACTAGAAATGACTTTTCAGCTTATAAATTGCTAATTTTTAGCTTTAAAATGTTACTTGACAAAAAGTAAGGAATTAAAATACTGCGAGGGCCCCAGAGAGAGGAGATGATGCCTCTTACTTGCTTTAAGAAATGATTACATCAACAATGGAGTGGACTCTCCAAGGGGGAAAATTATTAAAAAAACAAAACAAACAAATACAATGTTGTACAAAGTGTCAGGTGGCTAGACACAAAGGCTTCCATCCAGTTACTAAAGAATGTGTAGAAAATATGTTAAGGCCTGTGTGCCAGCACACAATTATTTCTGGTTCTTTGACCTTTGGGGCAGGAGGAGGGGAGGTGGAGAGAACGAAAGAGCACTCCTCAGGGTCTATTAGATAGGACAATCGACGCATCTCTGAACTCCCTAGGGAGAACTGGAAAGACCCTACTACCAAAGTGATCTGAACACAAGTACAAGATGGAATAAAACACACGTTAAAAAAGCTTTTTTTAAAGATAAAAGTTGAAAAGGAAAAAATTACACATTCATGAAACCATTTCATATGCAACGGACATCAGCAATTAACAAATACCTATATTTTATTTGCCTGAAGCAGACATGACATTGTTTTAAAGGACGGTTTAATCGTGGATTAAGCAAAATGAGATGCTTGTTAGTACACTGAGCTCAGAGGCAACATGGTTAGTCCATCAAGTGAATGAACTCTGTACCTTCTCCTATGAATGGGGGGTCTCCTGACAACGTCCCCAAGAACTCGCAATGAACTGAAAATGAATGGTGGAAGAGGTCAGTGTCGAGATGAAACAAAATGGACACAAATGCATGAAGCACACGGACATCAACAAAGGGAAGAGACACAACCCACACAGACAAACGGTACAGAAAGTCAGGGAATGAAAAACTGTGCAGTAAGAAACATCAGAACCAAAAAGGCCAGATAGCCTGACAATTGCTGGGGAGGATTACTTCGCTCCCTCCCTCTAAATGAGGTTTATTAAATTACAAAAGTAAAAGGATTTACAAAGGCCATTTGAAGCTGTAAAAGGGTCCTCAGACTGTAAAATTCAGGTTATGCTCTACACAGATAACACTGTAAGCATTAGTCAAATTAATTCAAGTCATTCCATTATCTCCAGAGGCACAGGGGCGGTGGTGTGAGGTGATCCTTAAGGCTAGGCTCAAATAGGAGAGGCCATGATGCCGCAGGGGTTGAAAATAAAAGATAACTGGATAAGGTTCTAGTCTTAGTTCAGTCTTAAGATCAGCATGTGATCTCAGGCAAATCACTGGGTCTGAGCTTCAATTTTCTCATCTGGGCTACAGTCCTTTCCAGCCCTGAAATCAAAGTCTGAGCACAAGGACCCAAAGTGGAGCCTATAAAGAAACAAGGATTGCATATAAACCCTTGTTTCTCGATGCTGTCATCATCTGTGACAGTATGTCCTTGCATCCTTCCTTCCTTCTCTCCTCCCTTCTTATTTACTTATTTATTTATATTGGTATGGATGCTTTTTTAAAAAAGTACAGCATGAATAAAGCTGGCAAGGAAAGCTTTTATGTTTATTTTATAAAAAAAATTTTTTTTATGTTTATTCATTTTTGAGGGGGGAGGGAGGAGCAGAGAGAGAGGGAGACACAGAATCCGAAACAGGCTCCAAGCTCTGAGCTGTCAGCACAGAGCCTGACGCGGGGCTCGAACTCACTGGCCGACGTTTAACCGACTGAGCCACCCAGGTGCCCCAGGGAAAGCTTTTAGAAATTGCTTTTTACATAATCTATGATTTTGACTGTGTATAAAAACTACCCAGCAGATAAAACTGCTCATTCTTTTTATTTAAAAAGAAATTTAAAAAAAAAAAATTAAAAAGAAATTTCTGAGAGAGGGAGAGAGACAGCGTGAGCAGGGGAGGGTCAGAGAGAGAGCGAGACACAGAATCTGAAGCAGGCTTCAGGCTCTGAGCTAGCTGTCAGCACAGAGCTCGATGTGGGGCTCGAAACCATGAACCATGAGATCATGACCTGAGCCGAAGTTGGACACTTCACCACGTGAGCCACCCAGGCACCCCCAAAACTGCTCGTTCTTAAAGACTTTATCCTGAACTCCACCATGGAATAATACGGAATCACAGAAAATTACATGACATAGGTTGTTAAATGAGTCTGAGAAGGGTGGCAAATTAAGAAGGTGTAAGGCATTACTGCGAGCTCTGTGAAGGCAGGGCTTTGTCTCTAGAACCTAGAAATGCCTGGCATATAGGGGGTGCTCAATGAATGTTGGCTGAACAAAAGAATAAATGAGGGGTGCCTGGGTGGCTCAGTCGCTTAAGCATCTGACTCTTGGTTTCAGCTCACATCATGATCTCATGGTTTCGTGGGTTTGAGCCCCACATCAGGCTCTGTGCTGGCAGCATGGAGCCTACTTAGGATATATTCTCTCCCCCACCCCCCTGGCTCACACTGTCGGTCTCTCTCAAAAATACATAAATAAAACCTTAACAACAACAACAACAAAAGAACAAGTGAATGTAATCAGATTACATGTACCTATAGCTATGAAATCTGAGCCATGTCAAGGAATTTTTTTTTTTTTTTTAAAAAGCAGTAACTGCTCCAGGTGAGTTGTTTTAAAACAACTGTCAGCCTGCGCCCTCAGCTGCTTCTCATCAAGAAAGTAGCTCTGCTGTAAGCACAACTTTGTACATCCAGTGGGCGTTATGGATGCCCACTTGTTCGTCAGAGCTGAAATCATTTGCTTAAATTCCTGTAAGCAGACTGTGGTCAGACAGGAACTGTGAACTACCTTCTCACAGCCTGCTTCCAAGGAGAAGGTCTGAGGCCAGGTCACATGTATGATTTCTACATGGAAAGACACCAACAATTCAATGATACTGAATGATTCTCCTGTTGTCTAGCTGTAAGTAATAACTTACAATTTAACAAAACTTTCTGCATTAGAAATGGATGGCAATTCCGGGGAAACACTTCAAAAACGAGGAGTGTTTGGACTGTAAGATTTCACGTTTATTTCAATACTGACAGGACACTATTCCCTCCAAAAGGTTTTAATCTACGAATTTTATGAACAGATCCGGCCTGAAGGACTGTTCCTGTTTATTAAACACCCACCAGGCAGCAGACATATATCACTTGTGATTTTTATTATTACACCTATTCTGAGACATAGGTATTATACAGATGAGAAAATTAAAGCCCAGAGGGGTCAGGTCACTTGCCCGAGGTTATCTACACAGTGAGTTCTAGAGCTGGGGTTTGAACTCAGATCTTCCCGATTCCACAGCCCTCTAGGTTTTCTTCTGTACCACAGTGTCTCCTAAATTCTTTATCACGATAACACCAGATCACAAGATCAAAAGCAAGCAGACACAGAGACCACACGAATAGCCCGGCCGGGTCCCGCTCACCTGCGCTGGTTCATTTCGGCGTCGCTGGCCGCGTTCTTCCCGGGACCCCAGCTGTGCCTCCGGAAAGGGGACAGGGAGCGCATAGAGCCCCTCAGCACAGAGCAGTTGGAGGGCACTTCGGTGATGCTGTCCATCTCCTCCTCGTCCATCTCACCTGAGCCAGCAGCTTCGCCCTCACTCTCTCGACCCTCGGCTCCCGCCCCATGGCTGTAGAAGCTGTCAAGACACTGCTGATCTCTGGACCTGTTCAAATTTGAAATCTGGGGGAGGGATACATCACTGCCATGAGAGGAATGTCGATCCAAGGAAGCCGTGTCATCGGTGGAAGAACTGGACCCGGTGATATCACAGACGGACTGCTCTTCCTCAGGCTGTAATGGAGAGAAGGCACGCACAGTTGAAAACAGCAGGGCCCAGGACAGCCTCATAACTCCCGGCCCAGGAGTGGCTGCAAACAGATATTTCCCTTCTTAAAGCATGATTAGAGTTGGATTCAAATGGCCGCTGATGAAGGCAGGTGTAGGTGTGTGCTCTTCTGCCCCTCTGATTAGAGGCACACAGACCGTCCCTTCATATGGGGGACCAGCATCTGCCTTGCGCTCAGGTCAGTTCTGTAGGCCAATACCATCAACTGGAAAGAAGAGAGCCCTTGAGTTACCTGGGGTTTCTGCCACCTAAAAACTCAGAACTCATATAGTCTTAGGTTTAATTCTTGCCCACCCCCCAAGCTTTAACCAAAAACAAGTTGTCTGCTTGGCTACAATAACGTCATTCCGAAGTCAATATTCCAAAAGCAAGTCTGTAATTGTTTCTAGAGGCCTTTTGCAAAATGCGCAATCACTTATGACCCTACCTAAGGTCTGCCAAAATGCCCACATTCTGGCCACAAATGCCTGACTAGAAGAAACGATTCCTTTTCCTCATTTCACGTGGAAATGGCAGGGTTATCAAACTTAATCTCACATGAAATCAAGTCCTGGCAATGGACTCTTTAGTAAGTGATGTTCTTTTTCCCTGGCCAACTTCTGGAGCCTAAAACAGGACAGTTTTGATCCCGAGTAGCCTGACAGTCCTCTGTTTGCTACACACAGCGAAACACATAAACTGAGGGAAAGATGAGCACTCTAACAGTCTAAGGATGAATCAGTCCAGAAGATACACAGAAGTGTTTAGAATACACATGATCCCCTCTCAGACTCCAGCACTGATCTGTCTTAGCATCTTTACTGTGTTCTTCTAGAACAGACAGCGGGGAGAAGGGAAAGCCATTCTGTGCTTATTTTTCCTTCTTCACAGCAGTTTCCTAATTAGCCAGTCTACTCAAAGCTTTAATTAAAGAGTAAAGAAACTTACAGTTCTTTGAGAAAGATTTTTAAAATTATGCAAACTAATGAGCACTTTCAGCTTTGGAACAGAAAACAAGACCTATTCTAGAAGGAGAGTATTTTCAAATGTTTATGTTAACACTTCAAAAGCATTCTTTCTAACGTTTGGGCTGAATCTCACTAGCTCTGAGAGGAGTTTTTCTCCACTCTGTGGCATCCGGTTTCCTCGGTTAATTGCTCCCTAAATGATGCGTGAGGCTGGGACTGAGAGGGAGGTGGGGGTCCCTGGGATCCAGATGGGCTCTTGGGCCCTCCCAGTGCACGGAGCAGGATGTGAACCCGGGGCGATCGCAACTAAAACTGCCCAGTTCTCATCATCTCTAAGAAACCCTGTATGGATAAGATCTCCAAGTCCCTATCAGCAAAGTCCTGTATGCACTTCACTGGGCTGCACTATAAAATGATGCCTCCACCAGACAGGTTCTAAAATAGGGCAGGTATTGTTTTTAAAATAAAATCATCAAGGGGCGCCTGGGTGGCTAAGTCAGCTGAATGTCTGACTCCTGACTTCGGCTCAGGTCATGATCTCACAGTTTGGGAGTTCGAGCTCTGCAACAGGCTCTGCGCTGTCAGCCTGCTTGGGATTCTGTCTCCCTCTTTCTGCTCCTCTCCCACGTACTCTCTCTCTCTCTCTCTTAAAATGATGGGGCGCCTGAGTGGCTCAGTCAATTAAGCGTCTAACTTCAGCTCAGGTCGTGATCTCGTGGTTTATGAGTTCGAGACCCGCGTCGGGCTCTGTGCTGACAGCTCAGAGTCTGGAGCCTGCTTCAGATTCTGTGTCCCCCTCTGTCTCTCTGCTCCTCCCCCATTCTCTCTAAAAAAAAAAAAAAAAAAAACATAAAAACAAAACCCTAAAAAAAAATTTTTTTTTTAAAAATATTTTTATTTATTTCTAGGAGAGAGAGAGAGACAGCATGAGCAGGGGAGGGTCAGAGAGAGAGGGAGTCACAGACTGAAACAGGCTCCAGGCTCTGAGCTGGCAGTCAGCACAGAGCCCGACGCGGGGCTCGAACCCACGAACCGCGAGATCGTGACCTAAGCGAAAGTCGGACGCTTAACTGACTAAGCCACCCAGGCGCCCCTAAAAAAATTTTTTTAAATAAAATCACCGACTATTCTTTTTGTGAGTGAGGATTAGCCTGTGCACCCTAAAGCAGCCTGTCATGGGGCTGCTCTCCAGAGGAACAACATAAATGGTCACAAATACGAAGTTCAGGATGTCAGCGTTCTCACTGCGTTCTCCTCAAATTCTGTCCTTCTCAGAATGTGACCTTATTTGGAACCTGGGTCTTTGCAGATGTCACTGGTTCAGATGAGGTCATACTACGGCAGGGTGGCTGCGGTGTCCTCACAAGAAGAGACGGGGGAGACACACCGGGAGGCAGGGCCTGGAGCAATGGGTCCACGGCCCAAGGACGGCCGCGCAGGGCCCGACCAGAGCCTCCCGAGGGAAAGTCGCCCTCGACACACCGGCAGTAGGGCCTCCTGCCTCCAAAACAGCGAAGGAGCGAAGTTAGGTTGTTTCAGCCCCCTGATTTGTGCTAAGTGGCCACAGCAGACACAGGACCATATGTCCTGCCCCACAACTGCTGGATCTCCAGGTCGAGGCAGTGCCAAAGGACCAACAGAACGGGCGCCATCAAGCGGAGTGTGGGACAAGCCTGTTCTAAAGCCCGCAGGCAAGGCTTTGAAGGAAACGAAAAGTTGCTGAGGGCTCCAGTTAGCCATTCATCATCTACTCTCACAACTCCATGCTTCCCGATCAGGAAGTGACGTGCGGACGGAGGAACAGGCCCCGCTCAGGGTGGCCCCGCAGCCGCCCTGGCACCTCGCTGCCCTGAGACGTAAAGAACGAGCATCCACCCTTTTGTGGGACATGAAAACAAGGTGGGAAAGGTACTGGTGGCCTGTCTGTGCACATTCTGGAAAGGGAGAGCCCTGTCCAGTGTAGCCGCTGCACGGTGCTCGATGTGTGTCATGACTTTCTCGGTGTGTACTTTAAACTCTGATAAACAAAAAAATTCCTAAAAACTAAAATAAGGTAGTTTTTTTTTTTTCTTTCTTCACAGTACACACGAGTTCTTTCATCTTGCACTCCTGGTAAGAATGAAGTGCACAGAGTATTCTCACACTCAATTATTTTTATTGTACCTTTCAATTCTTACTTATAATGAGCTGGTGGTTATTACCCAAGAAAGGGAAAAACAGGACGAACTCAGAAATAATGACTGATCTCAATTAAGTACCGAGGCGAATGGTTTGGCTTTAATGCTGTACTGAATCTAAAGAAGGCTCTGAGTTACTTTTTCCCAAGACTTAAAGTGTTCTTAAAAGAATTTCACGACTTCGTCAAGTCTTCACACTATCCTGGCAGAATAGAAAGTGGTCCCTGGCGGAACCAGGAACCAAACCTGGAATGTGGTCAGAGTCTTTTGATAACTACATATGTGTCCATGGAAAAGGCACTTTTTCACTTTGTCTAATATGATGATCTTTACGTCTTAAGAGCTTAGACCTTAATATAAGGCCTGTTGCAAGTACTATTTTTAACCATGCGCAGGGGAAACAAGTGGTTTTTTTTTTTTTTAATGTCTGAATTTTCTTTTCTTTTCTCTCTCTCTCTTTTTTTTTTTTTGCAATATTCCTTTCCAGTCCCTGAACTTATTTGTGCTCTAGTTCTTAGGAATATCTGCCAAATGAGAATATGAGGACTGTTAATTCCGTCATTCTCCCCTCTCCTCACAGAAAGGTTTTAGGGATACTGTTTTTCCATTTATACATCAGAAGGGGGAAAAAGTTATGGCTTCTGTCACATAGTAGAATGTTCCAGGCCTAATATTTGAAGCCATTCTTAACGGTTTTTAAGTTACATGTCAGTCTTTCTTTAGAGAGGTTTTTTAAAATGACTGCGAATTAAATAACTTTCAGAGACTTTGGAAATTTGTCCTGATTGTATGGAAAAATGGTGCTATGGATCAGTTTAACCAGACACGTTCAAAAACCTGGTTTTGACTCCATGTAAATCCAATGTATTAAACTGATCCCATGGCACCATTCCTCCAGATAATCAGGAGTAACAGCCCAAGTTCCTGAAAGTCATTCAATATATTTAATACACACACACACACACACACACACGAGGAAAAAAATCCATAGCTTTTCTTCCCCTAGTCTTACAAGCAGATGGCCAAAACGATACTCTGCTAAATATAAGTTGTTTTTCCCCCTTAAGATGCGGTACGGAGAATGGCAGAGAAGGCAGAGATGGAGAAAGGCAGACAAGGAGAGAAGGGGTGGTCGGGGTCGTGCCTGTGTGTGAGGGAGCAAGTGCACCTGGAGAAGAGGACACTGGGTCTATTCTGGAGACGGGCACGTGAACCCCCTCCCTGAGCTGCCATCACTGGTCCTCCTGTGCACGGGAGGACCGGAACACACACGCCTGCTATCATCTCTGCCAACAGCTTCCTTTTCCCTACAGCTTATGCAATCCTGAAACTGCCAATGGTCACCAGGCTAGCAAGAGTCTGCAGCAGTCAAAGACAAAAGCTTGCAAGGGAACGGGCCAGTAAGCATCACGAAGGTTTGCACCCTGCTTTTCTTCAAAAGCCCAGCTTCTGCCGGACAACTTGGACTTCAGGGGCAGGAGCGGAGCTGATGGAGTGATCCAAGGATAGCGTTTTGCTTAATTTAAGGCCAAATAAACTAGGAAAACTGAAACTACCAAATAATGATGTAACTAAAAAGTTAACAAAAAAGGCTAAATAATGATGCTGTCTATATGCGCCGCCGCTTGAAAATGTAGGCCTGTCACTTAATATACGTGCAACATGACTATTACATAAATGAGTCCTAATTACAGGATACTCATCACCTGTGGGGGTCTATATTAAGTGATTTAGATGTATTCCTTTAATATTTGATTTACTAGCTACGGTGCCTGGGTGGCTCGGGCAGCTGAGCATCTGAATCTTAATTTCAGCTCAGGTCCCAGGGCTGTGGGATAGAGTCACATGTCCGGCTCTGTGCTGGGAATGAAGCCTGCTTAAGATTCTCTTTCTCTCCCTCTGCCCCTCTCCCCAGCTCGCATACATGCTCCCTCTAAAATTAAAAAAAAAAAAAAAAAAAAAAAAAAAATTAGGGGCACCTGGGTGGCTCATTTGGTTGAGCATCTGACTTCGGCTCAGTCTACGATCTCATGATTTGTGAGTCCTGCATTGGGCTGTCTGCTGGCAGCACGGTACCTGCTTGGGGTTTCTCTCTCCCTCTCTCTCTACCCCTCCCTCCTTCACGTGGTCTTTCTAAATAAACTTAAAATTGATTTAGTAGGTATTCTTATTCTCATTTTACAGATGAGTAACCAGACAGTCAGTGAGATTACATAATAGGATTCTAATTAAACTGGTCTGGGGTAAGGGCCAGATTCTTTTTCTTCTTTAAGCTCTCTAGATGATTCTGAGTATAACTGGGACTCTGTCCTACTATTATATACTACAGAGCTATGACAAAAATGTTTTAAAGACTTAAGATGGACTCCAGTCCTAAGTATAAAAGCTAAAACTATAAATCTTCTGAAAGAAAACATCTGGACTCGGGGGCACACAAATCAGTAACAGGATAGGACACAGATAGTAAGAGCCATACAAAATTGATAAATGACACTTCATCAAAACTCCAAACATTCAATACATCAATTCACGTTTATGAAAGTGAAGAGGGAAAACCATATACTGGAAGAAAATATTTACAAAACATTAATCTAACAAAGGACTGGTATCCAGGATACATATACAATTCCTACTTCTCAGCAACAAAAAGACAACAATCCACTTTTTTTTTTAATGGGCAAGAAATGTGAACAGACACTCCACAAAGGAAGATATCTAAGTGGCTAATAAACACACGAAAATGTGTTTAACATCATCATTGGTTGTCAAGGAAATGCAAGTCAAAGCGATAATGAGCTACCACTACGTGCACACCAGAAATGCTGAAGTTGAAAGAAAATAAAACAATTATACATGTTGGTAAGAACAGGGAGCAACTAAAATTCTCATACATTGCTGGTGAGGATATCAAATGATACAACCACTTTGGAAAAAGGTCTGGCAATTTCTTATAAAACTAAACCAGCTTTCCTACCACATATGATCTATCAATTCCACCCATTTACCCAACAGAAATAATAACATATATATTCCATTTGTAGGATGTTTTGAAATAAGGAAAACTAACCTGTGATGGGAAAAAAAATTAGGACAGCTGTTACCTCTAGCGGGTTGGAGAGGAGACAGATGGAGGAGGGGCATGAGGAAACTTTCCAAAGAGATGGTAACAGCCTTATCCATGTGGGGGTTTGGGTTACAAAGATAAATGAATTTATCAAAAGTCACTGAGGTACAGCTATTATGGAAACAGTATGTCGGTCCCCCAAAAAAGTAAAAGTAGAACTCCTATAAAATCCAGCAATATCCGACGTCTGGTATGTGTCCACAGGAAATAAAGCCACCATCTTGGATACGCATCTGTACCCCCATGTCCAGAGCAGCATAATTCACAGCAACCAAGACATGGAAACATCTTCAGTGTCCACAGACAAACAGGGAAAAGAAAATATTATTCAGAGTTAGAAGGAAGTCCTGCCATTTGCAACAACATGAATGGACCCTGAAGGCATCATCCTAAGTGAAATAAGCCAGAGAAAGACATGATCTCACTTCTATATGGAATCTAAGAATGGCAAACTCATAGTAGCAGCAGAATGATGGTTAGCCGGGGCTGGAGGGCCGGGGGGAAACACGGAGAGGTTACCTAAAGTGAGGTATGAGCTAAAGTGAGCTGAGAGGTATCTCAGCTATGAGATGAATAAATTCCGAAGACCTCAAGTACAGCATGATGACTACAGATACTAATTATGCACTATGTATACTTGAGGCCTGCGAGAAAGTCAGTCTCAGGTGCTCTTACCACACACACAGAAAGGCAACTCTGTGAGGGGACAGATACATTGGCCTGACTGTGGTAAGCATTTCAAGATGTACAGGTCTATCAAAACATCATCTTGTGTGCTTCAGACGTGTATAATTTTCGTCAACTATAACTCAGTAACACTGGGAAAGTCACTGAAGAATAACTTTCATACTGCATTTCACTCTGTGTAAATTTTACGTAAAAGAAACCCAGCAAACAGCAACAACCCTATCAACACATACTGAATTCTAAGTATTTAAGGGTAAAAGTAGATTGAGATCTGTAACCTACTTAGAAACACATGGTGGGTAGAGAAATGATGGACACATACACAGCTGTGTAAGGAAACAAGTACAGTAAGTTAGCAGGAGAGCCAGCCTGTAGGTACCCCACTGCCCAGCTCTTGCAACTCTCCTGTATGTTTCAGAATTTTCTCAACAAAATGCTGGGGGGGAAATGCCCGGCTGGCTCTCTTAATCCAAAGTTACAGGACATAGGTGACATACAGGTATATGGAGAGGGGTAAATATTATGTAACATATGAATGTATAAACATAAAAACCACCACCCACCTTCTACCTTCTTACCACACCTGAAAGAATCCTGTTTCACATTGCCAAAATACTAGTCCTTTAATTTTTAATAATTTATTTGTTAAATATTTATAAACTGTCACCTAGATTATACACGAGGCACTCTGCCGTGTGCCTTGGAAAATAACAGCTCACATTCTAAACACCTAATATGTGCTATTTATGTGCATGCATGCATGCATGCATGCATCTATCTATCTATCTATCTAGACACCTCGATATCTATCTGTTTATGCCCAGCATGGAGCCCAATGTGGGGCGTGAACTGACGACCCTGAAATCAAGAGTCAGACGCTTAACCAACTGACCCACCCAAGTGCCTCTCTGTGCAATCATTTAGTTACGAATACTAAGCATGGAATAGCAAGCTGTTTCACAGTCCTGAAATTAATTTTCAAAACTTGTGCATAAACAAGATAGTTTTTCTAATTTGGATTCTGTAAGTATACCTACTTTTATCCCTGGAAGGTTAATTTTTGGCTTGGTGATCAAGTACTTGAGAGCCAACTATATAGCACATGAAAGCAAGAATATTCCCTTAAGGTTTTGCATCTTAGGAGAGTTACTCTGATTTTCTTAATTGTGGATACATTTTATAACTTGGAGAAAAAATAAAACACTTACACCTTATATCTAAATCTCTTTGGGAAAAGAGGCAGCAATATCAGTATGTTCGTGGATTTCAGTTAACCTTCTGGAAAACAAGGTGGCCTCGATTGTCTATTTCATAAACCCTCTTTCTTAGCCAGGGTCTAGAAAAATTTCAGGATTTCTTCCTACTTTAGAAACAAAATCTAAATGTTATGCTGTTGCCCTACCGAGAAGGAAGACTTCAGGAACTAGCAAATATTCCTTTTTAAAAAAAATTCCTTTTAATGTTTATTTATTTTTGGGAGACAGAGAGACAGAGCAGGAGCAGGGGAGGGGCAGAGAGAGAGGGAGATACAGAATCCGAAGCAGGCTCCAGGCTCTGAGCTGTCAGCACAGAGGCCAATGCAGGGCTCGAACCCACAAACTGCGAGATCATGACCTGGGCCGAAGTCAGACACTTAAATGACTGAGCCACCCAGGCATCCCTAAATATTCCTAAGAGTAATCATGAAGCTCCCGACACTCACCGAAGAGTCCTGTTTACGAGAAGGCACATCCAATGGACGTAGAAAGTTAAGGCGGGAAGTTTGTCACAAGCATTGCAGGCTGCTAGAGACCTCTGTGAGGTCAGAGTCACACAAATGGCTGCAGGAAGTGACCTAACGCATTGCTCATGGTGCACAGAAAAGCATGCTGTGCTGCCTTGCCCAGGGAGGATTTTTTTTTTTGAGAAAGGAAGGAATTCTAGGACGGGGTGCTGTTTCACAGTGTGCGCTGTGTGGCTGTCCACTGAGGAAGACGGTGAGGAAGCTGCTGACGAACTGCCAATCACCTTGCTTCTGCGTATCACCTTGCTTCTGCGTAAATCACTGGCTGTTTGGGTCAGCTGCCTGAGAGTCCCACTTCGGCTCAGGTCATGATCTCATGGTTCTTGAGTTCAAGCCCCACATTGGACTCTCTGCTGTCAGTGCAGAGCCCACTTTGGATCCTCTGTCCCCTTCTCTCTCTGCCCCTCTCCCCTACTCACATGCTCTCTCTCTCAAAAATGAAGAAACATTAAAAAAAAAAATCACTGGCTATTAAAGGAGGTGCTCGGAGATCGAGAGCAAAATAACAAAAAGGGAACAGATTTGAGAGTCATGCCTACGTTCAAGTCTCCATTCTGTTACTTAGCAGCTGAGTAATTTGGACTATGCTTGTCTACCAATCAGAGCCTGGATTTCCTCAGAGTTTAATGAGATTAACGTCCCTCCCCCTCCCCTACCCCCGCAGGGTTGCTGGAAGCAGAAATGAGATCATATCTATAAAAAATTCAGTTCAGTGACAGTAATCACTTCGGTAAGTATTAGCCTGTCTCTCTCTCCCCTTTTCCTTGCATATGCAACCCCTTGGTTTTACTGAATGCTAGACAAAACAGTCACTGCAAAACCTCTCTTGGTTACAAACAACTTTGGTCAAGTGGAGACAATGAAGAGGAAGAACCCTCCAGACCTCATCCCAGGCCATGAGACACTCTCACGTGTGCATGAAGAGACGACCGTGCGTCTATCACTTCTGATTTTTCTGAGGCCCTCGGGTATGAAATGTGGGTAAAAGCCGATTTGGGGAGCATGCTTCGGCTTTTAACAATCTTATCTGTCTAGTCATCCTGAAAAAAACTGCCAAATCTAGCACTGCCATTCCTACAAACAATCTCATAAATGCTTTTGGCAATTTGAAGAAGAAGGCAAGATACAGGAAATCTGAATTCTCTTTAGGAAAATCCCTCAGGGCAGTGACCAGAAATGACTACCATCTCACAGAGCTGGGAATTCAGGTACGAGCCATCATGTGCCTCAGAGAGGAGTAAGAAGTATTTCTTAATGAAGACTTTGCAATTTCAAAATAACTCTTGACTGTGAAAATTTTCAGGCACATATAAATGTTTAACAAATCTGAATGTATCCATGACCCAGTTTCGATTTTAAAGCTGGAACTTAAGAGATATTACCTCATCTGTCTACCCGAGACAAAAATGATCTATTCTGAGAGACCTGCCCCTTCAGCATGGTATTCCCCTTGGGGGTGCGGGGACGATCAGAAGCCCTTACAATGAAAACCTCAAAATCACAGTGGAAACCACCCAAATTCTGTTATTTCCAAAACAAAAATCAAAAAGAAACAAAAAACCAAACAAAACCCATCATGGCTTCCCTCTTCCTAGAGAGCTTCAGGGTAGGACAGATCTTCTCGGCGTGCAGATTTTTTACTTTATAGAACCCACTAAATCAATCTGCTGTGAGTAAGAATGACAGCAATCCTGCAGTTCTGTAAACTTTTCCAAGGACTTCTGGCAGACAGTGAGCGCAAGAAAAAGGAAAAAAGTGGAAGAGAGCTCGGGGAGGCCAAATGAGTACGAGAGCCACTGGACAAAAATGAAACAAAAGCGCCTGCAGGTACCTTCACAGGGGCTTTAACTATGTTCCAGCCCGGAATCCCCGAACGCCAAGCCTCTACCGGGACTTTTACACACAGCATCTGCATACCGTGTTGGAGAAACCTCATCTCCCACTAACACCAATGTTCCGGTCCCCTCTGCAGGGTCCTCGTGAAGCCTTCATAAAGGCGTCTTCATAGCTGCCTTGTTTGTGCCCCATCACCCCCTCACGATGGAGACACCCACATGTGATTGTCTGAGAACCACTTGCTGATCCTGCTGTGGGACAGCCCACCATTCTTCTCAGGAGAAAGAACAGTACTCGCTGCAACGAGCTACAAACATAATAAGCAAAAGGTGGCAAACCGTCCACATCCCCCACCCCCTCAGAGAGCCTCAAATTACATGAAAACACCAGGTGACTCATGAGCATGAGCTTGGCTTTCCACTGGGGAGAAGATGGTCTGGGTTCCCTCGCAGAGATCTAGAAAGTTCAATTAAGCAGCTAGATGAGGAGGGGTGACATCAGCAAGCTCAGCAGTGAGCTTCAAGTCTAAACACATTAATCAGAAATGACTCTATGGTTAGTTTACACACATGACGTGTTGCAGTCTGAGCCGCGGTCCCTTCCTGCCCACTGAGAAAAGAATTCACTGCCGTCTGATTTAATTCACAGCAAAGGAGTTTCCATTTCTTTAGGCTTCAAAACCTGCATGTAACCAACCACGATTCTACCTAAGATAAAATGGCCAACGCCTTTTTCTAAGCCCAGCGAGCTGGAGCTCCCTTCCCCAGAAGGGAGGACTTAACACTTCTCTACGATGAGGCAGAGCTGGGGAGACGCTCCGTATGGTCAGCAGGGTCACCAGCGACCAGCACGAGTTGCACACCGAGGCGGACGGTACCTTGGAGAAGATGATGCTGTCCACTTCCTCGCTGGGTGACTGAAAGAGGTCAGAGTCACTCCCGGATTCTCGTTTGAGCACATCCGGTTTTGAGGTGCACTCTCTGCCCAGGCCAACATCCAAGAAGCTGTCACATCCTGAAAAAGAAAATGTATTCAACCAACATGGGGGGGGGGGGAAGGACTCTCTTCATTCCATCAATTAGCCTTTTAAGTCAACCAACTAAGCTGTCCGCCGCCCCACAAGGAGGAAGCTGTAAAGGACACAGTCCAATTAGTAGCTTTCAACGCTGGTTATTCCAATTCTAGGGTGATTGTTACTGTAGGACAACCACGAATAAAAGGTACAAAAAGATAAAATGGTCATTTAGAACCATAATTCCACCTGTATTTAGGTATTTAAGTGGTAATCTTTTCCTCTTGGTAATTAGAGAATATTTTCTTTCACTGTCAAAATCAGAAGTCCTTTATTAGGAAACTATGAGACAGGGTTTATGGCCAATTTCTAAGACTTAAGTTCTTTCTGAAAACTTGTTACTTATCAAATATTGGGGTAATAGACAAAGGGGGAGCATATCTAATATAAATATCGGCATATTACACTTCCGGGTTCTGTTGAGTAAGAAAAGAAATACAGTGATTTAACTTCTACCTTAAACAGACGACACTGGGGGCAGGGGAAATGTACTAATGAAGAAACACGTATCATGTATAATCTGTCTTCGGTTCAATAATTAGCATAGGGCCTCTGGTGAACCAGAGGGAGGGGGGCCTTGGCAGAAACACTGTCTATCAAGGAATTCTGAAGACTTAGTCCACTGAAACTAGCAAGGTACTTAACCTGTTCTCTCCTATTAGCTCTGTAAACAAAATATGACCTGGTGGCAACAGAATTAAAAGTATTTGTATGTGGTAAAACCAAAAGCCTCAAAGAAAGCCGATTAATAGGTAGGCATCAACCTCCTTCAAGCAGTCTGGAGACTGAAGTATCTCCATTCTGGTTGGCACTTTGCTGTGGGATTCAGTCAGACACAGGCAACCCTGCAGCTGACACTAGGTGATGAGGGACAGGACCTACTGAGCTACCTAGCGGTTCATGAGAGCGCTACCTAGCGGTTCATGAGAGCACCACCTGCAGGTTTTGGTTGGAAGGAGATTTAAGAGAAGTTGACAACACAAGGTGAAAGCAAGACACCCCCCCCCCCAATAAAGAGAAAAAGAGAGAGAGTGAAAACACAATGGTTTAGACTCTATTAAGAGACAGTATACCCAAGTCCAAAATGGGGACAGCCCTACCACTATGTGACAGCTAGACCTCACCAATAGGATGATGTTTGTTCCTAGGTAATGTTTACCTTTTATTTATTTTTAAATGTTTATTTATTTTTGACACACACACACACACACACACACACACACACACACACACACACACAGGATCCGAAGGAGGCTCCAGGCTCTGAGGTGTCAGCCTAGAGCCCAGTGAGGGACTTGAACTCACGAACGGTGAGATTATGACCTGAGCCGAAGTCAGATGCTTAACCGACTGAGCCACCCAGGCACCATGTCCTAGGTAACATTTAGATTAAGAACTGATATGAGATGCCTAAGTGGCTCAGTATGTTGTGTCTGGCTCTTGATTTCATTTTGGGTCAGGAACCCAGGGTCATGGATCAATCCTTGCATCAGGCCCCGTGCTGAGCATCGAGCCTGTCTGGGATTCTCTTTCTCCTCTCCTCCCAACTCCCGCCCCTCACGAACTCTCTGTAAAAAAAATAAAATAAAATAAAATAAAATAAAAAATAAATTGAAACACTGATAAACAGAAATGCGTGCGTGGTAAGGAGGTCACGACAGTGGAAACCCTTGAGATACATGTGGCTTTTGCAGAGGTGGAAAAAATGAGTCTGAGGGCGGTTGCAGATTTGCTCTTTGCTGATCCAGAGGTAGAACAAAAAGCCCACTGAGTGGAAGCCACAGAGCTTTACTCTAGACTTCTGGGCAATGGGTTAGCAGCTTCATAAAGTAACGACTGTCACTTCACCAGAAGGGGTGGCACAAAGTCTGAATGACTGTCCAGAGGTTTCAGAAAAGATGTGCATATAGGAAGGGAAGTGGGACATTAGATAACCCCAATGTCTCTCTTAATTCTCAGTCTATGTTTGGACAATAATTGTGTGTGTGTGTTGAGGGATAATGAGAAGAGGAAGTTTATTCTTATCTAAACTAGTTAATTATTGATCATTAATAAATTATTTGCCCCCAGATTAGCTGGGAATCTTAGAGGAAGGGTCAAAGGAGCATCACACTGGAATACTGGTCATGCACTGCTTGGTCACTAAAACTACCTTTTCTCTTAGTAAGGCGTTTGACTAGGTACTGGGGATTATCCAAATAGGGAAAAAAAAAAAAAAAAAAGGGCACCTGGGTGGCTCAGTCGGTTAAGTGTCTGACTTCGGCTCAGGTCATGATCTCACACTTTGTGGGTTCAAGCCCCACATCAGGCTCTATGCTGACAGCTCAGAGCCTGGAACCTGCTTCAGATTCTGTATCTCCCTCTCTCTCTTCTCTGCTCACGCTGTCTCTCTCTCTCTCTCTCTCAGAAATAAAACATTAAATTAAAAAACATTTTTTAAATAAAAATAAAAAGAGACATTTAGTGTGTGTGGGAGCAGATAGTTTGCAACTTTGTAGTGGAAACAGACATGTTAGGAGACAATTTCAACACACAAGCACACAAACGATGCGACAGGGCCCACAGATCAATCTGAGAATGTTCAGCTGAAGGAAAAAAAGTGACCTTAGGCCATTTTAATCTTGGTCCAAGCTATTTCTGAGTGTTTAGTTCAATGGGAATAGCCCTCCCTCTAAGGGGCGACTGCTGCGTGAGTCAGACAGCTATCAACCCTGCGGCTGATACCCAGCAGTTCGTGAGAACTGAACTTGGAATCATGGGTATTCTCGACTCCCTTCCCCACCGCCCCCTATACACATTAGGAGAGTATGGACCAGCTTAGGTGGAGTTGGTGGGTGTAACCTTTCTATTGCTCCCTCTTTCCTCACTTGGAAAAATCGAAAACTCCATTTCATGGTTGAGGGGAAACCAGGGGGCTGGCCAGGGAAAGAAAGGGCTGTCGCAGCAACTATGCTGAGCTGCCGACTCTCCAGCAGGCAAGCAGACCATGTCCACATTCCAGACTGGAAAACAAACCAACTTGAGACATTCTAATGGAAAATTCACAGGGAAGATCCTGCTTCAGCCCTGGTAGGAAGAGTTCACCCAGAAAATCAATCTGAGCCAAGACTCCAAGGGAGCACAAACAGCTGGGGTAAGACTGCTGTGTGATACAATCCTGACTGTGGAGTTGGGGCGGGGGGTGAGGTGGGGAAGGGTATGAAAAGAAGGGATAAGGGGGAGAAAATGACCATAACCATTATGCAACCACACAAGTGGAGGGGGGCCCAAAGCCAAAGCCCTCTGCCGCATGTCCTTCTACACACCCTCTTCCTAACGAATAACATGGAGCAACACGGGAAGGTACATGTAAGAACCATGAACACTGACTGGTTTTAGAGTCAGATCTATCTGGCTTACAGCTAGGTCTGCTTACTTTTAGTATAGAGATCCCAGGCAAGAAGTCATTTAACCCCTTAAGTCTCCATTTCCATACCAAACGGATGAGTGTACCTCCCAGAAGTAGCTGTAGCCACAGTTAGAAATAATTTATACAAATAGTCACCAGGACTCTGACCCTCAGCACCCAGCAGGTGTGGGATAAACACCCCTAACGAAGTTAAAGCTTCATTAACCCATACGGTGTGATTTCACAAGTACCTAAGACGGACAGTACCTTGAGGTGAGCCAGTCCTATTTTATGACCCATACGTAATTCTGCCTATAAATTTCTGTCTCCTGAGACATTAGCTTCTTGAAAAGCTAGCAAAACATGTCATTTTTAAGATGCTCTCTAGTCATTTGGGTTTAAAATTATATATATGCAAACAAATTACAGTAGGGAAAGGGAGGAAAGCCATCCGGCAGCACCCACCGGGATTTGCTGAACCACAGTAACCATAACACATTTGTATTTATTTGTAGTTAAATAAATTTGTATTTATCCAGTACTGAAGAATATCCAAAGTGATTTTAAAACATATTATCTTCTTTGGTTTCACACTATTGCTCTCTTGAGCTATGTTTATAAAGTAAAAGAAATCTCTAAGTTCCAAATTGCCTAGAATTCACCAAACAATTTACCTAACACCAAAATCTCAAGTCTGAAGTCCCAAAGCACAATCCAGGTCCCAGATTTTGCTGCACTGAGATTTAAAAAGACTCACTCTAAGAAGACCAAAGTGGTTATGCTTGGGGCTGGAACGTGTGTTTGTGTGGTGGGGGGTGGGGAGTTGGGGAGTCAACAAAATTCAAGATGATGTCTTGGGAAAAATGCTCAGGGGTTCAAAATTCATTTCTTTAAATAAAGAAATTAAACTCTCCTGTGTGAAGAGACTCCTTGTGAACACTCAAGTTGTAAGACAGCCTCATTTAACCCTTCCTCATGGCACACAGCTTTGCTATTTGGATGGTCAGGGGTAATTACCCTTCTGGAAAGTGCCCACAACGGCTCAAGGAAGCAAAATATGGTGCGCAGTATACTTTTAAGTACAAGATTCTAGGCGGATGGGTGGGGGAAGTGTCAGCTAAGTCTGTGAGCAGGGTCAATCTTATAACACGCAGAGGCTCTGAACACAACCATCCGAGACAAAACTAGAGGAAAACACATTTCGTATTTGTCCCCAACACTTCCTTTGGAGTAAAGTCAGAGTTGAGAATCACTAGGAAAACTCTTGGAGATAGAGGATTTGGACAGTTTGCCTTTGGATTTAATACTAGTCAAGGCATCCACAGCTAAACTGTTTCTATAAAGACCAGTCAATGAGGACTCAGTAATTTTTAAAGCAGGTCAGTAAAACCCGTGAAGGTAAACAAAGGCGTCGTTGAGTCGGGTCGACTCAAGAGCCCAAATTACGTTCATATGGCAGCTCTAGGCCAGGCACAGGGACTTACAGGTACAAGCCATGTGATTCAACACCCCCCACTGAGGAAAGCCTGTGGTGCTGTAGAGCTGGAAGAAAATAGCCCAGCCATTTGGGAACATTCCTCACTTGACTGTGAATTAATGGCTTAACCTGGGTAAAAAGCTGGGCATCCTGACTACCCACAAATCATGTGCTGTGTTGTGAACAAGTCAGGTCTTAGCAGTTGACCCTCACCTGTTGTTAATAATACATCATGGATGTTTAATATAATCTGGGTGTTACTAATACCTCCACTGCTGACAGTACTCCCAAGGTTGACGGTTCTCAATCCTGGCTGTGTAGTGGACTCACCAAAGGAGATTTCAAAGATTCTGAGGCCTGGCTCACACCCCAGGCCCAACTAAATCAGGATCTCTGGGAGCAGGACCCAAGCAGTAGTGTACTTCTAAAGCCCCCAAAAGAATCTCAATGCACAGCCAAAATTGAGGGCTCTCAGGTTTAGCTCTTAATATTTACAGTTTTACCAGACTGAGAAACCATTATCATATATGCACACACAGCAGAGAGGCCTTCACAGAATCAGTAAGTCCTAAAGCTACACGTGAAGACCCACTACTAAAATGGAACTTGGGTAATGAATTACATGACACTATGCATTCTCAGGGAAGACAAAATGCCTACAAACCCAAATTGCACTTACCCCCTCTTCTGACTTAATGGATGGCCTGGTCAGGAAGGACAGACCTCTGAAAACACTGTTACTTAGAGGGGGGACTCCAGCGCTAGGAAACGGACATTTTTTGATACATTTATTCAAGCAACTGGAAACCGGAAAATCGCTGCTCACCTGGGCTCTGTGTGGAAGCCAAAAGAGATGCGGCGTCAGGGCATGGCTTTACTGGACACCAGCTTTCTCGGTTTATCTGAAGGGAAAGAGAAACAGGTCGACATTGAGACAGTGAAGTAATGTGGGATGATGTTATAGGTGCTGCAAGTGTTATCTATTATACCAACATTCCTACCCTTTTCTTTAATACTTTATTATAAAGTAGGTAAAATTATAGCAAGGAAAAAAAATCCCTTTCACAATACAATCAAGGCGTGCCACACTCAGCTAAGGCTCTGAGGAGACCGTTAGTAAAAGCAATAGGATACACAGAGAGGAAGATACACATAGAGGAAGACCTCCAGAGGGCCAAGAGTGAAAATAATATAATAATAATATATATAACATGTAACATAATAATAAAAAGTGACAGATGAAATGCATCACAGTCTAAAATACATATTTGATCTCTTCACTGACAAGTTGAAAACATACAAAAGTAATTTCTATTTATTCAAGATTTACCGTCTGCTGGGTATCAGGTTAAGATTCTATGTACGTTACCCCACTCAATCCCAGCTGCACGAAGTCTGTATTACCTGTACCCAGAGAACAACTAGCCTCAGCAGAGTTGCTGAGGTCAGATGACAGGACTGGCAATGGCATAAGTCTATGTAAATCTAAAGCACATTAAGAAGAAAAGACTCCCTTAAAATAATTTTTAAAAGAAATTTAGTCTTTACAATAGTCAGTCATCTTATTAACATCATTACCATCTACTTTCACTACATTTAAGATAATATAAAATTACCATAAGAGATTTCAAAAGTCATCTCTCCCGTAACTGATAAAACAAGTAAACACAAAATCAGCAAGAATATAGAAAACTTGAAAAACGTTACCAAGCAGTTTGATCTAACCAACCCATGCAGAGCAATTCACCCAACGGCAGCAGAATACGCATTCTTTTCAAGTACACATGGAACGTTCACCACAACAGACCATATTCTGTGGCATAAAAGAAGGCTCAAATTTGAAGATTAAAATCATACTGCGTATGTGCTCTGTCCACAAGAGTATCAAATCAGAAACCAAAATGAGAAGTTACCTGGAAAAACCGCAAAGATTTAAAAAACAAAACAAGACAAAAAACCACACAGAAACCGATGAAAAAATCCATGAATTAAAGAAGAGATCTTAAGGAATTATTCTATATTAAATATTAGAAAACATCTCCAACTGAAAAATTCAAACATCACATATAAACATGTGAGATCCAGCTAAAACAGTGTTTAGAGCAAAACTTAGAACATTAAGTTCCTATATTAGAAAAGAGAGGCTGCAAATTGATGATCTAAGCTTCTAAAACACTAGGAAAACAGGCCTCAATGAAAAAGAAAACAAAAAATAAAATGAATGAAACCACAGCCTGGTTCCCTGTATCACTAAAGCTCTCGCTAGACTGACCAAGAGCAAAAGTGACAAACTGCCGTATCAGGAACTAAAGAGGTCATCGTCACAGTCCCTACAGATACGGAAGGGATAACAAAGGGCTATTATGAACAACATTACTGTAACAGATTCACAAGTTAGATGGAATGGAAACATTTCATGGAGGACACAAACTACCAAAATTCGCTCACGAAGATAAAGATAATCTGAATACCCTTATTCTATCAAAGACATTGAATTTAGTTAAAAACCTTTCTGTAACGAAATCTCCAGGACCAGAGGGGCTTCAGTGGTGAATGGCACCATACATTAAAGGAAGATATAATACCAATTCTACACAAACTCTCCCACAAAATACAAGAGGAAGGAACTATACACAGCTCGTTTTTATGAGTCCAGCATCATCGGGACACCAAAACTAGACAAGGAAATGGTAAGAAAACATAAATCAGTATCCCTCAGGAACACAGATGCAAAATCGTGAAAAAAAATTAAGACACTGAATCCAGCAACATAGAAAAAAGATCAAGTTGTCATGGCCAAGTTCATCCCAGGAAGGGATGAGAAAACAGTTTCATCGAATTTGCTACATGGGATAAGGCAGAAAGCTCTAGGACATTCTGTCAAACAGCAACTGTTTGACAAAGAAGGAAAGCTGCTTGCAAACCTAGATCTACATGAAACACAACAGTAAATCATTTGCTCCTTTTGACTATCTGACCATTAGAGAGAGGACAGGAGCCAGGGACCAGGGGCCACGCATGTTTCGGTTCCTGGTATGTTACAAACCCATGCCAAAAATTTCACAGTGATCCTGAATGGTCACCGATCTTCACTGGTTCCCTGAGATTATGCAAAGTAGGCTCTTTAAAAAGTAATCTGAGTGTCCCCAGAAAGTGACCTCAAATTCAGTAACTATAACAACCATACCTTTCAAAGAATTCGAACAGCAAATTTTCTT
Organism: Hyaena hyaena; assembly: GCF_003009895.1. NCBI lineage: Eukaryota > Metazoa > Chordata > Mammalia > Carnivora > Hyaenidae > Hyaena > Hyaena hyaena. Next base: position 1,254,226 of record NW_024080900.1, on the reverse strand, counting down.
TAAAACAAAATATTCCTTCAGAGTAGGATTTCTTTATTGAAAACTGCATCTCATCTGAAATGACCCAAATTTCACCACAGTGAAATGCTTCCCTGCTAACAGTAGCAACAAGGGCCCAGAACTACGATACTTCAGGAGAAAGCTACATTTTGAGGCTGAAAGAGAAAAAAATTGCTTTTCTTCCTTTTATTCCCCAAATAGGAAAAGACTGCATGAATACAGCACAAATTTAAATAATTAACAGAAGCCAAAAAGCTGAGAAGTTCCTTTAAAGTAGTGAAGCTCTGACTTTTCATGACCCTGTGGTCTCCTTCTGTGACCTTCACCAACTTCAGCCAGCATTTTAGAAGACTTTGCTAAAACGCTACATCTTAGAATAGTTTTCACTGCCTTTTCAATTCCATGGCCAATGAGTAAACTGAACATTCTTTGCCTTCAATATGTAAGGGACTAATGGACTATACTTTTCATGTCCTTTTAGGCATTTGCATGTTATAAAAAAGAAGTTAACAATTTGTAAAATAATATATAATATATAAGCAGTTCATTATATGTTAATATAAACAACATGTTTATTTGAAATAGTGTTTTAGTAAAAATTAAAATAAGATATTAAAGCTATTTAAAATAATGTAATAACTATTCAAAGAATGAAATTAAGATGAAATCAAATCTCTAACAGAACACACTCATTTCTGAAATAACAGTGGTGAGAACATATTAATGTTGGAAGAACATTCTTCATGGGTCTCTCCCATCTCTCGTCTTGAGTAAAGGCACTGATCATCCTTTTGTTCTAAATTATCTTTTCAAAAATGTCTGTGTATCGAACAACCTTGGCAGATAGACATATTGTTTCTTTCTGAAGCAAAGGGCAGGTTTGTCTACTGTCCAGCATAATGAAGATAATGTCTCAGTCAAGGGCAAAGATCAAGCGGGCTCACTGCTCATTGTAAGAACTGAAGTTTCCTAAGGGTGAGGGATTTCTTAGCTGTGACCCAGCGTTCACCTGGGCGCCCTCTGGGCTGTCCCTGGGGAACTTGGGAAGCAAGGGAAACCAACAAGAAACTGATCCCTATGGTGCTTTTTGTGCAATGAGTAATAAACTCGTTTGTCCCTGGCCCGGGAGCCCTAGGACTTCAGGCAGCAGCCATGGAACTGTCAGGTTAACCTGGTAGCTGGAAAGTAGGGTAAAATCTCAGACCCCTCAGTTTTGCCAATTAGTATACAGTAAACAGTATAAAATAACATTTAAAACACAGGGGCAGGCAGTCTCTTGATATGATGACACCTATCTGGTGAAAAACCTTAATCTGATTCAGTTTTTTCACTGTATGATCATGCTTGAATGAACATAAAGACACAATATCTATTTTAACTTTTCTGCTGTTTCCCAAATTTTCTTTACAAATTACTTTTTGATTTTTACAACTGATTCTGGCTAGCCTTCTATTTTGTACTAACTTTAGGTTGACAGAAAGGTTACAAAGATAGCCCTCTCCCACCAGTATCGCCAATGTTAACATCTCACATAACCCTGGCACATTCGTCAACAGTAAGACCCTGACATCGGTCTGTTACCATTAACTAAATTCTGGACTTGATTTGGATTTCATTTCTCTTTCCAATAATGTGCTTTTCTGTTCCAGGATCAAAACCAGGATACCACAGTGCACGGAGTGTGACTGTGTGTGTGTGTGTATATGTGTGGGGGTGGTAATTTGACATTTTAACATCTTTACTGAAATGTACTTCATATACTCTAAAGCTCACCCGTTTAAGTGCATGATTCAGTGGTTGAGGATATTTGCAGACTTGTAACCATCACCACTGTCTAAGTTTAGAACATTTTCTTCATGCCAAGAAGACATTCAAGCCCCACCCCGACCTCCATTTCCCAGTTCTGAGCAATCATGAATCTACTTACTGTCTGTCTCCATGGATTTGCCTACTCCAGACACTGCGCATAAACGGCATCACATATCACATGGTCTTTTGGGACTTGCTTCTTTCAATTAGCAGAGTGTTTTCAAGGTTTTCCCATGTTGTAGCACAGATCAGTACTTCATTCCTTTTACTACCAGATATCATCCCTCTGTGTGGGGATACCCTCATGTTATTTGTTTGTTCGTTCATTTGTTGTTTTCACTTTCTGGCTGTTTGGAATAATGCTGCTATGAAAATCCTTACACAAGTTTTTGTTTGGACGTGTTTTCGTTTCTCCTGGGTTTACACCTAACGAGAGAAAGTGCTGGGCCATGTGATACCTTTGTGTTAGACACTCTTAAGAACCACCAGACTCTTCCAAAGGGGCTGCACCAGGTGAGCTCCCTGCCAGCAGTAAACGGCTGTTTTCTTGTTCCTCATCTGCGCCCACACTGGTTATTATTCTTGTGCACCTGACTGTGACCACGATAGGGGGTGTGAAGTACTATCTTATAGGAGTACTTGTTTTTTGAATGGAAAAAATATTTTAATCTGTTGGTTACTTTCTCAGAATGGAAGACAGTATGAAGATGGAGTGCTCTTCAGGTTTGTCTCCCTACTTATTTAAAGCCAAAAAAAAAAAAAAAAAGGTATTTAAATACCTTCTAAGTATCAAATTCTATGCGAAGCCTTAAAAGCAGAAGTAGTAAAGAGCACGTTCTGAAAGGACTCCCAGTTTGTGAGAGAGACGTGAAAGTGTTCCATTCCTAACTCCTCGCACACAGCAGGCACTCACACGTGCACTGTCACCGGCAGAAATGAGAACCAGAGTGAGCAGACCACTCTAAGGAGCAGCTGTACTTGAAGTGCCACGAGCCTGAAGTGACCCCGGCAGAGGCAGGGGCCAGAGCAACGGCGCTGTGGCCTTCCGCTCCAGACAGAGGCGCCACTCAACACAGAGCACGCAAGGCAGAGGCGGCCACCCCATGGCAGAAGCAGAAGAACTCAGGGAGCTTGGTTTCGCAGAAGTTAAGGAAGCAGAGGGCAGAAAACAGAAGGTGGCTCCATGGTGCCCACCACCACAGAGAAGTCAAAACCGATTTGAAGAAGGAAGACAGAAGACGAAGACGACGAAGACCAAGAACAAGAAGTTGCTGGTCTGGGTAAGTGAGGTTTCTCATGACTCTGGGAAGACCAGGTTTTCACAGGACAGGTGAGATCAGATTAAAGCTGTGAAACATCTCTTTATCTCTCTAGATTCATGGCACTTTACAGTTTGTAAAGTAACTGGCTGCTGGATGTGCCCTTTCTCCTGTCTGACGAGGAGGCATGATGTGTTCTGGGAGAGGAGGCCACACATACTGAGTAAGGCTCGATTTGGGGAGAGTGTCTGGCTGTGGACCGTACCGTACTGGTAGCTGTACCTGCTCCAGAGACCAAGCAGCACATCTTTATTCCTTGGGGAGGGAACTGCTAAGTGGCAAGTGCATGGGTCTAGGGGAGTGCTTCTTGAATAATCTTTGAGCTCATTAACCTCCGGGATTTTACAGAGAACCAACAGCGAGAAGAGCCTTCGGGGCTCTCACCCTGCCGCCTTCACCAGATCCGTAAACACACACAAGTGAAGTGACTCCAACGAGTGAGAAGCTGTGGCTGCGTCTCCCCCACGGGCCCCCTGCTTCCATCCAGCGCTCTTCCCCCCCAGTCCACGGGCACCGCTTCGTACTTTCTTCTTCACCTTGGAACTCTACAACTCTTGAAACAAGTTTTAGTAACAATATTAAACTGGAAAAGATCTGGCAAAGTGCATTTCAGATCTCTGGAGAAGATTAGCTGGAAAGCAGTCACTGTTTACTTTAGACAAAAATATTTAGAAAATAAAGTATTATCAAAAAGAAACAACATATGGGATGGTGGGTGCCAAGTTTTTGAAAATCAGGATGCTGTTAACTGAGAGAAATGTTTTGGGGGGCGGGGCTCTGCCCAGGTCCCGGGGCCTGTGTCAGTCACTGACAGTTAACAAAATGGGATGTGCTGAGGAGATGCACTGTCTCCACAGACACAGGACACTTAGGAGAATCTGGCCATGATGCAGTTTCAGCCAGTTCCCTCTTCCAAGTTAGGATTCATTTACCAACATTTAAGAGTAAAATCTACATTGAAAAATAGTAAGGTTTCAAGTAAATCAAGACTTTTTCACCAGGGCAGGCTGGGGAAATCTGGCATAAGAAGGCCTCCCCCAGCTCTCTCATGGTCAGCTAGACGCGGATCCATCCCACAGAGGTTAAGGAAGCCCCTAAAATAACAAACGATAATTTCTGGCTCAGATATTTGAGAAACACTTAACAGAGCTGGTGGCATATGAGGTGGGCCTTGTAAGGCGAGCAGTACACTTAGGAGAGAGAGGAAGAGAGGCAAGGAGCTCCAGCCATGTGAAATAAAGGATGAGCCCATGACACTTCAGAGCTGGAGTTCACTGCCTTCTATGGCACGGACTCCTTCCAAGAACCCGAGGGAAGCCGTGGAACCCGCACCAGAAACATGCATGTGTGTGTGTCCACTTGGCGGTTCTGGAGCGTATCCTTGGAGCCCAGAGAGGAGACCTTTCCCTTAGACGTCTCCCAGGAGCACAGGAGGCCCAGAGGGTCCCAGAAGTATAAACTGAGTAAGGACGAACGGGAGATGCGGCCACAGTGAACCAGGCTTTGTTCTCGAGCGAGGGCGGGCCCTCCCCCCAAGCACACCAGCGGGGAGGGAGAGCAGTACCCTGCTGGGAACACAACTCTGGGAGAAGACTGAGAAATGGGGTGGCGGGCAGGAGCCCGCGGCCTCGCCTAGTGGCAGTGCGCGCCCGGGCCTGGGGAGGCGCCCTCTGGAGACAGGCAGCGGAGCAGAAAGCTGGCACAGAGGGCAGAGTCCACAGAAATAAAAAACGGGGGTTCCCAAACCCACCATTTGACAAATGGGAAATCTGGTGGGCAGGAAGATGACACCTATTCTATTTGGCTAAGTGAGTCTGAGGTGTTCAGGCATCTCTCAAGTAGCTGAAGAAGGCTGTGGATCTTGAGGGAAAGGCTGGCTGCTGGCTGCATTTGCCACTGAGGTACCAGGTCAGATGTGCCAGGAGCCAAGGCCCAACACGCAGGGAGAAGGCCCACCGAAGGCAGCGCTCCTGCGTGCGGGACGACACACAGATGGGCACAAAGCAGCCTGGAAAGCTGGTACCTCTGAGCCCTTACAAACATCACCTGCAGAAAAGTGAGCGTGTGTCGGGGAAATGCACATAAATCAAAACCACGATGGGAGGCTACGTCAGTGCCGTTAGGATGGCTGTCATCATCTCCTGGACTCCAAGGAGCCACTGAGAAAACAAGTGTGGGTGCAGGTGCGGAGAAACTGGAACCTTGTGTGCTCCCTGTGGGAATGCGGAACGCGGCGGTCACTGTGGGACAGTATGGTGGGTCTTACGAAAATTCCACAGGGAACGGCCATTCGATACGACAACTCCACCTCTGGGTAGATACCGAAGAGAATCACAAACAGGGACGTGGACAGGTACTTGAACACATGTCCATAGTAGCATCACTCCCAACAGACAAAAGGTGGAAAGTCCATCAGCAGATGAATGGATAAATGTGGTCTACACACGTAATGGAACCCCACTCAGCCTTCAAAAGCAAGGAAACCCTGACACACGCCGCCGTATGGATGAACCCTGAAGACATGATGCTCAGTGAAATAAGCGAGTCAGAAAGGACAAACACTGGACGATTCCACGTCTATGAGGTAACCAGAGTCATCCAACTCACAGAAAAAAAAATAAAATGGTGGTTTCCAGGGACTGAGGGGGAGGGAGAAACAGGGAATTATTGTTTAATGGGTGGAGACACTGCTTGCAAAGACAAAAACGTTCTGGAGATGGATGGTGGTAAAGGGTGCACAACAATGTGACGGGCCACTGAACTAACTGTACACCCACACGTGGCAGATTTTATGTTACCTGCAACCTCCCAAGGATAAAACAAGACGAATGTGCAGCAATAGAGAAGAGTGGTCAAGTGGCTCACACAGTGAGCAGCAGAGCTGGAGCTCTGGCCAGATCCTACCAATCATGGTCAAAGCCATTAACCAGAAGGCAGACTGCATGTGCACTGAGTGTGGAAAGAATGTCAAAACATGTCTCAGCATTTTCCATCACATTCTGCATTCAGCGGCAGTGGCAGCGAGCATATCGTCTTCTTGTGTGAAACACAGCACGCTTACTATAGAGGTCAGCTGCCTAGGACATATAAACCCGATTACAAAACATCTCCCCCTCCTTCTGCTGGGTTTCGGAATCTGATGTCACAGATAAGTCTGCCCAGTCTCGGATCTGTTCTTAAACAACTCTTTCTCCCTCACACCAAGAGCCCACTTACAGGCCACACTATGTGGCTACTTCAGATACATTGCCGAGCCATAAGCATAAACATGGTAACACACCTGTTCTCCTGTTAGTCTTTTTTCCAAAAAGCGATGTCTAAGATGGAGATTTTTACATAAACACATGATAAATAGGTTCTCTGTACTGTTAACACCCTTCTTAGCCAGCTCGGAGACTAGGGCTTGGCAAGATTCTGATTGTTAGCAGGATGAGGAGACAGAAAAGGAAGAAACAAGAGTGTTGAGACTACTAATAATGTGAATTTTAGGAGAACAACAAAGATGATCATGAGCCCCTTTCTCCAGATTTTGCTCCATGGCATCTTTGAACTTGTACTAGCAAAATATAGGCCTGGCACCTGTCTGGCTGGGTAGGAGAGGGGAGTTCAAGATGATTCAGAAATTGTTTAGCAAGTAGCTGGAAATGAGGAAAACAGAGACTCTGCCATTACATATCCATGTTTTTGGAGGAATTAGTTACCAAAAAGCCACTTGCTGGCTCTTACTCCATTTATGATTCTTCAGCTAAAAGCAACTTGGGCCTTCGTCCATACGCCCTCCATGATACGTAGCAGGATAACGGTCACTATGGGTGTTCGACACCCACAGCTCTGGTGAGCTACTGTGCATATGGAGCACGAGAAAATGCAGTTCAGAAGAAAAGTCAGGCCCAACTGGGTAATTTTTCGTTCCTGCCACGAAGCCTGGACCCCTTGTGATTGTCTAAACTGCACCCAAGTTGTGTTCCCATCAGTCTGAAAACAGTTGTACATGTTCCCAGCAGAGAGGGAACTACCCTTTTGTTTTTGGCAGTGCCTCTCCTACTGTTTATATCGAAACATCCTAATAATGCAGCTTATGGTTACATCCAGCCTTCCCAGTCATTGCTTGTATTTACTTCCTCTTCAACTGTCTCAGAGATCCAGCCAGAGATACAAGGCTGAACAAAAGTAAGCAAAAGCCCACCATCCGGACGTGGAAGCCAACACTTGACTCCAAATCTTTTCAGGGAATTAGACTGCTACTGAGTAGACAGGCATACTTGCTGTCAGTCCTTAGCCTCCCTACGTCTTTCGTTTTGAGGCAGCAGTGGAAATGTCTTAGAGAGAACAAATTTCCAAAGGGTGCGTATTCCTCTGGAAAATGGCACTAGAGTTAAAGACTAAGTACTCCTTCTAAGCTTTAGCTAATGAGCTCATGCGGCCTGCCCGAACATCACAGGGAGGGGGCGTCCTCTTCCGCAAATATTGACTCAGTGCACACAAACTATGGCTGCAAATCTCTGAAGCATTCTCCTGACACTCTTACTTACTAGCTACAAAGTATGCTCTCGATAAACTATCGATAACATGAAGAGTCCTGCTATTATTAACCAGACAGTATTTTTTCCAGGCACTGAAAGTTATAAAAATTAGTAAAACAGAAAGCAGCCCTTGGACTAAAATCAGTTCATATTAGCAGTCATTCCAGGAGTCTGATGCCCTTCTTTCTGGTATGCTAGTTTTGCGTAACTTTCAGATACGTAGTGTCCTCTTATCTCAGGAAGGCTCTCCTTGAGTTAGCTACTGCACCACATTAGGTGACAACTCTACCATTCACCAACTTGTGAGTTCCATACAAGCTTTCTGAAGGATGCCGACCAAAACGGCCATGTTGCTACCAGAGGGATTCTGCCAACAATAAAATTCTCCCATATCCCATTCTGAGCATGTGATTCATGGGTACAGACTGCTTATCACAAGAGCCAGAAGCTATCTACATCAAGAGGAGGTGGTCACGGGAATGTCATATGGTGAGGAAGAGCAATGTGTATGTGTGTACTAGGCTGGAGGACGGATAGGTAAGTGACCAAGGAACACTATTAAGTTTATGCACTTTATTACTTATTTAGCAAAGAAATCAGAAAAGGGGCAAGATTTCAGGGATGCTGGAGGCTGATGGTGGGAAGCAAGAGCTGATCTCAGGAAAAAGACCAATGTATGCAGGGAAATCTTAAGGGAAGGCCTTGATACAGAAGAGCTACGATGAAACCAACTGGATAGAACTGAAGAAACCAACAGAGAGAATGCAGGAGACGAAAAAGCATGGGGCCCTAAACCCAGATGAAACTTCTGCTGCTAACCTAGTGACTTACGACAACGCCAGCAGGAGGGGCCGGAGTTCTAAATGCGGAATTCCACAGCTGCAGGCTCACCAGCCACATTGTGTGTTTATGGTCATATCTCTGTGTTCTTACATCAACCTTTCAGTACATTAACTACAGCTTACATTGTGGGATGTGTAGGAATCCTTACTTGCAAATCTTAGAAGATGGACTCATTTAATGAACAAACTTACTGAGCGTTTAATATGAATTAGGAATACTGTTTTGAGTGCTTATAGTGAACAGATGAAAAAACTGCAAATGCATTTGTATAAAAAAGTAAATTTCCACAGATAAATGTGGAGAACATACTTGTGATCACCTGAGAACTGAAGTGGCATATACACACAAATATAATAATTTTTTTAAAACACTGATTAAAAACACTGAAGCTGGGGGCACCTGACTGGCTCAGTCCAAGTTTGGCTCAGGTCATGATCTCACATTTTGTGAGTTCGAGCCCTGCATTAGGCTCTGTGCTGACAGTTCAGAGCCTGGGGCCTGCTTTGGATTCTGTGCCTCCCTCTCTCTCTGTCCCTCCCTTGCTCATACTCTCTCTCTCTCAAAAATGAGCAAACATTAAATAACAACTAAAAAAATACTGAAGCTCAAAATAAAATTGGAGAATACTTCTAAATGATTAAAAAAAAAAAAAAGAACTGTGGGGGGAAAAATCTGCTAAAAACTGTGTAACAGAATGAATTTATAGGAGGTCATAACAGTGTCCTCAGTGCTAGAAAGGCATTCCTGCTCTGGGAAAGAAGCAACTGAGTGAGATAGCTTCTGAGACAATTTCTAAGATGGAAAAAATATATCTGTATTTATAACTGAAAACCGATTCACATATTTGTGTAACAAAAGGAACTGGCTGACTGGAGGAGGAGGTCTTGGATAGCAAGAAAGAGCACCAGCTCTGAAGATCAGATCTGGGTTTGCATCCCATCACCTATCACATGCGCTGTGAGACCTTCAGAGAATTATGGACCATCCCCATCTGCTTTTCCATATGTGAAATCAGACAAACACTAGGAATGCAAAAATTAAATGGCTGGATCTCATATCCATCCACTTCTTCCCACTTCAGACCACAAAACCAAGCTGTCCTGCCTGGGCGACCATAATGGCAGCCTAAGTCATTCCCACACTGCCAGAGGGGACCTCTTCAAAACACAGTTTGAGAAGGGACCTAGCTGAACAATGCCAGCTCCTCCTCCTCATAGCTGTCAAGGTCGTGCCTTCCTGAGGTCCCCCTTACGACTCTTCTGATACCGTTTCTCTGCTTGTTCAGGGCACCCGACACACTGGCCCACCAATTCTTTCCTGAGGGCCTCAGGGCCTCTGCATCTACTGTTCGTTCTCTCTGGGAACACCGTCCCTTGGCATAGCCAGCATCTTTCTATCCTCTGGAGAGCAGTTTTTTAAACTTTTTTAAATGTTTATTTTTGAAAGAGAGAGAGTGAGCAGGGGAGGGGTAGAGAGAGAGGGAGATACAGAATCTGAAGCAAGCTCCAGGCTCCAAGCTGTCAGCCCAGAGCCTGACATGGAGCTCGAACTCAAAGATCGTGAGATCATGACCTGAGCCGAAGTCGGGCGCCTAACTGACTGAGCCAACCCAGGCGCCCCTGGAGATCACTTATTTTTTTATTTTTTTAATGTTTATTTATTTTTGAGAGACAGAGAGACAGAGCATGAGCAGGGAAAAGGCAGAGAGAGAAAGAGACACAGAATCGGAAGCAGGCTCCAGGCTCTGAGCTGTCAGCACAGAGCCCAATGCGGGGCTCGAACCCACGAACCACGAGTTCATGACCTGAGCCGAAGTCGGCCTTAATTGATGGAGCCACACAGGTGCCCCAAGAAGTTACAGCAGGAGTTCAGTTTTCTAAATGTCAGCACCCCAGAAACATCTTCTATGGAAAAAAGGGCTTCTCATTATTTCCTGTATAGCCCACTGCTTACTCCTGTCAAATCACTTATAATTTGTACTTTTTTCTCAATGTATCGCCTGCCTTGAAGCAATATGAGGATTTTAAAAAAATGTGTTGCCCTTGGACTTAGGGTCATTGCTGGCACTGAACGGGCCGTTAATACTGTTTTAATGTGTAGCTCTCAACGATGTCACCTTCTTCTGTCTCCAAAGCAAAGAAATTAATACACAACTTAGCCATCTTACTTCAAACACTAGTTTTAGGACTCCTTGTGTTTACTTATTTGTAATAAATGTTTATTTTCTGAGACGTGAAGTCTTCTCCAGTAAAACTCTTTCGTTATATAGTCAGCAGCATGGTACAGAAAAAAATGAATACAAACAGATTTGTCTAAAAAATCTAATTATGTCCTTTATTACCTATGGCCTTGTGGGAAAAAAAAAAAAATCACACCTTTGTCACTCAAGTACTTCATGCTCCTCACTATGGCTCAAGAGAACCCTCAATCTGAATGAGGGGAATTGCGGGTGGAGATAGTGGCTGCCTGAGCATAAGTCTCACGTGAAATAACGTACACAGAAGTGTTTTATTACGGCATCTCTGAGGCCAACAAGCTTTCATGCCCAGTGAGAGCGTATAGTCCTACACGTTAGCTTGCTTTAAATGTACGATGTTTCCTGTGACGCCTACACTGAGATTTTCTAGGCTCCCTCCCTCTTTTCCTACTTTCTTTTCCCCCCAGACAGGTAAAATCAAGAGTCAAGCATACAAAGGTCCTAAAACACAGGCTCTCATACATATATTAGAGGAAGACAAAAATCTTAAACCACCACGGTGCTTTCATAGAGGTAATCACAGTTCAGAGAAACTGAAATTGACAGTATCTTGGAACCAGTTCAAAATGCCAAGTTCCCAACAGCGCTCAGTCTAGGCCGAGCAAGTCGGACAGCTACCTGACAGCAATCAGGAGGGACAGTGACACCACTCTACCACAAATCACAACTACATGGCCCCTCGTCGATTTCATGGGCTTTGGTGTCTAGCCTTCTAAACCCACTGCTTGGTCTCAATGGACCAATGGAAAAAAAAAATTAGGAAGTCTCAAGTAATAAACTGAATTGACAAATCGGCAACACAGTTCCAAAACGTCCTTGGCCAAGGAAATTCACCGCCTCTGTGCCTGCATTCTGCCAGCTCTATACAGCCACATGCTCAGGTACTGAGACTCTGGCATCTGTGAAGCCCCTGGCCGGCTTCCAATTTCCCCTGCCTTTGCCAGAAAACCGCTTAACTTCCAAAAAGTGCTCCTTGAGTCGTCCAACATTCCCAGATTCCCATCTTATGGCTGGGGGAGTCCTTACTAATTTTAGATGCAAGGACGCCTTCTGTGAGCAATTAGCTCTTCAGAATCTCCGCCCCCATCCTGCTTTGACGCCCAACGTCACTGACACGGAAAAAAAAACAAATACAGCCATTAAGAGAGTCAGTGAAAAAAGCAGTCAAATCAAGCCAGAAGCACCACTCTGAAACTTTAAGAAACAGGTTGGAAGAAATTTCCAAAGGAAGTAAGTATCTATCTTGTCCCAAAAAATTGCGAGAGACAGTAGAGTAACAGATGGGAAAGACTCAGAGGAGAGGAAGAAACGAAGCAGCAGAAAAGGACAGAGAGCGACATGCAGACGGATGGCGTTGGAACGGTGGGGGGAATCACAGGGAAAGAGACAGACACACAGATATCTCAGGAAAGAGCAACTCTGAAGGTGAATTTCTTCCTCTGTGATTTTCAAGAGTCTGATTCCCTGCAGCTTAAGAATGCATTTTAAAGCAAGCAAAATGACGTTTCAAAAGTGGTTCGATGGATCCTTAAGCCCCTCCCAGTCTCTGTCTTCCAAGAACCTTAAAATCAACAACCTCACCCCTCCACCCCCTGCTTTCCACACAACCTTCTCCACCTTTCTCCCAGTACAGGGCAGGGCAGCTGGGGACTCAGCTGCCGGGCTCACAGACATGAAGGAGCCTGGGAGCTTTGCAATGTCTGCAGCTTGTCCCCTTACCTTCAGCAGCACCACGTCCACAGTCCGGTCCACCTTGGAGATGTCACACATGCTGTAGCGCCTCTTATGCCGTTCATACATTTTTGTCCAAATGCAGAGGACAGGAAATAAAATGCAGGAGACGTACCCACTGTTAACCTGGGGGATGGACCAGTGCACTCCCCCAAGTCCAGAGTTCCAAATTTCTCACGCTGAGCTGGAGATCTGTGCCTTCCAGACTCCTCTCTCTATAAAACCCTCGAAGGGTCAAAAAAAAGATTTAAAAAGAAACCAAACAGAATCCGACTCCTTGAACTGATGGAGGACTTTCTGTCAACTTCAGAGCGCTGGGATGATAAATTTATAACTCACGATATAAACAAGTGCCTCCTGATGCCGCGCTTTATGCAGATCTTGAGTGAAAGACAAGCACACAGCGTTCCCATCACTGGCGGTCACTCCGGCAGGAAAGTTAAGGATGAACCGGCTAAGCATAACGGCTGACACACGTGGGGGAAAAACCCAAAGCAGGCAATAAAAATCCAGTATATACTTTGTCAGGAAAAGAGAAAGAGAGGAAAAGGGAAGACAACTCTACTTCAAAGGGATGCCATGAAAACATTCTCATTCTCTCATTAGCTTCTGTTCTTAAGGTTAAAAAAAAAAAAAAAAAAAAAAAAAAAAAGAAAAGAAATTTGTCCTTTAAGGGGGAAAAAAAATAGAGGCTTGGAGATTCTGTTCAGAGTCGAGTCTTTGGCCAGCCTGTTGCTCACCAGGCAGCAGGGCTTGGTTCTGATTTCAGTTGAAAATATCTACTGACAGCAGAGAAGAAGGAAAAAAAGAAAGACCACTCCTCCCCTACTCCCGCCTCCCTTCTGGGCGCTGGCCTCCCCACCCCAGCCCCCCACCCCCACCCTCAGGAACGTCACTACTTGCCCTTTCAGCTCTGCAACCAGCAGCCTTGGAGGTTTGAAAACCTAATTGCAGTGGTGGGAACATGATTCATCCACAGACGAAGAAGAGAAAAACAAGGCTTCCTTTTCCAACCCACTTCCTGCTCCTCCCGCTCCTCCTCCTCCTCCTCCTCACTCCGTCCCCTATGAAAAAGGCTCTGTCAGGCACAGCAAGATGCACCTCGACTGCTCTCATGTCAGAGCCGGATGATAATGGAGGGGGGAGGAGGTCACCCTAACCACCACAGGCGAGGACAACACACTCCTCTATTCCACGAAGGACGGCGCACTGAAACTGCCCAGGGCGCGCACTGCAGCTCCCTGCCAGATGCAGACCAGTGATTTCATAGGAGAAAAATGTCAGCCGAGGATCTCAGGGCTGTGTCTCTAGGATCCAGAAGTGGCTACAAAAGTGCCTGATGGGGTTTAAAAAGCAAGAGTTCAGTCTTTTGCTTTTCTGCAGGGGAGATGCGGGTGGGAAGGATGTGCGAGACGGAAGGGCCTTAAAGAAAATTAAGCAGAGAAGGAGCAGAGTGAACAGGTACTTTCTCTGTGCGAGGAGGGTCAGTTTGGCTGGACTTGGTCCCCTTCAGTGCTCCCACGCACTCTCGCTGAGCCTGCGTGTGGCTCTGTCACTTCACCTGCCTGTTTTCTTACTGAGGCCACCCCCACCCCGTGCAACAACCTGGGTGGGGGTCAGGCCTACTCCAGAGCTCTTCCTGACTTCAGACCTCTCTCACTTGGTTAGTGAATGATGTGGGAGGGAAAAAAAGAGGAAGTGAAGGAAGCAAAATGGGGAAAAGAGTGGGGAAAAGGGCAAGGGTAAGAAGATCTCCTTGTAAGAGCGATAGGCTGCCTCCATTTTCCTCAAAGGACAGGGGGAGTCGTAACCAGACCCGGAGAGTGTGAATGAGGGGGTTCTGATACCACGAGGGGAAAGGAAGAAGAGAGATTTAGTACTTAAATTTCTGTCAGTGTTGCAAACAGAGTTTGGTGACAAGGTGTTTCAGGAGTTACAAAGGGGGTGTAGACGGTCTAACGAGTCACCACTTCCCCAGGCCAGGCGGTCTAGCTGCTCACCAGCCCGAAGCAGGGAAACGCAGCAAACCCCACGAGAAAGCGAATGTTTTCCTCGCCTGTCACTGCACTGCAGCCCCAACCGTGACCAACCAGAGCCGGGCCCTCGCCCCTCAGGGCGTCACCCAAGGCGCGCAGCTGGACGGCCTCCCCTTCCCCACATGTCCCCAGTGAGCCGGGAGTTCTGTGATGTCACCAACAAGATAATTGAAACAGAGGCTGCTTTTCAGGACAGTAAGGGTGCACAGCAGTAGAAACGAGAGCTTACAAAGTTCCAACTCAAGTTCTTGCTCAGTCAGACTCACCCAAAGAGCTTTCTTTTCTTTAAAAAAAATTTTTTTTTTTTAATATTTATTTTTATTTTTGAGAGACAGAGAGAGACCGAGTGTGAGCAAGGGAGGGGCAGAGACAAAGGGAGACAGAATCCAAAGCAGGCTTCAGGCTCTGAGCTGTGAGCACAGAGCCCGACGCGGGGCTCAAACTCAAACCGTGAGATCGTGACCTGAGCTGAAGTCAGACGCTTACCTGACTGAGCCACCCACCCCCAGGCGTCCCCCGAAGGGCTTTCTTTACAAATACTTTGATCCTCTGGAGCAGAGCACGAATTGGAGGGCCCTTCAGGCTGCCAGGTATGGGAAAGCTGCTAGTTTATCACCTTTTCTGGGTGATCTTTCGTCAAGCTGGAATTGAGAACTCTCCCTCCTCCCCATCTGATCACAGCGCGGGCTCCCTTCTGTCCTCCACATGGTTTAGTCCTCCTGCCACTCCCTTCTGTTTTAATTACAATCTAATGTTTCCTGCTTCCAAGGTTCCCAGGCATCTCTCAAGGGATCAGAGAGGCTTTAGTCACCATACAGCCTTCCTCCTCCCAACGTCGGCTAACCACTGACTGAAATGGAGATCATCTCTATTGCTTTAATGGACATTTTGTGCCTCACAGGGAGGCAAACAAATAACCAGGTCTCTGTCCTCAACAAGTGTATCTAATTAGAGAGAAACCCGTTTCAGAATAACGTACTTGTCTGAAAGGTTTGAGACCTACAGATTAAACTATTTGATTTCCGACCATCTGCGGCCTTTGTGCCACAGACTGCAAACTTAAGCTTCCTACCCCATCTGCACATATGAACCCCCCACAAAGATCTAGAATCTTCCTTATGTACTCTGTTCCTTCTTGTAGAACAAATGCTCTGGGTGGGGGAAAAAAGGTCTGCTTTGCATCCCCCCCGGATCTGTTCGGCACTTTCCACAGAACACTGTCTGCGGTCCTGGGCTCGGGCTGCTGCTGTGACAATTCCAAGTTTCTATCAAAAACATGTGGAACCACTGAGCAGTTATTCTGTTAGGATTTTGAAACACAGCAACCAATCATTTTATATCCAAACCAGACCTGAGAGCTATGAATTTTTGTTTTGAGAAAATTTCCCCTTTCAATTTTGGGGACTTGTAGTAAAATATGTTTATTATTCACAGCCTCTTGCAATTGTAGTTATTTACAAGGTTAACTGTACCTCCCTTCGCTCTGTGTCCTCCGTCCCACTCTCCATCCACTAACGGGGTCCCAAAGTCTTCAACAGATGCAGCCACCGCTTTTACTCTGTTCATACCACAGGCCCACCATATGTTCTTAGAGATTCCAGAAAAGGAAGTAGAAAAATATTTTACGCATCTTAATTCGACCACAGCATTTCTGTTCGCGAATTAAATTTTCTCTTGATTTATTTAATTACAAGATCTAACAACTTACCCAAATTATTTAAGCAATTCTTCTGGGTCAACTCTATTTGGCTCCTTTTGTTTAGTTAGGGCAGAACCCAGTCTCAAGTCCCCACAGTCAAGTTTCTGAATTAGGACACCACCTAGTGGGTATGCTAAAGTTCCAAATAGAACACCAAAGGCCAGTAAGCACTGCAGGGAGGGGGAGGGGGAGCCCACTGCTAAGTAGTTTTCCTGTACCCCCAAAGGGAACAGCAGCAGCATGTGACTGGGCATGCTAACTAACCCCCCAACGATGGAATCCATCATTAGGATTCTCTGCAGGGAACACAAGGAACCAGAGTGACACCCAAGGGCTCCTTCTATTCCTAGGTATGCCATGGTCTCAGTGAGCGACGTGGTGTAATTAGGTGGACTCTCTGGACCTAGGTTTCCAGAGCTGAAAAACAATAGGGGTTGGACACTATCTCAGGTTCCCTCTTGATCAGATATGGTCAGTCTGAGACTAAGAAATCTTTATCACCTGCCACATAGCTCATAGGATGTGGGCAGATTCAGAGGGAAAAGGGAATTGAGAAATTCTCTCAAAATCTGTTGTAGAAAACACGTAGTGAGTTTTTGCATCATTATATTTTCCTCCTCCCCTTTCACATGAAATCAGAAGGAAGGAAAGGTCTACCACAGTTAATTTTCATTTATCTGTGATCTCATCAACTTAAAAATAGTGAGTCATCCAGAGTTACACGTTTGATGGTGGCAAAACTGACTAGAATACAGAAAAAACACTTCACATCCACTTGGACAATTCGAGTCTGCTTGGAATAAGAGACTATTTCACGCATGACGGTTGCTTGATAGAGATGAGAAAGGAGGAAATTAATTACAATGGTTGCAAAGTCACTGTTTCCATTTGGGATTTCCTTTTTAATGTCAACTTAGGTGTCTGAGCACTACAGGTCCAGGAGGGGAGGCCTACCACCGCCCACCCCTCCCCAGCAGCACTTCTCTGACTCACAGATTTAGAGGTTCCAAGAAGGTGAAAAAAGCAAAGGGGAAGGCCTTGGCCCTGCAATCAACCAGCAGTTCTTGTTAACATAGCGTGGGTGGTGGCAAAGCAGCGCCTTCTTCGCTTTAACCCCTTCTTGCCTTTGCAAGAAGAAACCTGAAGACCATTTAGCTGGGCAGCAGTCAATTATGTGACCACAGTAACAATGGCAAAAAGAAATTAAGATGGAAGAATATAACAAAAACAATAAAGCCTTTAAAATGTCTTTTTCTTAAAAAGATTTATTATTATTTTTTTTAGGGACAGAGAGCATGAGCAGGGGCAAGGCAGAGGGACACAGAGAGAGAATCTCAAGCAGGCTCCACACTCAGTGCAGAGCCCGACACGGGGCTCGATCTCACCACCTCAAGATCATGATCTGAGCCGACATCAAGAGTTGGGTGCTCAACTGACTGAGCCACCCGGGTGCCCCTAAAAACGTCTCTTCACAAACTTTTGCTCCTCCCGGGAAAGAAGTCTCATGGAACATGTCCACAAATGTTAAATTTGAAAACTGCCAAAGCTTGGTGAAATAAGAGGAGGGGGCAGGCGGAGAAAGGAGGGGGCAGATTCACAATGTCGGGTGCAAACGTGGTGATAGGACAGTTTCTTCTATGGTGAGATTCATTAACATGTCCTGAGTACTTCCTGTCTGCCAGGTGCTTCCACACATATGACCTCATTTATTCCTCATCAAGAGCTCTAAGGTCACTGCCTGCTTGTGAGGAAGACCCACACTCAGTGGTTCAGTCAGTAGTGAAAGGTCACACAGCTAAGAAAATGAGTTTCCATCGAACTTCATTCTGTGAATCTTCTTTCTTTCCATTATACACCTTATTCTGCCTTGAGTAACCCCCCCAAAGCTAAAGAAATGAAACTACCGTTGAGAAAATGGAAGATAAAGAATTGAGGGAAGAAAACTTAGAACTCCTTGCTCGTACCAGTAGCTCAGGCTTGACTCTACACAAATGCCAAAGGTTAGAAAACATTTTTCCTCTTTGAATAAAAATGACAAACGGATCCTAATTTTAGAAAGTTCAAGTAGAGTGTATCATTACACTGAACAGATTCAAGTTCTTTGTTGACATTTTCATCCCGAATGTTCCCCTTTTTTAGCCGCTCCTGGCTCTCCATCGTAACACAAAACTCAGGACGAACACACCCAACACAGAGACTGAAAGATTTCTGGATTCAGACAACTAACTGCCTGCCAGGCCTTCTCTAGAACACACGGGTCTACAACTCCTAGCTCCTCTTTGGAACAAATGTTAGCTCTTTCTTATAGCAGCACTTCAAGTACGTGAAGACACGCACCACAACTCACTGCCCTCTTCACGGCTTTTCTCCAGGACTACGATTCCCACGGCCGCTCCTCATGCCAACAGGGAACCCAACGCAGGGCTCTCTGTGCTTCTGCTGACTATGAGCCCAGGACGATCAAGATCAAACTTAACCCGAGTACCACCCCAAGTAGGAAGATACAAGCCTCTGATGAAATAGGCTCACTTCCCATATATATATATATTTTTTTGGTTTGACTCAAATCAGGTCTTCTCCATACCATATACTTGTGATTTTATTTAAAGACCCACCTCACATCTTCCCTTTTTATTTACTTAAAAAAATTTTTTTTTTAAATTTATTTCTAGGAGAGAGAGAGAGAGACAGCGTGAGCAGGGGAGGGTCAGAGAGAGAGAAGGAGTCACAGACTGAAACAGGCTCCAGGCTCTGAGCTGGCAGTCAGCACAGAGCCCGATGCGGGGCTCGAACCCACGAACCGCGAGATCATGACCTAAGCGAAAGTTGGATGCTTAACCAACTAAGCCACCCAGGTGCCCCTCACATCTTCCCCTTTTATATTCTCACTGAAACAACTGTTTTAGCCTAAAACCAGCATCTTGAATCTAGGTTCTGTCACTGAAATAACAGCTGTCCCTCCAAACTCTGTGTCATCTGTAGGCCTGAACAGCAGCAAGGCTAACAATGGAGACCCAGAGACATCTCACTAAAGGTCCCCCTCCCCCTGCTCCAGAAGGACATCAATGCAAAGAGCGCTCTTGATATAAAGTGCTGTTCCATCAGCTACAAAGCCAATGGAACCTCGAGTCCCATTTCTTCATCTTCTTTACTATATGGAACAGTCTGTAGGATTTCGTGCTGAAACTAGCACACCAGATTTTTGGGACCCTCCTGTTCTACCTGTTAGCGACCCTCTTAAAAGGAGAAATGAGATACCACCTATGCAGTATGCTGTTGGATGATGTCTCTGTGCAGTCACGCACTTTATTTGCAACCAGACGCCAAAGATGGTTGTATCTGATCAACTATAAATCATACTATTCTTTCTTTCTTTCTTTTTTAAAGTAGGCTTCCCAACCCTGAGATCAAGACCTGAGCTGATCTTGAGAGTTAGATGCTTAACCAACTGAGCCACTCAGGCACCCCATAATCCATTATAATTTCTGAATCTTCTAGCAACATTTATTTTTAGCATGATCATTATAAATGCATCAAATAACACTGGATAGCACTGACAAAATTAAACAAAAGCTACTCTAATTTCTTCCTCATAATGGTACAATGTAAGAACTTTTCACATTTAGACATCTTACCAACTTCATAATCCTATAATTGCAAACTTTTAGTTAAGTAACTATCAGTAATAGTACCTCTTTCCCCTCCCAAAGCATTAATAATAAAAAGGATCTGCTCCCTCCACATTTTCTTATTCTTCAACACACCAACTACACTATGGATACTAAAATGTATCTATTTCTCTCCACTAAAAATAGTCTGTACATACATTTATAACTGCAAAAAGCCTGAGGTTCAGGCTAAACTTCTGGTCCTAACTTCTATTTCAAATGGTAACCTAGGCCTTGAAAAATATTTTTGTAGTTATCACTTAGATAATTCTTAAGCATCTTTTCTGAGGTATAACTGACATGCAATGAAATGCACCTATTTCAAGTATACTAGATATTTTGTAAACATTTAATTTTTAAATAGAATTTTCAAATTTTCCCAAAGAATATGGCTTTAAAATCCACTGGTATTTTAAAAACATGGAATGCGCAAAATGATATAAATGGTGAATTTAGGGGTGCGTGGGTGGCTCAGTTGGTTAAACCTCTGACTTTGACTCAGGTCATGATCTCACAGCGCAGAGTCTGTGCTGACAGTTTGGAGCCTGGAGCCTGCTTCAGATTCTGTCTCTTTCTCTCTCTGCCCCTCCCCTGCCTTCTCTCTCTCTCTCTCTCCCCCACCCTCCCTCTCCCTCTCTCTCCCCCGCCCCACTTACTCAAATATGAAAAAAATAAACATTAAAAATTTTCAAAAATAAAAATTAAATTAAATTAAAAAATGGGGAATTTAGTATCAGTAACCATTTAAACAACCAAGTAATTTCACACGGAAAGTTCGTATTACTGCTATGACTGTGTACTCCAACTTCACATGTCACTGACCTAAACCTTTAACAAGCTGATTTTCAGGAAATGAAGTTAATTAGACAAGTATTTATTGAACAGTTATGCTCGGCACTGAGGATACAGCAGCAAAGGAGACATCAAGGAGTTATACAGGTGGGAGACGTGTTTGCACAGAGGAATCACAGGGCCCAAGGACATTTGCCTTTAGACGGAACATGGCTCTGAGGGCCAGAACAGGCCTGCTGTGGAGATGCTGACTGACCTGGGGCTCTCCGGGTGAGCCAGAGCTAACTAGGCGAGAGGCAGGGAAGCCCCAGGACGGAGAGCCACACAGAGGCATCCTATGCACAATCCGGCAGAGGACCGAGTGCCAAGGCCCAGAGGTGAGACAGAGCGAATGGCAAAGGATGAGGCCTGCAGAGCAGGAAAAGGCAGCTCTAGATGAAGAGTCTACCTACACTGATAAGTCTGAATCACTGCAACAAGAAAAAGCCATGGAAGGGTTGTTAGGTAGGGAAAGGCATGAGCAGTTCTGCATTTCAAAAATATTGTTTTTCCAGAGCATGCTCAAAGATGCACATTGGATGAGAGAGGATGGGAGCCTGAATTCAGGTGATGAAAGTGGAGACTGAGAAAAGGAAAGGAGAGTCTGAAGACATTAACCGTTAACAGGTGGGGGGGGGGGGCGCGGGGAGAAAGCAGCCTTGTTAGACCAGGAGACTACCTGGGCCACCGGATATACAATGGGGTGGAGCCCAAGGAGGTGACAGGGAGAGATTCTGAGGAGTCGTTTCTTGCTGTTGTTTTTAACGTTTATTTATTTATTTTGAGAGACAGAGAGCATGTGAGCAGGGGAGAGGCAGAGAGAGAGTCCCAAGCCGGCTGTGTGCTGCCAGCTGAGGGTCCAACGTGGGGCTCTAACTCACGAACTGTGAGATCACGACCTGAGCTGAAATCAAGAGTTGGATGCTTCACAGACTGAGCCGTGCGGGTGCCCCTGATGATGAGTCAGTGTCAGATGCAGAGAATCTGAGGATCTCAGACATCCGAGCAAAGCCCTGGTAAGCAGGCAAGCGTGTGCGTCTGGAGCTCAGAACGGCTGGGACTGGGTGTTCAGATTTGGGGATCAACACATGGACAGGACATCAGGGACACCAACAGAAGGAAAGATTTCAAAGAAAGAACAGTAAACAGCACCAAGTGCTATAAAAAAGCTCTCGCAAGTAAGAGATTTGAGTTTTGCTATCTGAACTGTTCTGTAGGCCTGGGAGCAGCAGCTCTGGGGTAGCCGGGCGAGGAGGGCTGATTTAAGTATTCCACCATGTCACAGGGAACATTCAGGTTCTGTGTGCACACCCCACTTTTCCCAGCTGTCTCTTAAGAAGTCTTTCCTACTAGAGAAAGTACCTTAGTGGATCCTTCCACAACATTGCTATAGGATTGCTAACTTGGTAATAAGTAGTTTAGATTGCACAAAGACTTTCTGAGAAGTAACTGAAGCATTAGCAGAGAAACGGGACCATTAAGACAAAGTGAGTTCTTTGCAACATGTACGCCTGTTCTTTTGTGCACTTTCAATTTCTTCCAAGAGGTTCTACCACACAGACCAGAAGGGAACATTTGAGCGTACACACTGCTCTCTTGGGTTAGGAATATGGACAAGCGCTTCACAACAGCTGGAGGAGGGAAGCAGCGTGGACAGCGTTTTATCAAGGAAATGGAAAAACAAGGGAACAGCCAACAAGTAAGAAACTCCCTTTCCATACGAACATCTATGGAAATAAGAACAAACCTCATTCTATAAAACAAAGGCAATGAGATCAAGGGAAACAACGCTGACATTTACTGACCAGAATTTCCTAGTGGGATTTTGTCATCACTAGCCAGTCATTGCCGGTTAGTAGTGACCCAGTGAAGATTAACAAAATTTGTTTATCCTTTCAACAAACATTGAAATGCCTGCTGCAGTTGGGTGGCTCTGCACGGTATTAGGAGCTATAGAGGTGGATGAGATGTTTCTGGGGCCTCAAGGAAGGGGCAATGGCAGGAAATACAAATAGAAGACAGCCTGGAGAGTACAAATGAAACGCAGAATTCCAGCAAAGGAATGCGGATCTCTGGCTGCACTGATTAGGTAGAAAAATTCCATGAAGGTGGGTTCTGCCTGTAATGAGTGTGAGGCAGGGTACAGATGCTGATGAGTGGCAGGTATGACGGAAGACTAGCCAAACTGTTTAGTTACAGGCATCAGATCCTTTAAGGGAGCTCTATTAGCATGAGCCTGGGAAAGCATTAACAGCCTAGATTATAAAAGCATGTGATGTCATGCCAAGAAGTTTAGGCTCTATTGAGAGGTATGTGGGAGCCAGCGAGGACGTTGCAGCAGAGCAGCAGTCTGACTTGTGCTGTAACTCGGGAAGACAGTACACAAGTCTTCAGCCACATCAAGCTGCATCTCCCTCGTCTGGATGTCTCCATGGTCTTATCCAGTCTTATTTGCTACTATCCCCCTAGGCAGACACACCGTTGGTCTCTCAATGTTCTACAATCAGGATGTGGTTTTTTTTTTTCTTCCTAATGTTTATTTATGAGAGAGAGAGAGAGAGAGAGAGAGAGAGAGCGCGCACGCATGTGCGCGAGCAAGCGTGAGTGGGGGAGGGGCAGAGAGGGAGGGACACACAGAATACAAAGCAGGCTCCAGGCTTCAAGCCGTCAACACAGAGCCTGATGTGAGGCTCCAACTCACGAACTGCGAAATCATGACCTGAACTAATGTCAGATGCTTAACCGACTGAGCCATCCAGGCGCCCCGATATGTGGTTCTTCCTACCTCAGCGCCCCCGGCTCTTAGGAACAGTTGCAGGTTATGAAATTCCCTACTGTGTCTCTTCACCTTAGCCAAAATCCACCCCTCAAATCCTACTTTCCTAATGAGGATTCTCTGCCCACTCTAACCCTCCTTAAAACTCTGTCCTTTGCACTCAATGGTCCTTAACCCTGTTATATTCACTCTACAGTGTTCCGCTCGGTCTTCCTCTTGAAGCTGCACCCACTCTAGGTGGGTGCTTAGAGTTCCTTAAAGGCTACAGACCCTTCTTCAGTTTCTCTTGCAGAATGCCAAAAATGGCACCAGATGCTCAGAGGCAAGAAGACTGATCACATACTCACTTATCACCATAGTCATAATCCTCAGACTTTTCCAATGGCTGACTAGATTGAATTATTAAATGAGAGAACAAAAAAAAAAATTTTTTTTTTTTTTTTTGGGTCAGATCTAACATACAGAAAAGGGGAGTAGTCTAAAAGACTTTCTGAATTTAAAGGATAAAAGTCCTGGTCAGACTTGAAAACTCATGTTAAAAATAACCATACCCTTAGGAAAATTCTGAATCCCACATAAAATGCAAATGTATGCCTTTAGGAAATTACTCAACTTACTCTTCTTATTTTTCACTTCACGGCAAAAAGAATAGCCCTAACACAGTCACTCAGTCAGACAAGCCAAAAAATGATTCAGCTTCCCATGAAAGATTTCCCTTACCCCACCACACACTCCTGGACAGTCGTGCCTTCCAAAAAAATAGAGAGGTAGAACTTGCTCTTTTTATCAACTGTCCAAAAGACAAAACAAAGGGAAAAGAGAAAAATCCTTCAAGGAAAAAAGACCAAAAAACCCGACTCTCTAACACTACTGCCAGGCCAATTTTGGCATCTGCTTATTCCCAAAAGAATAAATCTGGTTTTTCTCATTTTGAGTCTACCCTTTGGAGCTTGTATTTGATTAATTTTATTTAACTAAAACAGATACTTTGGTGTTCTGAGAACTTTTAAGGAAGTACAGCATAAGTTTCTACCTCAGATGAAATTTTAAGAATTTGTTTCAGAAGAGCTTTTAGCACAGACATACATTTTGGGGTGGGAGTTGGGGGCAGCCCTTTACTTCAGTCCGTGTAGGCCGAGATGTCCCCCACAGGACACATGAGAGGAAGGGAAGGGATGGCTCACTGGATGACTCTCCAGCATCAGGTCAAGAAGATAAAACTCTGCAGCTGGACCACCTCGGGCAAGCTATAGAATCTTTCTGTTCCTTAGTTTCTTACCTGGAAAATGGGGTAAAACCCAATCATGGCAAACACCGAAAGAAAAATGTCTTTATGAGGAATAAATGAATTGATACATGTATTTTGTATGTGCTGGCACAAAATGACCACTAAGTGTTAGCTGCTGTAATATTTCATTATCATCAGTGCATTTTTGCCATATTTATTTAAAAAAAAATAGGCATTTAAGTCAGCCTACAAGTGTGGATGGAAGGCAAAACCAAGTCACGGATATATTCTGACTCAAATTAGAAATTAAAGACCAAACACCTTTGCTGTGAATCTGATCACCATGTTCTCCCTGAAGGTATTTGTATCCTGGGACAAGAAAACAGAGGGGAAAATCTTTTCTCTGGTAAGTGGGGAAGGCAGGTAGCTTCTCCAGAAGCTAAGGCCACAGAAGCTATTGAACTTCTAAACGCCATGGTGTTTATGGAGCAGCAGCTCTTTAAAAACGTGGAGTTAGGAGTGGGAACTTACACGAAAGAGTTAGCCTTGGGGGAAAAAAAGAAAAAGAAAAAAAAAGCTCTTCCTCTGAGGCAAAGGGAAAAGAGTAAGAAAAGACTGATATTTATAGATTTTTCCTGGCCAATCCCCAAGTGCCTAATTTGGGCTGAATTTACAGAGTCCCTGAACAATCCCCACCCACCAGGCTGAAATACCAGTGTGACCCGCTGGGATAAAGAGCGTTTGGCTCTAAGTGACTCTGGTAGAAAAGCCCAGCTCCACGACGACAGCCCCTCTGGTCTTTCCTCCTCTTCTCGTAAGACTCCTCTACCAAGGCCACACAGGTCAACTTCCCGTCTTGCGATCAGAGGAAACTTTTCCCCTGGCTGCCCCTGTGTCCTTGATCCTGCCTTCATCGTCTTCCCCATTTATTCAAAACCAGTTAAGTCTTTAACTTCTTCCAATGCGATCACATTCTTCAAATGTCTCCATTGAGCACGTCATCACAAAGTGGACTCTATCAGGACTGCGCCAGCATGCCCACCGTACTAAAGCATCCATCGACGATCACGCTAATCTGTGCGCCTGTTGTCCGGGACCCTGGGAGCAAGACGTCTCCTCTTTCTTGGCTTTCCTACAGACAGACTCCTGGCCTTAGCAATCAACAAATGGTTCCTGCACGATTAAATAAATACCTGTTTGAAGACCTTTTGGGCAAGGTAACCCATTTCTCAGAAGATCAAACTGCACAGGCCATCTGGATTCAGAAGTTCCTTTCAGTCATAAATTTAACCGCCTCCCCCGCCTCCCGATTTCTGATATGGAGATACGCACTAAAGAAAGGCATCTACTCTGCTCACTGCAAACAAATACCGTGAATAGTTAGACCTTGTCAGGAAATAGGACATGCCAGAAATGAATCAGGTAGTGGAAGACCGTCCCTGTCTACTCTGGCTTTTTGAACTCTAAACTGCAGCTGAGGTTAAGTTCAGTAAGGCCATTCTGAAGATCTGACTAAATACACGCGGATTTTTATTTGTTCATAATTATCAACAGATTGATGACCTAGTATCTTTCTAAATATGCAGATGTCTCTTTTTGGAATTAATATAAATGTTTTCAACATAAGCCTTGAAAAGAGAAAAACGGTCCCAATGAAACTTAAAAAATACACACTCTGGGGCACCTGGGTGGTTGGTTGAGCGTCCAACTTTGCCTCAGGTCACGACCTCGTGGTTCATAAGTTTGAGCCCTGCGTTGGGCTCTGAAGCCTGCTTCAGATTCTGGGTCTCCTTCTCTCTCTCTCTGCCTGCGCCTCCTCCACTCACACTCTCAAAAATAAATAAACGTTGTACACACACACACACACACACACACACACACACACACACACACACATATATACATAATACACCCCCCCCCATATATACACACTTCACGAAACGGTGGATTGGAAAATTGAAAAGACTAAGTTTCACAGAAGCATTTGGTACTTTCTTCAGTGATGTGTGCGTGTATGTATTCAATGTGTGTGTCAAACGGCTCACAAGACTGCATGGCACTGACTAGCTGGTGGCTATGCCAAGAACGATACATCTAACAAATCAAGCTACCAGTGGAGAGGGTTTAAACGTTAGGAGGGCTGCTCCGTGAGCTCCCAGCACTGTGCAGGACACACAGGAGGCCTTTGCTCTGTTCCTCCAACTTGCCATATGTAACAGTCACAATAGGTCTCTTCTGCCTGCCCTCTGGGTATGCTATAAGAGCAAGCATTGGTACCGGGGCGCCTGACTTCAGCTTGGGTCATGATCTCACGGTTTGTGGGTTTGAGCCCCACATCGGGCTCTGTGCTGACAGCTCAGAGCCTGGAGCCTGCTTCAGATTCTGTGTCTCTGTTTCTCTCTGCCCCTCCCCGGCTTGCACTCTGTCGCTCTCAAAAATGAATAAAACCATTAAAATATATATATAAAAAAAAACAAGCATTGGTAGTCTTCCAAAGAACACAGCATTATTTAATATGGTTTACTGTTCTTGTCTTTCTTTCATACAAGTGGAGTTTCCCAAGGTCTGAATTCTAATGGCTCTTCTCTAATTTTCATACTGATGAACCTGAAGAAGTTTCGATCTGTTCTGTTTTACTACAAAGGCAATTATCCAAATTCTACATAAATAGAAAGATGGACCACCTTTCTTGGTTCCACCCTAAATACTCATAATAATGAGTTATCTATGAGGAGCTTCCTCTTCTCCACCTGCTTTTTTACTTTTATTTCTTATTATTTTTTTAATTTTAATTTAAATTTAATTTTTTAATTTGAGGGAGAGAGTGTGCAAGCAGGGGACAGGGGCAGAGAGAGAGAAAGAAGATCCCAAGCAGGCTCCACGCCCAGTGCGGAGCATGACCCGGGGCTCTATCTCACCACTCTGAAATCACGACCTGAGCCGAAACCAAGAGTCGGATGCTCAACCGACTGAGCCCCCCAGGTGCCCTGCCACCTGATTTTTGTTTGCAACTCCTGCCATCTTGATTAAGTCAGTGTCTCAACCTTAACCTACAAAACTTAAAAACTTCCAACAGATCTGCTATGGAAACAGAAAATAGGATCTTAAAGGAAAGGGAATTACTTAAGACTGTCAGTGCCCACAAGGAGAGAAACTAGTAAATGGATCAAGTAAATCTACCCTGTGTAAAGTTCACTGAAGTATTACAGACTTCAATTATCAATAAGGAGAAGTCAGTCGTGCTGAAAGTTCTCCCTGTGTTTCGTTTTCCTTCAAGACGCTAGCCACGCACGCAACACTGTGTCATGCCTGCCGTGTGGGATGACGTGGCAGGTCATGTGCAGAGTCACGGGTGGGGGCAGCAGAGCGCGCCCCGCGGCGGCGTGCAGGACTCACGGCCCGCCTCAGGGTTCCGACGCTCCGCATTCAGTGCTCCACTCAACACCACAGGACGTCTGAGAAGGCTCTTCCAGAACGAAAGAGCACCTGGGTAGATTCCGAAGTGCACTGCCCGCAGGAATACGAGTGAGCAAGCACAGCAGCGGAGCTGAACGGAAAAGAAGAGTCGGGTGCCACTGGTGGCTGAATTCCAGATTCGAACAGCAGAGCGGAAGGGACCCTACACCCAACTTCAGGAACCAGATCATGAGGGCCATGTATGCTCCACAACCATGAAGTTTAAGAACTGAAGAGCTACCTTGATTTACTTTTAGCAAGAATCTGGAACGTAAGCAGTGGGGTCTACAAAACCTTGAGGGTCCCAGAGACATTTTCAGGGCATCTGTGGGTTCGAAACTATTTTCATAGTGGAGCTAATATGGTATTTGCCCCTTTTGCTAAGCTCATTATTTGTGCTGATGGCCCTAGCATGAATCAAGGCAGTGTGACCAAAGTGAACCAGTAATCATTATATTCCTCACTGTCACACACTCACAGTTTTAGGAAAGAAAATACTTTCACATAGAATGTCGTTGATGAAGTTGTAAACATTAATTTCATTCGATTTTAATCTTGAGGTGATTATCTCTTTAATCTGTGTGACAAACAGGAAGGAGACAGAAATGCTCTGCATATAAGGTAGCGTTAGGTTATCCTGAGGAAATTCACTTGTGCAATTGCTTTAAGTTGTGAGCTAAGCTAGCCGCTTTTTTCATGGAACAGCATTTTACTTGAAAGACTGGCAAATGAATGATGCGTATTCAGAACTTGGGTATTTTCTTGGAAGGGAACACAGTGAACCTGTGTCTCCAGAGAATCCGGCTGCGTTTACCGCTGCTGATAACATTCAGACTTTCAAGTGAGAATGAGAATCTTGGAAAACTTCTATCTGCCGCTGAGAACCTGCTAAATTTACCAATACTTAAAGCCATTTCTGATGAATCTGGTGGTAATATTAACAAATGTGATTTTCTGAGACTGAAAAAAACATTCAACGTTTGGAAGAGGTGCTATTACTCAGTGAATCAGTGTTTTCCAAATGATACAGGAGGTTAGAAAATCATGCCTGGCTTAGACACCCAGTGCAGGTTAATGTGCAGAGCACAGAAAGCTCAACAACAGGACTTCAGATTCTGTACTGCCAACAACCCATAAGCACATATCATCTGTCAGTTCTGATTTGGTATCAAATAAAAGCACCAAATCATCTGAGAAAACAATCACAATATTCTTCCCTCTTACAAAGGCTGGATTTTCTTTATATAATTCAACCAGAACACTGTATTCTAACACAGTGAATGCATGAGAGAGAGAAGAATCAAAATTTTCTACTGAATGAAGCCGGATTAAAACCAATTAGATTAAAATGCCACTCTTCTAATTTGGTTTTGAAAAAGTTGTTTTCCATAAATATGCTCTTCATATTAACAAGTGATTTGTTATTGTTATTTTAAATGAATCAATACTTTTTAAATGTAAATGAATCAATACTTTTTAAATGTCTGTTTTTATTTCTAGTGGGGTAAATACTTGTAGGTAAAACCCATTTAAACAAAAGTTCTTTGGAGTTCCTACCTTGAGACCAAAAAGTTCAAGAACTGCTGGGTTGATAAGGTAAAAGAGGCTGGTGGTAAGGAAACGGTGAGTCCAGGTGAGGGGGGAGGACACGACCCCTCTGAATCAGAGTCTGACGCCACAGGTTAAATTGGACAGGAAACAAATGGGGGCTCGGTGGTGGGGTGTGAATCTGGGATGAAGCTTTCCAGCTAAAGAGATGGTATGAATGTCAATATTTTGAATGAAGTTGATGAATTAAGAGTCACTACAGCTAGCATGAAAGGCAATGACGGTTTTCTGAAGGGTGAATATGATCTCTGTGCAAATGGGTTTCACTTCCTCGGTGACCTTATGTCTGAATGGGTCTCCTTCCATTTTTGAGACACCAGGGTGAACGACCAGCAGGTAAACAGACGTAAGTAACTGCTTCACGCAAGTTCCTGTATGACTAGCGGGACTAGTGTCCACTGATGGACATTTTATCACCTAACAGTCAATGGTGCCATCATAACTGTGAGGTGTCAGGAGGAAGACAAATTGTGTCCAGGGTCTCAGAAGCCAGCCAAGTGCACAGGCGGTTTAGAGATCTAGCATGGCAGAGATTTTCAAATCAAAGCTACCACACTTACAGCTTTACCTCCGGCTACTGAAAACCGGGCCATTCCAAAAAGATGCACTTGCCAAAGGTTTCATGGAGAGGGAATGTTCTGACCTAATTATGAGACGGTCTTCTGTGCTGGGGACAAGTGATGTGAGGAGCCCATGAGCCACAATTCTAGGGAATCGAAGTTAAAGATGTAGTAGAAGACTTCATACAATTTTCTCTCTGCCAAAACTGAGCTGTCTCTCAGTTCAGCTACTCCCTTTGCCCATCAGAATATGCATGGCTTTTTTTTCAAGGAGGGGGAGCACGGGGGGACAGATATTCCTTTGAAATGGTCACCTTGTTAAAATCAATGGCAAGCAGTTGTCACATGTTTTAACTACTATTTGTTCATTAGAAAGAACCTCCTAAAGAACAACTATTTTGTGGAAATGGATGCTGATATTTAAAGTCCTGTCTTTTACATTCAAGATGGCTCAGGAGCGCCCGTACTTAGAGCAGCTGCTGAAATTTCCTGTCACTGTGTACATCTAAAAGAGCGTTATAAAAATCTTCAACAATTCCCACTTTTCACTTATTTATGGATTTGTACAATTACCTCCCTTCATTAGACTCAATTAGTGCTTTTGTGATAAAATCCTTTTCAGACGAAGAAGAGTCAGCTAGCCTTTTCTCCTTCTCTTATTAAAACCTCATTTTATGTCCCTGCTTTCCCCACTCTATGCTGGGCGATCAATTACAAGAAGTTACCGGAACAACTGTTACAAGCATCGGACGGCTGTTGCCCAGTTTTCAGCCTGTGGAGCTCAGTCAGGAGATGGTGGTCAGTTACTCTGTTTCCCCGATCCCCACGTGAAAGCTCCCCTTCACCTTCCTTTTCGCTACCCGCTTCCTTCCTGCCTCAAGTTCCCACTGACTAGCCTTGAGGAGGAAGGATCCCAGCAACTTCTCACATCAACATCAGCCAATTTATTTTTATTTTTAAATATTTAATTTCTTTATTTTTTAAAATATAATTTATTGTCATATTGGCTAACATACAGTGTGTACAGTGTGCTCTTGGTTTTGGGAATAGAGTCCCGTGGTTCATTGCTTACATACAACACCCAGTGCTCATCCCAACAAGTGCCCTCCTCAGTGCCCATCGCCCATTTTCCCCTCTCCCCTGCCCCCCCCATCCACCCTCAGTTTGCTCTCTGTATTAAACAGTCTCTTATGGTTTGCCTCCCTCCCTGTTTGTTAACTATTTTTCCCCTTCTGTTTCCCCATGGTCCTGTTACGTTTCTCAAGATCCACATATGAGTGAAAACAAATGATATCTGTCTTTCTCTGACTTATTTCACTCAGCATAATACTTTGCAGTTCTATCCATGTTGCTGCAAATGGCACAATTTCATTTTTCTCATTGCCAAGTAGTATTCCATTGTATGTATAAACCACATCTTCTTTATCCATTCATCAGTTGAGGGACATTTAGGCTCTTTCCATGATTTGGCTATTGTTGAAAGCGCGGCTGTAAACATTGGGGTGCAGGTGCCCCTATGAATCAGCACTCCTGTATCCTTTGGATAAATTCCTAGTAGTGCTATTGCTGGGTCGTAGGGTAGTTCTATTTTTAATTTTCCGAGGAACCTCCACACCATCTTCCAGAGTGGCTACACCAGTTAGCATT
The DNA here is from genome assembly GCF_003009895.1 of Hyaena hyaena. Taxonomy (NCBI): domain Eukaryota; kingdom Metazoa; phylum Chordata; class Mammalia; order Carnivora; family Hyaenidae; genus Hyaena; species Hyaena hyaena. Next base: position 1,222,235 of record NW_024080900.1, on the reverse strand, counting down.
CCCACCAACAGTGCAAGAGGGTTCCCGTTTCCCCACATCCTTGCCAGCATCTGTTGTTTCCTGAGGTGCTCACTTTAGCCACTCTGACTTCACTCTGTGAGGTAGTATCTCAGTGTGGCTTTGATTTGTATTTCCCTGTCCCATCAGCCAATTTAAAGGCACCTTCATGTTTATCCACTAACAAATGGCTTGTATGGGCTAACCCACAGAGAGAGTGTCAAGGCCTTGTAAAAACTAACAAGACTGGTTCAGAGATCATATTCTTTTTTTTTTTTTTTTAAATGTTTTTATTTATTTCTAGGAGAGAGAGAGAGAGACAGCGTGAGCAGGGGAGGGTCAGAGAGAGAGGGAGTCACAGACTGAAAGAGGCTCCAGGCTCTGAGCTGGCAGTCAGCACAGAGCCCGACGCGGGGCTCGAACCCACGAACCGCGAGATCATGACCTAAGCGAAAGTCGGACGCTTAACCGACTAAGCCACCCAGGCGCCCCAGAGATCATATTCTTAAAAGGGCACGCATTATTTTGTTGTTTTTGTTTTGTTAACCCATACTCCTTCCCAGAGAGCCAGGCCAAGAAGCGGAGACCTGGCAATGGAGGTCTTCATCAGGAATGTAAGACATAAGAATAAAGAAAATTTAAGAAAGAATATAAAAATATAAGAATACAAGAATAAAGGAAACCTGGCATTATGGAGCCCTGATGAGCTTGCCAGGCCCCTCCTCCTCCACGCACGGCTAAAACCACAGCAGCTCTAAAGCCAGAGTGAAGAGGTAGAGAGACACTGTAATTATGACACCTGTATTCACCACTGTCCAGCATCTCTGAAAAGAACCTTCACTGGCTTCGCAGAAGCCTGCAGGACCGTGGGGGTGGGGTGGGCTGTGCGAGCGACAAGCTCCTTCCCTGGGCCTACAGGACACACCCTTTGACTTCAAAAGCAAACCCCAGTGCACTGTCCACATCACCTTATCTGCTAGTCTTGAAATATCCCTTCTTACAGCTGGCAGCTACTGCTTTTAACGGATTCAGCTGCAAGAGCAATCGCATTCAAGTTTCATGTCAAGAAAGGCAGGATTTAAGCCCTCTTCCTGACTCAAGGAGGAAAGAACAGTCTCAGATAGAGAAAAACAATCCACTGAGTTTGATGTGAAGCAGACACAGCACCAGGTTTCAGCACTAATGAGGGAGGAGGGCCAGAGCTCTATTTGCCTCCTTCAGATCATCCCATTAGGGAAACCTAATGACTCCTAGGAAGGAACACAGCCTATTGTGTTGTGTGTGGTGGAGACAGGGACAGGAACTGTTCTGTGGCCAACAATCAAGACACATGCATCACTTTCTGGAACTGGAGTGAAACGGCTGGCTCCCTATTTAAAGGCCAGCAACACTGTCAACAGAGGAAAATCCCCGGAGTGAAACATGGCAGCAGGGGTCCACTTAATGCCACCAAAAGGGAACAGCAGAAGGACCTCTGGTGTAGACAGGCCTCCACAACAGACCATTCCTTCTCTGGTGTAGACAGGCCTCCACAACAGACCACTCCTTCCCAGAGTTCCCAGGACCCAGGTGTCAGCTCCTGCCTTATGTCTTCATCTCTCCCAACGAGCTTCTTGTGGGATGGGGGTGGATCTTACTCATTTTGCCTACCACAGGGCCCCCCAGTTTCCATGACAAGGTTCAGCACACAAAACAGAAAAAGTCTGCAAATTAAAGCCTCAATTTAGTTTTGGAAATGCAGAACAGCAACTCTCGTAGGAAAGGACTGCATTCTCACAGCATAATTCATGACGGAATCTTTGTGTTACAAATGCTTAAAGCAAGGAACTCGTGCATGGCTGTGTGTGTGTGTGTGTCTGTGTGTGCTCTCACGCATGCACTCTCCATGCTTTGCCGCTGGCAAGCCCATCTGCGGCTTCTCACCGGCTCTGACCTCACTGGGGCGGAAGGAGAGGAAAACCTCCCAAGCCTCCTAGAATGAAGGCCGTGCGGCCCACGAAGCAGAGATCACACAGCGCGGGGGCCTCAGCACCCCCTGTTGCTCATCGCCTCCAGACTGATCCAGGCTCTACTCCAACCTCATGAGGACCTAAAGCTGAGGTGGGCCCACTGGCTCTTCTTCTGCCATCTCTGCCACCAGCCCTGCACGGCAGGGGGAGGCCCGAGGCGAACTCACTCTGTCCCCAGGCCCCCTGATGAAAAGAGCTTAGCTTGTAGATGATTCAATGGGAAAAATGATGAATACCATAGGATTTCTGGTGGCAAAATAATGAGGAAGCATGGCAAAGAAATAAACCGATGATGTCAGAAACAAAACAGACCACAAGCACATGTTCCAGACGTTATGATTTCCATAGAAACAGAGAGCTGAAGGGCACTGGAAAGAGGATCCTACAATTCTGCTTTCTCCAGGGACCGGGATGTATCCCTAGCGAAGGGTGCGGCCGGCATAAACTTCCTCCTTTTCCAAGTCATCCATCTCCTGTGGGACTGCCAGAAAACGTCATTAAACAAACTCGACTCCTAAGTGACTCATGTGGGCTCGTTTGGAACTAAAGGCCCCCCCCGCCTCGGTAGGCGACGGTTTTCAGGGGAGCTAACCCAGGACAAACACACAGGATGGATAAAGAAGCCATGCTCTAGGCAAGGAGGTGGGACGCTCAGGTCTATCCTGCTTGCCCTACCTCGTGACCCGCGCGCGAGGCCCAGACACACGCACCCAACAATCAGCAGGAGGTGGCGGTCTGCTGCGGAGCCGCCGGGGTGGCAGGTGCACACTGCCTGTCAGTCACAGCGCACGAGTCACATGTGCCCTGCGGTAACTTCTCCCGGTGTGAGGGCGGGGAGAGCGGGGCCCAGTGAGACAGAAGAGGGTCACTGATCAGTAAAGGTGCCGCTGTGCCCAGGGTTTCCACAGCAGAGGGAGCACAGGCCTGGGCTTCCGGAAGGACAGAGGAGCTTGTCGCAGTGACATGAGCTGATGATCTCTGAGGCAAAGGTGGGCAAGGAGGAGAGGCTGGGCCACCACAACACTGACTCCAGGGTTCAAGATCCTCGGCCGGGCCCTAACCAGCCGGGCCAGGAGCACTCTAGGTTCGAGTTCCCTTCTTGCAAATTAAAGGATACAGATTGCATGACAGAGACAACAATTCCTCCCTACACTAAGTATTCTACAAGGAGAACAAGTATTTCTGGAAGATTCTGGATTCCTGTAGCTAGAGAATCTGGACTGCAAAAAACAAAGATCTTTAACTGGCTCCATTACAAATCTTATGCCACCAGCTCTGTATTTCTACAAACAAACCGGGGTGGGGCGGGGGGACATCCCTAACCCAAGCATATTTTTCCAGTGATTTGTCTTTCTTCGAAAAAATTCCAAATAATAGAATAATTCAGTTTTTTTCACCAATTTTCTCCTCTTCCAATTTTTTTTCCCCACTGTCTCCAGGAAGGAGTGGAGCCAAAGTTTCCCGGATGCTATGCAGCTCCCAAGGCGGCTCATAGTCTATGTGGTAGAAGAAACACACACAAATGTATGGGTACACATCTCACATAAATGGGAGCTCAAAGTCCCATTCATATGTCCAAATACTTTCCACAGAGCCCACTTTGGGAAGCTATACATTTATACCAATGATGCCTCCTGTTTGTTCAAATACTTTCAGAAACCATCTTCCACAATTATCTTCGACAGAAATCCAAGACCCACACACGAAACCTCAGTTTCATGACTCTACCTCAATACAACCCCAAACTCCAACCCCAGAAGGAGCAGGGTTTTGAAACTCTTAAATATAGGTCGGTCCTGATGACCCAGCCAGGACAATGCCAGCTACAGGTAATGATCCACACAGTTAAGTATCCTCACTCCCTCTGACTTCTCAGTGGGGCTTCATTTCAGAATATTTTGAATACGCTCATCTGGGTGCCACGGAAGGCATTTTCACCACTAACTGACTTTCTCGGGAAGACCACGTTCGCGGTGCTGGGGGCATACTTAAGACCACGTCACAATGGCCCTCTAGACCCACAGGCAGTGACATGGCTTTGGGGGCAGCTCTCAGATGGGAAGCAAAATGCCTGGATCGCTGCATGAAATGCAAGAGACAAGGAGGGGAAAAAACACGGATTGACGCTTGTTGAATGGAAATATTTACACAAAGGTACCACTCTTTCTAATTCCCATATGGTTCACATACTACCAAACACTTCTGTTCTTCATACTTGGTAAATGTTACTTTTCTCAGTTTCCTAATGGGATTTTTTTTTCAAACCTGGAGTTATGCCAGGTCACAGTTACCTTGCAAATTGGGGCGTTTCTGGCAATTCTTAGGCGAGTCTATGATCTTCCAAGGGCCAAGTACATAGTGAAAGCAAACAGAACTGGCTGTTTAAGGCTGGAAAGCACATCAAAGGCTCCCTCAATCTATCCCTATTCTTTCCAGTGAATATTTATACCACATGTGTTACAGCGTGGTTATTACCAAGGAAACCCTACTATATGTCACACAAGCACTTCTCAAGAGGTCATTTCTCTGCGAACACCCAGAGCACATTAACGGTTCCTAAGGCGGGTCTCACACACTGCATTCACGTAGCATGATTACGCCTGTGCAAGGAGGCTCTATTTAAAGAAATCAGAGGCATAGACAATATTTAACTTATAAAAAATTCTCTAGATACTTGATTCAATACCTTGAAAGGGGAAGGCGTTCGTTTAATGTTCGTTAAATGAATGAAATCAAAGCCACTGTCTATATCCCCAAATTGAGTAGCCAAAAGACATCAAATATCTGAAATCAGTACTCCTGAAACCTTTCCTGGATAAAGTAAGCAAGTCCAAATATGGTGTGTGTGTGTGTCCCTTTACTCTAATGGTGGTCAGCCAGAGCAAGACCTCACCAGGCACCTCTTAAAATACGTAATGAAAACCTAATATGAGAAATCTGTGTCTTTCCCAGTCATGTAGATCCCTGAGAACGATGTAGGCCTTTCTTCACAAATCAAATGGCATTCTTTAGTTTTTCCACTAAGAAAGTTTCCGTTTTGAAGAGGCAAAAACAAGCAGCCATAAAAACACGTTTATGTCAGTAAACTGAACACAGAACTTAGGATCAGAAGCAATAAAGTATTTTTCTAGAGCCACCTTGTGGTGGCTCTTCCAAGTCTACTGGTACAAATAATGGGTACAGAGGCGCCTGCATGGCTCAGTCGATTAAGTGTCTGACTTTGGCTCAGGGCATGATCTCACAGTTTGTGGGTTCAAGCTCCGCATTGGGCTCTGGGCTGACAGCTTGAAGCCTGTGTCTCCCTCTCTCTCTGCCCCTCCCGTTTGCTCGCTCTCTCTCTCTCTCTCTAACATTAAATTTTTTTAAAAAAGAAATAATGGGTACAGCCAAGCTTGTGTTTCTGACAGTATGCGTATATCTTCACTCTCACAATCAGCTTTTAAAAATGAAACCTGGAAAGCCATTTGAGGTAAAGCCTCACAATTTTTTAAAAATAGCACACATCTGGGGGCACCTGGGTGGCTTAGTCGCTTAAGCGTCCGACTTTCGCTTGGGTCATGATCTCGCGGTTTGTGGGTTCGAGCCCCGCGTCGGGCTCTGTGCTGACTGCCAGCTCAGAGCCTGGAGCCTGTTTCGGTCTGTGACTCTCTCTCTGACCCTCCCCTGCTCATGCTGTCTGTCTCTCTCTCTCTCCTAGAAATAAAAAAAATAAAATAAAATAAAATTTTAAAAAAGCACACAATTCTTTAAAAACTTCCCTTCCCCCAGGGAGTGCACAGGAGCCTGGAAGGAAGAATTTACCTCTATCTCAATCTATCCATGAGCTGTCCTATGGTTAACGTTACTAACACTTACCAAACCAGTAAAGGAGATGCAGAGTAGTTAAGTGTCTCTTCCCCTGGAATAGAGGTCTCTGGGTGCAGGCTGACCTGTTTTCACAGTAGCATCTCTAAGGCCTACCAGAGAGAGTCTAATGAACGTGTGCTGAAGCAAGCACTGAATAAATTAGTGCACTTACCATCACATGAACATCAGGTGGCATGATAATTTACCATCATGGCCTGACAGAATTAGTCATTTCTTCCGAGACCATTTTAAGCAACACCTATCTAAAATCATTCATCCAGTCTTAAGAGTAGACCTGATAATTCTTAGTATAAATTGGGACTAGAATTACATCTACTGCACATGAAATGCCTATTACATGCTAGACACTATACTAACCCTCGTTAGTACAAATAATTCTTGAAGTGGGCATCATTATCCCAAATTTATAGATGAGGGAACTGAGCCTCTAAACTAGTAGATCAAAGCGGCAGATCAAGTGGCAGAACTAGGATTAAAACTTTGGTTTATCTGGCTCCATAAACTTTCCATTATGCTTGGCTACTATCCTTGACTGTCAAAATAATAAGAACGAAAAAGAGTGGAATGAGGAGTGTAAGAAATGGGCCAACAGAGTGACAGGAATCAGACTTGGTTCTTTTGTCTCAACAGAAGATTACAAGGCATACATACCCCTTCAAAATGTATGTATGACCTATGCTTAAGCAGTCTGTGAGGGAAAAACATTAGATTATTAATATAACTTAAGACTCCAGAGTGAAACATCTTGGAAACCATTTAAGGAGAAAGCGAGTAGTTAAGAATTTAGCTATTAAATAAAATGTGATTTTAAAAAAGTCCCTCAGACCGTGTAACACAGAGTTGTCTGCTCGCTGTGTTGTGCACCTGAAACTAATGTAACGTTGCGTGTCAACTATACTTCAATTAAAAAAAAGTCCTTGTGATCCAACACATAAGGTTTACATCCTAACAACTGACCAACCGGTCAAGAATTAAGAGCTGGAAGAAACTTTGGAGAGTTCCTAACCATTACAACAAGGGAGAAAATAGGCCAGAGAAATTAAATAAGTTGCTCAAGGTCCCTTAAAAACCTATAGTTGGATCATTACGTTACACCCTTACACATATCATCTACAGATATTTTTATACTAAGGTTGTATTTTTTTCAACTTCTGACTTTATAACCTGAACCTGTGGTTCTTCGAGGCACTTCTTTTTGGCAACTATCTACTTCAGAAGAGTATTTGCAGAATTTCCTGGAAACGCTCCATTTGAGAGGAGACACAGAGAAAGAATACCTCCAAAAAATTTGTATGAAAAAGCTGAGGAGTAAGTTTTCCTGTGGTTGGGGCCAGCTCTAGCGCCAGACCCAAAAGGGATAATTAGGGGGGCCTGGCTCTCTTAAATGCCATATACATGCACAGAAGACTTATTGGCGTCTTGTAAAGAGGCCAATTTGCCTTTCCTGAGGTGATACACCACAAAACTGTATGTAACCAAGATAGCGGAGGCACCATTAAAAGGACCTTTCTTGGAACTGAAAACTTATTAAATAAGAGGGTCGGGTGTGTATGCCATTTTGAGTGTCAGTGTTATGGCTTGTCCACTCAGTTACCAAATGACCTGAGAGCTGCCATATTTTCCTATGGCAGCTGAGCACGAAGGCTGTGACCAGCCAGCCACAGAAAGCAAAGCTTTTAACCAGACTCTTAGGCTAGAGATGGAAATGCAAGCTCGCCCCCTTGAGACAAGAGAAAGAAAACACTGTGTTCCATTAAAAATAACAGAAATACAGACAGAATTCAAGAAGATTCTAACCTGAAACTGTCCAACACTACTCTTAACCACAACCTTGAGGAAAGAAATATCAACACTGTTGTATAAATAATTAAGAATGGAAATGCAATTAATACGATGTTTCACCGTGTTGTTATTAAAAATGAGAGGATGGTTCTGATGTAAACCAACTTCAGTCTTGACTGGGGACCAGTCATTTAACAAATGAAGAGTAGACTTTCCCAGTAACCTAACACTCAAAATATGGGTTTTTATAGTTGCACTTGAACATATTTTTTTCTGGAGTGTTTGGCTGCTAGGACTATGGGCATGCTGACAAGATATATTGGCCTGATGAATTAACTGTTCTGAAAGGCTAATAAGCTTATGCAATGAGTGTTTGGAAAAGGAATTATTACAGAGATAGCTCAATGAACAGACACCCCAGGGAAGGAAGTTCCTTCCTAGTGAACCTGGCCATATACTGAGGGGGAGAGACCCCTACAAGACATGCTGGTCTGCGGCACAGGGCCAGGGAGCAGCAGTCAGAATTCTTTCCTGACCACCACGGAGCAGATTCTCAAAGAGAATGGTCCCAGAAGGCTTCCCATTCTGCACCTAAGTATTCAATGTCATCTCTATACCTAGTCATATCATTCTTCTGGAAATACAAGGCAGGTTTTGGAAAATCTTAGTAATTTCTGCACCAACAGCCTACTCTTCGGACAAACTCTATGTTGGTGATACTTAGCTGCAGCTAACAGACTGTGATAAGAACATGAGATTTATTTTAAAGTGAATCAGCTTAGGTCCTAAAATGGCCAAAGGAATGTCTCCACCCATCACTGAAAACCCAGGAGTATAATGTGATGGTTTTAAGAGTCTTGGCGTGTGCAAGTACCATTCCAGGGGTACTTGTTTAAAAGGCAAAAGCCTACCCAGGTGAACTGGACTCCTGAAAAGTATCTAACCTCAGTGTGACTCTTCTGGAAACTACAGTATAGCAGAAACATCACTAATCCAGAAGAGAGATTCTAGTCAAGCTTACAGTGTTAACTAGTTGTGAAATAAGGCAAGTCACTTAACTGTCCTGAAACCATATTCTATAAAGCAAATATGTTGGACTTCGGATAATCTTTAAGGTCCATTCAAATTCTGAGGGTCTCAGAGGTACCACAAGCTCCATGTCTCTCAACTCAAATTGACGTCTGATGGTCTCCTGGCACGTTCAGAACCGTAATCAAGAAGCAGAAACAGAGTCACCACTGTTTTAGGAACCATCTGCCAGACGGATTACTTACATAGGAGAAGAGCATATTGGAATCTGAAGCGAAGAAACTAATTAATAATAATAATGCCAAGCTGTACTTTCTGCGGGTCAGGCCTTGTTCTAAGTGCTTGATATACATTAACTCACTGAAGGGCAGGGAATAAAGAAGGCAACAAAAGTCATCTGAGAACCTTGAAACCAATAATATATGTAAGAGGGAGTAATGTGGAATATTGAATTGTGACTAATATTAAAGCTTTGGCAATACTGAATAACAAACCACAAGCACAAAATGCCGATCAAGTGACTGGTGGGCAGTACGTGTAAGCAAAATGACTTGGCCTCCAAAGGTGTGAACGAGTTTCAACCCAGTGAAGGCTCTCTCAGGATCATCCACTGTCTAGTGAGAAACACATGGCTGTGTTTTATCCGAGAAGAGAAGCATCCATCTTGATACTGATGAATTACTTGATGAATCACGATTTTAAGCATTACTGACCTCAAAAGTAAGGGTTTGTTTACAGCACGGAGCTCAAGCAGGTTAAGGAACAAAAAATTCTTTAAATACTCGGTAACGTTACCAACAGAGGTCCCTGTGTGCTGACAGTCACATGCTTAGAGAAGGTTACAAAACAGGAAGATTCCTAGAAGAACTTAAAATGGATTCTTTATGTACATTAGCTAGAAAACTAGTAAGTGCACCACTGATCTAAGAGTTCAAGACAGTAGCCGAGCTTAGGATATACAAATTCTTTCTGCTTTGTAAGTGGGAGAGGATGATTCAGTGAAACGGTAATTCAGTGAGGCAAAGACTGGCCTATTCCCAAGGCCAAAACACAGACTGGGCATGCGTCAGAAAGATGGGATTAAATAATATTAAACTAATGCCACCCCACCCTGTTCAACTACAATCTCAAGTTCACTCTTTCGAGGTGACAAGTAACCCTTTGCAGACCGCAGACACAGAGTCCGGGGGTAGGGCCAGAAGACAGAGAGGTAAAGGGAGCCAAGCTCTGGAGAGACAAAGTCAAAAAGCTACTTTGGGAGAGACCGAGAACGGGAACTCCCTGCCTCTCAGTGTGCGGTCTGATAACTAGAGTTTCCACCACAAGGCAAACAAAACAAGGTGGAAAAGAAAACAAGTGGACTTGCTTTCTCCTTCTGTCCATCTGCTGGTGCGCAAATATGTTCTAGGCCAGGGGCCCACCGCCTGGCTTTGTTTAGCCCACAAAAACCCCTAGGGGTCGGTTTTACATTTTTTAATGATCGACTGAAAATTACTCAAAAAGAAGTAAGTATTTTATGACCTGGACGTTACGGCAAGTTTAAATTTTAGGGTCTATAAATAAAGTTTTATTGAAACACAGTCACGTAACGCCAAACAGCAAAGTTTACGTAATGCCAAACACAACAGCAAGGCTGACTAGTCGTGACACTGCCTGTTCCCACAAAGCCTTAAAATACTATCTGTCCCTCACACACACAAAACCCTTGTGGATTTCCCTCCTGACTCCCTGAAAACCTACAGAGTAAACATAGTATACCAGGAGTTAAATGGGAGAAAAAAAGAGAAAAGGAGACGCAGGGAAAACTGAGGTGTGCATTCACGCCCTATCCTTCCAAATCACAGCAAACAGGGCCCGCGCTGCAGAGCAACACAGAAGAGAGCTCAGCAGTCAGATGTCCCGTCCTTCCAACAATGCTGGGAACACGAAAGTCTCCATTCACTAGAGCTGCAGATCCACTGACACACGCTTTCTCCAGCTGTATGCAGTGGTGGCGGCCGGTGCACGCGGCCGGATGTTCCCAAGCAATAGACACACTACATGCTTTTGACCTATGGATGCCCCTCGGAAGCCGCTGGTCACAGAGCCTGGGACAGTCAGCAGGGATGCACCCTGCTGGCTGTCGAGGTCCTGGGTTGGAAATCACGCTCCTCAATCTCACTGGCTGGGTCCGACCCTGGGCTACTCATGGGACTTCCCTGAGGTCCTAAGTCTTTTATCTGGAAAATGAGACACGCTGACCAATCAGAGGAGTATGCTCTCTCTCAACTCTTAAAACCAGAGGGAAAATGAAAAGAAAGGAGAGAGAGACGAGAGGAAGAAGTTTAAAAAAAAAAAAAAAAAGAAAAGAAAAAGGTAAGGTACTGTTTTCTCCTTTATAACAGACAAGAATAACGTGGACAGAACTGGCCCGCACGAAGCGCAGTCTGTGGGCGAGCAGCAGGCTGTCTTCTATGACGGTCATCACTACCGTGTTAACGCAGAAGACAGAAATGGGCATTTGAATTCAAGGATGTGACTTTGTTCCTTCCCATTTTTAGGGGCTTCTGGAAACAAAGACACACGTGTACCCATGCAGGGTGTGTTCTCTTTTCTTTCCCCAGGGGCAAGTGCAGCGTTTGTCGGAATAATGCTTGCTCTACAAGCAGCCGCCCAAGCATTAGTCATGAATATCATCTGTACCAAGGAGTGGGCTAGAACAGTCCGCACCTCCCTACCACCGCACTCCAATAAAGTAAGGCTTGTTTATCACAGCTCGTACACTGAAACAGTCTGGGAGGGTACAGTGTGCTGTTTACCTAAGGGGTAACAGGAAAAATACCACTTAGCCCTCTCTGAAGAGCAAAGCCGGGGACTGTTAGGTCTAGACAGAGATGACGGATTTTCCAAGGGGAAATAGGATTTAGTCCAGTAACTTGATTTTGAGTTTCCTAAGGTTTTTTTTTTTTATTATTAACCAGTAGGAACTCTAAAGCTTAAGCACAGTTTCTCTCAACAAGCACATTCCCTTGTTTTAAGTTAATAGCTTTAAACAAAAACAGAATCTCAAGACCCTGAAGAAAAACATTTTTGAATACTTAACTGAATATAAACACAGTTACCAGTGACGCAGCAAATCCACCACTGGGTATATGAAAATGTACATCCACACAAACTTGCACACAAATGTTCCTGGCAGTATCTCTCATGACAGCTGAGAAGTGCGAACAAGCACAAAATGTGCAGCATCCATAGGATGGAGTATGACTGGGCAATGAGAAGAAACAAAATACTAATTGATTTACAACACAGTTCAACCTTGAAACAGGAAGCTAAGTCAGAGTAGCCAGTTGTCAAAGAGCTCAGTGTTCCAGGTTATTCCATGTAATTCCATGTACATGAACTTCTAGAATGGGCAGATGCATAGCAAGAGGCAGGAGATGAGGGACTCCCAGGGGGGTGAGGCAGGACGGGCAGGTTGGGGCGGGGAGGGGCCTGGCGGGCTGCCAAGGTGCACGGAGTTTCTTTCTCGGGTGATGATGATGTTCTAAAATTAGACAGTGGTCACCTCTGCACAGCTCTGAAATACACTGAAAAGGACTAAGCTGTGTACTTCTATGGGTGGCTTTTATGGTATGTGAATTATAACTCACTAAAGCGGCTATGGAAAAAATAACTACTGAATCTTTTTATTTGTTTACTTTTTTTGATCACTAAAAGTGACCTGCTACGCGGTTTAGACAACTAGTAGTGACCTAGAAGTTAAAAATCTCATTTTTGCTCTCAGTTCTCTATATTTTTGCTCAGTTTTCTGTTCAAGAAAGAAGAATCAGTTTAAGAATCAGGTTTAAGAAGGGTTACTAGATCCCCTTTTGTGGGAATTCTCATTTTGTGACACGTTTAACATGAGGACACCTGAAGTCCTGTGCTCATAGGGAAAATCTTGCTCATTATCATCCTCAAAGGACCCATGGAGAAGGGCCCACTCCGCACAGCTACGCAGTGCAGCGCACACCATCTATGACAGCTAACTGCAGCAACACACCCACATTTCTACACGACGGAGCAAGAGAAAAGGGGGAAATACCGTTGTTTAAAAAATACAAAAGCTGCCCAAAAAAACAAAAGGCCATAAATCAGACACAACAGACCAGGCTAAACACATTTTGTGCTGGCACAGACTTAATGCCACTTACCGCCTGGGTCTTCAGGCCTGGTTTCATCTCCGCTGTGGTGGCCACCTCTCCCATGGCCACCTCTGCAGAGACCATGCCTCCCACGGCCACCTCTGCAGAGGCCACACCCGCTCTCCCATTGCTCCGAAAATCCACCTCATCGGCAGCTTTCAGGTCTGGCATTTCTGAAGAGGAGAAGGAGGTTACAAAGTGCATCTGAAAAATCAATTCCCGTGTCTTACTGTTTACACAACTCACTGCAGGCTTCACGTGTTTTGTTTGCTTTTGCTCTCGGGCTAAACGGGGAAGTATTCATGTGGGGCTAGTGTCATTTCGAACCCCGTGCTGAGCTCTTCTTTTATCACAGGGTTATTCGGTTTTCCCCTGGCCTCTATATGGGTTTGCAGCTAAGGAGACATCCAGTTCGACATCTACTCAACTTTCATTTTCACGGCATCTTTCTTTCCTCGCAGATCTCGAGTTGGTACTAACTACATGTGGAAAAGGATATTCACAAGATCCAAGGAAACAGATTAATAGCTACAACTAAGTAGTTCATCTTGATCGTCATCAAAGAGACCAGAGACGTTTATGTTTACACAGGACAAAGAGGAAAGACCTGCTGGGAATGAGATAAAGCCTTTAAGAAGGGTCTTACTTTCTTTAAAAACATAATGCATGCTCTCATCTATCCATCATTGAGATGGACAAGACTGAAGTATTCTGGTAAATTACATTGTTTTAACTTTACTTTTTCCCCAAACCAAAACATAATGACAAACAAGGAATTCTCCGCCCCCCCCCCTTTTTTTTTTTTTTTTAAGATTTTTAAGTAATCTCTACATCCAACGTGGGGCTTGAACTCATGACCCTGAGATCAAGAGTTGTATGCTCCACTGATTAAGCCAGTCAAGGGCCCTAAAGAATTCCTTTTTTTTTTTTTTTTTTAGTTTTATTTCACTTTTGAGAGACAGTGAGTGTGGGGAAGAGGGGAAGAGAGGGACAGAGAGAGAATCCAAAGCAGGCTACATGCTCAGCACGGACCCCGATGTGGGGCTCGATCCCACGACCCTGGGATCGTGACCTGAGTTGAAACCAAGAGTCAGCTGCTCAACCGAGTCCCCCACGTGCCCTAGAATTCCTTTTTTTAAGAAAATGTTTTTATAGGTTTTCTTTAGAATTATGCTCACCAGACCAAACTGTAGTGGTTTTTGTTACTTGACCACCATATGGTCAAGTAAATACAGGAAGGAAGTGATCAAATGATGTCTAAGGCAAATTTATGCTTTGACATTTTCGATAAGTGAACAGTAAAAATTCACCTTGACAATACAGATAAAAATAGAACTATCACCTCAATTTCATGTGGAAATTTTTCTGTGGCTGGTTTTAATCTAGTCATGCTACTACTCTGGTGGAAAAAAATGTTCCCTATATCAAAGGGCGGAGAAGTTTCTTTCAGCAAAGAATAAATTCTATTAAGATTTTATTCTAACAGCACATTATGATGTGCCCAAAGGTCTACTTCAAATTTAGGAACATTACATTCCTATTAATGAACATTTATCAATTCTTCTTCCTTTGCTCCCATTTATAATTATACAATCTTACTAGCAATTTAAAGTGGGCAAAAACAAGTTTCCTTGCCCAAAGAACCAAAATCCGCATTACATTCCAGAAAATGTAAATAAAGTGAAAAGAATCGGAAGAGGCAACCCCCTGGAGAAGGACTCCCTAATCAAAACATTTCTAAATAAGAATAATCTTTTCTTTTAGTTGTTGATGACCTTTATTTATTTGGGGGATGTGATTTTTAGCACAACTTCACTATCCTATACCCATCTAGTGAAAACATGGACCTTGGCAAGCAGCAACCAATCACAATGGTGAACAGTGATTACTGAGTTGCGGGGAACTTCTACGGGCCTGGCCTCGCTCAGTCAAGTACAACTAACTTCCCAAACCACCATGATCAATGCTCTAGGGCCAGGGGCCACATTACTGTCTCTAACCAGCACTTTTGTATTCTCTCATCTGAATTTCTATTTTATCTGCAGCAGCATATAGAAACAGGGCCAAAGCCACATGGCTGGTTCCAAATCAGCAGCTGAACCGAAGTCTCTTCACTCACAAAAGCATATGGTTAAATCCATGAACGGAATGTAAACTTCCCAGAAAATACCCTTTGGCTGAGATCACACTCAGGTGCTTTGTCTCTAGGGCAATGTGACCAGGGACTTTCCCGATCCTGGCTTTTTTTTTTTCCTTTTCTTTTTTTCTCCCAAAGAAAGTACTTATTTCTTCATGACTGGCTACTTCTCTCTATAATGCAAGATCATGAGCCCTGAACACACATGACTCCTCCTACGATCAAGAACAAGTAACTTGCCCTCACGTAACAACCAACTCTAAACCCAGACACACAGCTGAAACTTCAGACAGCTCATTTTCCTTCCTGAAACCTCAAAATCTTAAAAATGATCTCTTCGCATCTAAACCCTCTCTATGTACTACTAAAATTCAAAGTCTTGAAATTTTCTCTGGTTTCTAACTCTTCTCTCTGGGTGTTACAGACAGAAACTTCACATAATTTGCACTTGCTTGGGTTAAATTCTGACTGCTGAGCCAGAAAAACAAATACTTCCAGCCCATGTGGCCAAAGACATAGCACCAGAATGAAAAGAACATGGCCAGGCATCAGCTTACAGCCACTCCCTATTCTTCTGAAATGTCAACCTGCCAGGGCCCCCAAAATAGACTTGTTGCTGTATCTCATTTTAAAAATAAGAAACCTTTTCATTTAAATTCTGAGCCAGCGGCCAACAAATTTCTATCACTAACAACCCAAGACATGAATAAAACTAAAAACCTCAAGTCACCAAAAACATTACCTCAGGTTTCTTAAAGCCCTCAATGGGGGGGTAAAAAAGATTACACAGGGTTAAAGACCCCTCACTGAGAGGGAAAATGCCCACGGTGTTGAAGCTGCTCTCTTTCCTAAGCAACTTCTCGTTGTGTTTGTTCATTTCTCTACACACCCCACCCCCACCCTCTTAATGCCTACCACACTTAACGCGATTTTGAAAAATTGGAAGGAAGAGCAAAAACAAACCACACACACGAATCAGGCTCCTTCTTACCTCTGCAGCCGGGGGGCAAGCATGGAGGTGGGTCCTCAGTCCACACCTGGGAACAGGTGGTGGCATCAAAGTGCGATTCGAAGTGACCTTTAACGGCTCCACCGCATTGGACTCTGGTTTCAGCTTCAGCCTCAACCCCCAAGAAGTTTTATTCAAGCCGTTTATTTCCACCGAGAAACAGCGGTTTCTGTCTGCTCTCTCTGGACATGGTTACCCACAGATGGGACAGGCTGCTGTGCGAGCAATCTGCTCGGAGCAGCTGCTTCACTCAGATAAGCAGACACGCCGTGTGCCCTGTGACAGCGGCTCAGCGCACTTAGGCGGACATCCTGCTTCCCGTGCCCTGCGCTGCGCAGGGGCCTGAACTCCCAGACGGCTGCCCGAAAGCAAGAGGCAATGGAACTAGAAGTCTGCTCCTCAGCCAGGAAAGGGAGGGCGTTCGCTGAGCTCCCCTCCCCCAACCCCTCCCCAATGACCTAATGCCACCATTTTGGACAAAGGATCATGCGCACTGAACGACTTACAGCTGTTTCACAAAACCACCCTGCCTCTAAATGTGCTCAGGACACAGACCAGGACGACAGGGGAAGAAAAGTGCTCCAGGCTTACAAGCAAAACCTACTTTTTCAGCACTACTTTTTCACAGTTCTAGAGAAAAGGACTAAGCCATGTGGATAAAACATCTGCTAAATTCCTTTATCGTTGCAAAGCACCTGCGCTAGACAATTTTCTTGGTTAGCAAAATTCCCACTGCCCTGGTCTGACAGGCAGAGCGTTTACAGGCTTAATCAAACAAGCCAGGAGTCTGCAATACAGGAAGCAAAATCCGTCCAACCCCTAGCTGACAAGCCTCTCCTGACGGTGGGGCTGTGAACTTGGCAACGTACCCAATGAATGAAAAACGCTTCTAAAACCACAAAGATACCCACTTTTTACCAGCACATCTCAGAGACTCTTCAGGGAATCTGTTCTGCAGGCTGTGACTTTTGAACTCCACTTTGCTCACCTGTGGCCGGCTTGGGTCTGTCAGGAGGTGGATCCGTCTTCTCTGGCTCCCCACTTCCAGCCAAACACCCCACAAGGGTGCCAGGGGCTTCTTCACGAACACTGCCCAGTTGTGGGGTCTGCCCAGGTACAAAAGCGTTCACGTCCCCTGCAGAAGCACTCTCCAGCTGCTCGGTCACTGGGCCTGACTCCGGAGGACTGTACAGTGACATGTGACTGGTCCACCCCCCAGTGATGAGTGCTCCCGTGGCCTTGACTTGATCTAGGACTGCCTCCACTATGCGACTCGCAGCCTCCTCGATGGAGTCGGCTCTCTCGGGCAGACGCACAGCACAGGGCGCAGAGGGAGCGCCCCTCTCCCCGCCTGGGGCCTGCTCACCAGTGCATGGGAGCCCGGTCTCCGGGGGGACCTCCGTGGTGGCGGGTTGCTGCAGGATGCGATGTGCCTGGGCATCCACCTGTGCCTCTCCGGAGCTGCCCAAGCTGCCGCCGTGCTCTGCCTCCTTCCGCCGGAGAGGTGGTGACTCTGGGGCTGCGGCGCCCTGTGGGTCAGTCACACCACTGCCTGGTAAAGGCCCCAGCGACCCCAGAATCACCTTCTTCTCCTGGCTCAACGAGGCTTTCGGAACCGGGAGGTCTTGGGTGTCCTGTGACTCGGTCCGTCCCCCAGCCCCCGCGCCTGGTAGTGTGTCAGCCACTGCGACATCTGACGCCGCCTCGCCGCTCACCTCACAAGCAGGGCCCGTTCCCTGGGATTCAAGGTTTTGCACTCCAACACCCAGAGCAAGTGTGCCCGTGCGGGCCGCAGTCCCACTGGCTAGGAGCCCTGGCAAGGGGGCCGCGCTGCCCTGCTCTGCACCAAGGCCTTCTTGGCGGGGCTCTGCAGGCCTCCTGGCCCCCGGCGGCACCCAGCTCGGTGCAACCCCACCTCCAGGCGGCGGCGGCGGAGGCACTGGTGGGGCCACTTCCTTGTTATGCTGAGTTCCTGCATCAGGGCAGGCCGAGGGTGTGCCCAGCACGTCATCGTGCTCCAGGGTGCTATCCTCCGCACGGCCAGTGGAGCTGAGTTCTCCACGGAATCCCTGCACCTCCGGTCCGGGAGGTGGTGTCGTCTGCTCTTCCTGAAACGTTCCTGAGGAAAGCGGGTTTTCCTTGACAGAGGGACAAGTCCCTGCTTTCTCCCCACCACTTTGTCCCTGAGCTTCAGAGCTTTCTGGAGGCACCAGCTTTTTCCCTTCTTCAGTCAGAACAGAACTGGAGGCCACAGTGGCCTGACCCGCAGGCAGCAGAGAGGAGTCCGCGCCGTCCCTGAGATGCAGAACATCGGGGGCTGCCGAGAGGCAGGGACCCCCTTGTTCCTCGCCAAGGCCCGTGGGACTGGCATTCCCCATGCTGGGCTGAAGCTGGAGAGCAGTGGAGGCCGCGGCCAGGCCTGCGGCGCCGTCTTCTAGAAGCTGCCGGCTAGGCCCGTCTGCATCCCCGCCAGGGCCGTCTCCAGCGTCTGGAGCTCTGTGCAGTCCAGGAGTTGCTGTTCCCTTTTCTTTCTGGGAGGGGACAAGAGAAAGCGCATCATCTTTGGTTACTGATTCACGGACTGGACTGCCTGCCAGAGAAGTCCTGTGTGATGTCACCGCCTGGTCCGGCACCAGCTCCTCCTCAGCTCCGGGGGCAGCGGCATGCGGACGCACCCCGGGCGTACTCATCGAGGA
Organism: Hyaena hyaena; assembly: GCF_003009895.1. Taxonomy (NCBI): domain Eukaryota; kingdom Metazoa; phylum Chordata; class Mammalia; order Carnivora; family Hyaenidae; genus Hyaena; species Hyaena hyaena. Next base: position 1,203,543 of record NW_024080900.1, on the reverse strand, counting down.
GGTTTCTAATTTCAAGTCTTCTCCTTGGTCCTTTATATCTGAAACTTGGAGAAGACACAATTCCACGTGTTCCTGGGTATCTCGCACGGGGCTGGGGGTGGCCGGGCTGGCCTGGGGCCCTTCACCGCAGGCAGCAGGGGGTGGATGCTGTGTGGGCAGCAGTTGTGGGGGGCTGCTGTCAGGCCGGGTGACTCTGTCATCACAGGGTTCTGTGGTCAACAGGCCACCAGAAGTCACTGTGTCCTGCTGCCGCGCAGAGGCAGCACACGGCTCATCCCCTCTGGCGGGAAGACAGACAGACGGTCCACTGTTTGGGCTTTGCACAGGAGACAAATTCGTTTCTGACTTCTGGTCTGCTGTGTCGTTCTGGGGCACAGGAAAGGTCAGGTCAGGGGGCGGCACGGCCACACCTGCGCTCGACAGGGGAGCACAGGGCTCGGGCCCATCTGCAGGCGTGGCCTGCGCGGCAATCGGAACCAGCGGGCAGCTTGGATCTGCTGGGGCCCCGGCACCCCCCTCACAACCTTGTGAAGTTTCCGCAGCTGCAGCCTGGATGGCAGAGGCCTCTCTGTTACTCACTGCAGGAGAACAGTCAGCAGGCTGGGGGGCACCCGGGGAGGCAGCGGCGGACACACTGTGAGGAGCACCGGCTTCCTCTGCGGGCCTCCCCGGGCCTCCTCCGTAACAGGTGCCAGCTGTACTGATACCAGAGTTCGAGAACTCTCCCTCTGTGCTCCCCCTGGCCTCAAGCGCGCTCTTCTGGATGGCGGCGTCTGTGTTCGGGAGACCACGTGCTGGGTCCCCCGCAGTTGCTGAGGCGCCAATGGCCGGCTCACCCCCGGACCGAGGCGGAGTGGGCGCGGTGCCCGGCTGCATGACCATGTCTCCCTGCGGGACGAGGTCTCCAGCGCCTGGAGGCTCCTGGTCTGTGGCCAGCGTGGCAGATTCTGTTCCAGTTTCTCCGGCTCTGATTCCACAGCAGGGGGCGCCTCCTGTGCCCTCTGCTCTGGGCACGCTCTGCGCGAAGCTGCTGGGCCCAGACGCGGTTCCGCAGGCCACGGTGCGTGCTGCCTCCGCCTCCTCCCCTCTTCTCTCCACGCCTGTGGTTTTCCTCCTACAGGAACAGTCTGGGTGCTCTTCCTTGGCCACGCTCGACAACTCGCAGGCACTGGGAATCTCCCCGGCAATGCCCCCTCGGCAGCATGGACAGCTCGCAGGGTCCTCAGGAAGAGGGTGCTGGGGGCTGGCCCTGGGGGCCGACGCGCAGCAGAGGAACTGGCCGTCTGTGTCTTGGGCAGCGGGCACACCTGCAGGGTCCTGTGCTGTGACCATGAAGGGCAGAGGACTGTCCATCTGCTGAAGGTTTGTTTTCTAGGAGGAAATGAAAAATACTTTTAAAAACGGTCCCTGGGAAGAGGGCCCTGACACCTAGATGCCAAACTCCTGCCGGAGAGAACTCATTGCCTTTCCAGCCCTCCTACGATCCCAAGATATGCTCACCTAAATAGATACAAACACATTTTTCCTTGTGCCTGATACCACTTTCCTCTTTGATACCTGCCTATCCACTGAAATGATAAAAACGGTCAAGAATACACAAGATGGCTATTTCCTAAATAATGAACTCATTCTGGAAAGGTTGATGGGAGAGGGGCACCTGGGTGGCTCAGTCCATTAAGCATCTGACTCTTGATTTCGACTCAGGTCATGATCTCACGGTTTGTGAGAGCCCCATGTCCACGTTCAGCGTGGAGCCCTAAAATTCTCTCTCCACCTCTGCCCTTCCCCCGGGCACTCGCGTTCTCTCACTCTCACAATAAACAAACTTTAAAAGAGATTTTTAAAAAGTAGATGGGAGATGTTCTTTTACTTTTTGACAAAAGCAGTTCCTCTGTTGTCTAGTACCGAATATCAAATAAGAAAATATCAAACTAATAATACTCAATTCTTTAAAAAAAATTTTTAATGTTTATTTTTGAGATAGAGAGAGAGAACGAGAACACATGGGAAAGGGGTAAAGAGAAGGGGACACAGGACCTGAGGCAGGCTCTGTACAGACAGCCCAATGCGGGGCTCAAACTCACGAATCATGAGGTCAAGACCTGAGCTCAAGTCAGATGCTCAACTGACTGAACCACCCAGGTTCCCCATGATACCGAATTCTTAATTATTCGTAGACAGTACTGTGGCTTGGTGATACTATAGGTCATCTCAACAGTACTTTTTGCAACTGTGCAGTATTTTAAAAAAACATACACAGATATAACCAGCTATATGGGAAAGGTTAAAGAAAATTACGGTGGTTCAAGCTGACGGCAGGTGCCAAGCTGTTACATAAGCGTGAACTATGAAGACCACAGTGAAAGCTGAAATACAGACTTACAATACACAATGTTGGGAAAAATAAATAAAGCCTAGAGGTAATTTAAGGTTGTTAAGCATGCACAATTCACATGTACATGTCAAAAAGGCTTAGGAAAAATGGGGAAAAACACAGCTCATCTTTGGGGTAGATTTGCCTTTTGTATCAAGGTTTCAGGAATTCTTACAATACTATTTGTTCAACACACAGAAACTATTTTTGAGACATCTGGCTTCGCTCTTCCCCACTGTCTGACCCACTGCAATGGTCTCACACAGATATACTGTGCACTGCTCTCTAGCTCATTTCCTCCCTCAGTAAACCAGCAGGTTGAGCACTTAACAGTTCTCCTACATCATACTAGTCCTGTCTACTAACCAGGTCTATTATAAGAGCTTCCTGTGCTCACTAATGTCTTTCTAATAACAGAGTACCCACACGCACACACACAAAAAAGTGGATTTTCACTAAAAGCTTTTGCACTAAGCTCCTTAGAGTGCTCAAATGTAGCTTGCTTCCATTGCTGCTGAGAGTGTAAACGTCTCCTAAAAATTATGAAAGCAGGTCATTACATTTAATAAAGGGTGAGGGTTGCAGAAATAAGTGATGTTTTGTGAACAACTTTAGAAGCTCCTAACACACGCATCCTCTCCGAGACTTCACTTCTCATAGTTTCCTACCAAGCATTCCCACATGGTGCAGTAACTTTGGCACCTGCAAGCTGGGATTTTCAAATGGACCGTCATTACCTAGTAAGAAGAGCTCTAAAGGAAAATCGGACTTGGCAATCTGTTCAGAGCAAAACAAAACGATACCTGTCCTGGGCGTCCATGAATCAGAAAGGGAAAGACAGACCCATCCCACAACGCTGCTGTGGGGTGTCCTGGCCTGCTGGCCTCAAAAATAATGCCTGCTCCTGAAGCAGTCTCCTGTACTGAGCTGACCCTAGCTGGCCTTAAATGAAATTACTGTCAAGCTTTTTCCAAATCAAATCAGCTCTGAAATAAACTGGGTGGAAAAATTATGTAAACTCGGCCTTTCAGATGTTACAGCCAAGAGCCATGTACCCATGTGACGTTTATATTCTGCATAACAGATGCTACCAGGGAGTCTGTAATGTTTTTACGTCTGGCAACAACTTTATCTTGGAGGCTTGAGTGGATTATACAATCCTTATTTTTCTAGTCATCATTTTACCGCCCAACTATCAATTTAAATACAGTAACATTATCATTGCTCACTGAACTAGCTGTGAAGAGACTCAATTTCTGAGTATAGCAACCATCTCAGGAACTGTTTTGCTCACTTAGTTTTATAAAGCTAAACTGACAAATTTTCCCGGATGCCAGGAAAACGGAGTTCTAATTGTTGCAGATTTCTGCATCTGCAGTGTTTACATTTATCTTTCATTATTTCAAAAACCTGGCAAAAAAGAAAAAAAGAAAAGAACTTCCCGTGGCCCCTGCCGCTGCTCCCTATCTGTAAGTGGTAGCATCCAAGGCCGCTGAAACTGCCCTAAGGGGTTTCACAATCTGCGAGGAGAGCATTTTTAGGCTCTAATTATAGGAAAGTTCACTGGGGGAAAGAGTGAGGGCACAAAAGCCTGAAAACTGGACATTTTCTTCCTTACCATTAGCTGCTGTTGGATGTTCCTAAGTTTAAAAATGTGTCCAGTGCAAGGGTCTCCAGGAAATGAGGGTTCATGGTGGGCTTCGGACTCAGAGGTTAACGTATAGACGTCCAGCTCTCGATGGTGCCTCACAGAACAGTCTCCGTAAGGTATCTCGTAGGATAAACGGCTCCAGGAGTCTGGTTCTCCGGCGTTCTCCCTGGAAGCAGGCAACCACTGGTTAACACACATGCAGAGTTCTGCTCCCGGTGGCCCAGCCCCAGCGCTCGCTCATACCGACTGCTGTGGGTGGGTGTGTGCAGCAGAAATCCGGTGTGGGTGCTGCCCCAGGGCTTCAGGCACAGACCTAACTAACCATTCCATCCTCTTCAGAAGGGGTCACAAACGGATTAAATGTGAACTGCAGGATTCCTCCCTAAGGATGTTCTTTTGATCAAGATAAAGAGAGGTCTGGGAGCTTAAAATAGTTAATATCATGCTAACAACCAACTTAATGAGGAAATGTGAGGAGGATGGCCTTAGCCTGGTTCTCACTAGAAGCAAGGCTTATTAGGCATTTCTCTTCAATTGGGCTGCACCACACGCTAACAGTGATTATACTGGGAAGGGAAGAAGTAATCAGTATAACCCATGAAAGGGCATGCCACCTTTTGCTGACGACTCTCGAAGTCAACTGCAGAGACGACAACTGGATGTCATATATGCTACACTTGTCAACACGGTTAGGAAAGCACTTGGTTCTAAGGACTTCAAGTTAAAACTGTTTACATTTGGAAAACAAACAACCTTGCTCGACGCGTATATTGTTACAAATGAAATAAAGCCGACAAAGGCACAGGTGTGTAAAAAAGCCTTTCTGGGATAGGCCTCAAAACATAAAATCTCTTTATGGGAACCAGGAGACTGGTAAAGCATCCCAGAGATTCTGGAAGACGGAGAAGGTTATGTTTGAGATCATAAGAATGAAGAAATAAGAATGAAGCATGAAGAAATAACAGGTGTGCCACCCACCGACAAATGAGAGGGACACACGACTCCCTCTCTGCAGTGTGCTATTTACTAAATCACACCCGTCATTAACAACTCACCATATAATAACTGGAATTTGAAACTAACAATATGTTTTATAAGAAAGCCTAGAAGCGAAGACCTGGGAGCTGGCTGAATAACAGCAAAGACAGCTCCAAAAGAAAACTACTGTCATGTCCATCCTCAAGAGCAACACCCCAGCAGCTGCTTCAAGTGACCTTGGCATACACTGTGCTGAGCCCTTTATGCACTCACCATGCTGCTCCACTGTGAGTCAAGTGACCTCAAAAAGTAAAGTACAGTTGCCTCTTGGGCCACTCGGGTTTGAACTGCGTGGGGCCGTTTACACCCAGATTTTTCTCTCCATAAATGCAGTACGGTACTATCAGTGTATTTTCTCTTCCTTACGACTTTCTCGCTAACATCTTCTTTTCTCTGGTTACTTTACTAAGAGAAATACAGCGCACAGAAAAATGCAATGCATGATACATGTAACATATAAGGTTTATATTAACTGGCCGTTCTGTTGTTGGTAAGGCTTCCGATCAACAGCAGCTATTACATTTTGGGGAGTCGATACTTATATTCGGATTTTTGACTGTGCAAAGGGCTGGTGCCCCTCATGTCTGCACTGTTCACGGGTCAATTCCACTTATAAGAGAGTCACTTAAAGGTTCAACTGAATTTCTCAACTAAGTAGCCAACCAGCTATACCAAATGAGGGGGCGCGACTTCTCTGTAAGCTGAGTTCTGCAGCTAAATTTGGGTTGCCGTTGTCGCTAACCCTGGTTAATTGCCTGACAGGCCTTTGGTAGCCCAGCTGACTACTCCGATGACCTCAGCCAGCCATATCCAATGATAACAATTTTTAAAAAAGACCTCTGAAAACAAAACTTGATTTACAGACCACCATTCCAGTGTGAACCAAGTACAATACGCTAAGAAAGGACCATCTGATGCAGGGGCAATCAAAACTGCCACGCTCCATTCCCCACAAAACGGAATTCTCTACCAGCTGGCCACTATTAACTCTCAAACTGCTTCCTTTCTGCTGTGGAAACCTTGAGAAAGCCCCGTCTGTAACCACAAACTGTTTACCTTCCACCATTCCCATGCTCTCCTTGCAGAGGAATGTGCTTCTGTTGCCACAATCACCCCCAAGTGCTAACCCTTCCATCTCCCGATCCACTGTCCCTGTGAATCTGTGTTGCTTCCTAGTCTGTCTGGATACCAAAGACCAGTCAATGCAATCATTCTCCCACGGACTTCTGGGAACATCTGGTGCTGCTGACACCCCTCCAAACCCGTTTTGCCTGCAGGTCTGGGTAAAGCCCACCGTTCAGCAAGTACCCGTGTGCCGGGCAGCATTCCAGGTGCTGGTGAAACAAACCAAAATCCTTATGCTGCTGGAACTCCTACACTTAGCAAGAGAGACCAGAGCAGTCAGATTAAGTAAAACTACTGGCATTTTGGAAGAGAGCAAGTGCTATGGGGAAAAATAAAGCAGTGTGGTGGGACAGGAAGACCTCACTGAGGCAGCAATACATTTTGTGCTCTATGTTCAGCATCGTATAAAACTTTTACTGCACCCCCTAAGAAAATGACGAAACTCTAGGCATAAGAATGTTTACTGCAACTTTAGGTGTAAAAGTATTAAAGACTGGATACCACATGGTCAGTAATTAGAGGGCTGTTTGGTAAACTGAAGAGCAGATCTCTGGACTATTACATAGCCCTTACAAATAACTGAAATAACAGTTCAGTAACACTGTAATGTACCACATTCAGTGAAATAAGCAAAACAAAAAGCAGAAAAATGTTGGTAAGTCTAGGCAGTAAAATGCACAAATAAAAATAGTCTCACGGTGGCTGGGTTTTAGGTTTTCCTCCCCAAGATTTTAATTAATGTTTTTAACAAATTTTTTTCAAGTCCCCCATTGAGCCAGGGCTCGTTGCTGCTCTGTAATGCTTTTACTCACATGCGTGAGTGAAACTTTCTAGAATTTCCTCAAAGCCCCAACCTTAACCTTGTCTACTTCATTCTCGGGTGACCTTTCTGCCCTTCTTAGTGAGAAGCTTGAGGCCACCTAAAGGGAGCTGAAACAATCTTCATCCACTGACAGACAGCTCTGCCCACCCCCTCCAGCGTCAAGGACACCCCTACTGAACAGTGCGTTTGCTCTGTTCCCCCTGCCCTCCCTTCGGCACCTGACTGGGTAATGCTCACCCGGCTGCCGGCAGTTTTCCACCCACTTTGGGACTAGCTCCTATTTGCCCATGGTTTTCTCTGGCTCTCTCTCCTCCTCCTCACACGGTGGATGTGAGCACAGCACACGGCAACTTCCTACACTCTCCCACTTTCTTTCCTCCTTTCCCCACAGCCCCACTTCACCCCCCAAACCTCTCTCCAGCTGCAAAGTCCACGTTCCTGCCCCACACTTCCCGCTACTTCAACGTCTTCAGTATGTGCAGTGGGCACTCTCTGATTTCAAAACTCAATTTCGGGGCACCTGGGTGGCTCAGTCGGTTAAGCGTCCGACTTCGGCTCAGGCCATGATCTCACAGTTTGTGGGTTCGAGCCCCGCATCAGGCTCTGTGCTGACAGCTCAGAGCCTGGAGCCTGCTTCAGATTCTGTGTCTCCCTCCCTCTCTGACCCTCCCCTGCTCATGCTGTCTCTTTCTCTCTCTGTCTCTGTCTCTCAGAAATAAATAAAACTTAAAAAAAATTCAAAACTCAATTTTATGCCCCCCCTTCCCCGAGGCGGCGGCAGCCCCCGATTGATTTCCATGAATGAACCAGGGTCATTCCTGGTAACACCACCTCCCTTCTGACTTCCTGGCTGGTCCCGTCTTGCTGTTTGAGGCCTTACTTCAGATCCTATGGGCCCTGAAACACCTGGACCCTTGCAGACACTCCTGTCACAGGCCGGCTGCCTTGGACCTGCCACCGCTCCTCAAATCTACCCAATAGGATCATCTTAAAGCAATAGTGATGCTTCTCCTGCCCCAAAGCTTTGGGGTGCTTCCTGCTACTCCTTTTGTGCTTGGAGAGAAGCACACGTGGAGTGCGCCCCCATCGCCTAGGCTTTCCCTTCTCCTCTTAGCACTCTGCGGGGCGCCACATGTACACTGTGTGGACGCAGAGCAGAGAGCCACACAACTCCATGACCAAGGCTGCTCAGCTACGAACGCCAGACCGACAAGGGTCTCTTTCCGCTCTGCGACGCGAGCTCCCCGGCATGACAGCTGCAATGCTTTGGCCTGCCGTCGGCGCGTCCACACTCAGGCACTGGCTTAGTAACGCACGAAACGCGGCCTCACGTTCTTGGGCTATGTTACAGAAAACCCACGCTCCTCCAAACAGCAGGATCACAGAGCTGACAGCCACGCACACAGAAGACTGATGAGGATGTCACAAACAGACCCTGCGGCACCAAAGGGGGGTATTTAGCTCACCACCTGCCCCCTCCCTAAAAACACCGAACGCAGCTGGCCCTCTTCTCCTCCTAACTGCTCTAAGTCACATCCGTGTTCGATGTCTACATTACCACGCATCGAGACGTGCCAGTCACAGCTGCTCCAGGTAATGGCCTAAGAGGACTCTCCCTTTCAGGCACCATTTATTATTTCCTCTTGAATTAAGTTACTCTCTTTTTTCTAATTACTCCCAGCTAGAACCTTGTTTTTATGGTCTTGCTTCACAATGGGATTCTCAAAGATCATTCAAAGAAACATTTACTGAACACCTATGAAGTGGCAGGCACCATGTTAGATGCCACGGCTACCAGGATAAATGCAGCATCTTTTCTCCAGGACACATGTAAACACACAGGCTAAGGTCAATTGTGAGGCATGGCCAGGTAGCCGCAGTCTGGCTCACTGGCTGTATGGTCACTTCCACTGAAGTGAAAAAGCACTTCAGGAGTTTTACACTTGCAAGTGTGGCATCTCATGCACTAAACATAACATATTTCATCAAAATTACGCTATTTTTCTTTACTGTTTTATTTATTTCTGAGAAAGAGAGAGACAGCGTGAGCAGGGGAGGGTCAGAGAGAGAGGGAGACACAGAATCTGAAGCAGGCCCCAGGCTCTGAGCTGTCAGTACAGAGTCCGACGCGGGGCTCGAACCCATGAACTGTGAGATCATGACCTGAGCTAAAGTTGGACACTTAACCAACTGAACCACCCAGGCGCCCCTACAATGTTATTTCTTACAAGAGTATCATTACTTTCTGTACCACTAAGAACTATGACACGACCTTGTAGCAGTTTTGATGGGAAGTATCTGACCTCACAGCCAGAAAAAATGTACACCTTAAAGGAGATTATTAACAGGGGCACCTGGGTGGCTCACTCGGTTAACTGTCTGACATGATCTCAGAGCCCATGAGTTCGAGCCCCACATCAGGCTCTGTGCTGACAGCTCAGAGCCTAGAACCTGTTTCAGATTCTGTGTCTCCCTCTCTCTGCTCCTCCCCTGCTGGCACTCTATCTCAAAAATAAATAAATGTTAAAAGTTTAAAAAAAAAAAAAAAAGAGAGATTAACACAGGGTACAAATACAGCCAAATGCCCCTTTGCATACGGCAGTGGTAGCAGAAAAGGCCACATGACCGGTACAAACCTCATCAGCTTCCCAGCGTGCTCTGATTAAATGTTAACAGCCACCCGTCGCCCGTGTCCCTGAAGCACACGGGAGGCAGGTGCGGCTGAGGACAGCAGCCCCAGGGCTGTGGCCTGAGCTGCAAGGCGCCACAGTGGGCTGTGGCTGTGGCTTGGTAAACTTCAACAAAAATAGCTAACACACAGCATTCAAACTTTTAAGTAGCTAAAAATCTTCAAATAAAACCATCTGCAGAAAAACTGCCTCTTGGTGATAGGCCAGTCCAGGGAAGGGAAGGCAAAGCCGTGCTCTCTCTCCATCCACCTCCCCTCCTCCCTGCTCCTCCCCAGCTAGAACATGGGGTGTAGCTAAACGTTCGCTCATTCCCAAAGTACAGAATTTCTTTATGTAGAACTACCACACTTCCCATTTTACAGCCCTCTTTCTTGTTTAGTCTCCTCCGGACTTGGAGAACAGCTGCCCAGCCTTCTCTTGATTAGAAGCCCTCTCTGGGTCTACAGTTAGTAATTACACTGTCCCTCAGCTTCGCAGTTCTGTCACAGAGGGGACTATGCCTGAGTATCTCAAGTTTACCTTAGAAAAGTAACAGAAAGATTTTATTGCAACCAAAAATAAAGTCTGGCAAGACAGGAAAGCACACTCACAAGTTCACTTGTAATTCTGGCTGTTTCTACTGGGGAATTACCAGGCACCACAGCCTCAGTTAACATGTTTCTTTTGTTGTTGTTGTCGTTCCCAAATGAGCGATGTACAGGTGAGGACGTGTAAACACTGTGGGCAGCGGTCTCTCCCCAGGTCCTTTCTTCTCCCAGGGAGGACACCACTCCTCTGAAGAAAAGGGTACTGTTACTACTCATGGTGGCAATTACACAGTACGGAGACTCTTCATTCCTACTCCACCAGACCGTACTGAGGTCTCGAAGAATTTCTTAGGTTGTCACATTCAGCCAGACCCCAGAACAGACTTCAAGATAGAGGGGTCAACACCACGGTCACTTAGAAACTTTCAATCATCCTCTCGTGAGGCAATGTATACTGTTTCCAGCCATTCCTGGGCACCCTGCATTTCACCCTAAGTTTCCAGTACCACCCCCAGGGCAGTCTCCCACTGGGCGCCGAAAGCCCTGGGCCACTGCACCTCGATGCTCTCTTAATCATCTGTAACCCGACTGAAGACAAGGACCATACCCCTCAGGGTTGGCGGAGCCTCACTACCCTGCTCAATCTCCTGACACACTGCAGGTACACAGACAGACATGGAGATTTCACTCCAGGGCAGGACAGTATGAATATTCCTCTGTTTTGTTCAAGATGCTGACCAATGGTTTGAGATTACGGAGAACTCGCCCTCTGTCAAGGGCGAGACAACCTAAAGAACTCCGGTAAAGCCCATGTGGTGGCAGGAATGGCTTAGAAGGTGAACTTGGCAAGGAACTAGCCCCAGTGCATGTCCAAGGTCAGGGGAGACCACTGCTAAGAGGATACTCCTGGGCAGCTGGTGAAAAGGGAATATAAATCTCGTACGAGAGCATACTATTAACGTTCTGTTACTGTTAAGTGCACTGTGATAAGAATATGCTGAAATACTTAGGCATAATGGGACCTGTCTACAACCCACTCTCAAGAGTTTGGTAAGATTGTATATATACAAATACACCCACCGATAGAGCAAATATGACAAATGTGCATTTAGGTGAAGAGCAGACAGGAGTTCATGGTTTTGTTCTTGCCATCTTTCCTATGGGTTCAAGAGTTTTCAAAATAAGAGGTTCATTTAAAACATTTATCTAAAAACAAGGCAGAGGCAGCAATTCTTTCTTCTTTGATCACTAGTTGGTCAAGGCAGGGAGGAAATGAGTATTATTGGGGTCAGTTCTGAGAAACGGGCAGGTGCACTTAGGTGCGCTGTTTAATCCTCGTACGAGTCCTTCAGGGAAGTGATGCTGCTCCTCGTTTCCCTGGAGGTGACATCATAGGGTGATAGGACAGGGTGCTGAGGTCTCACTAGAATCCCCTTTCTATCAGGGTCTCGTCTAAGGCACGTTATTCAGCTTCTGTGAACCGAAGCTTTTGCATCTGTTTACCAAAAAGTGTCAATAACACCAGCTTTCTTACCGAGGTGTTCTAAGGATTAGAGACACACTATTTCATTAGTTTCTATTTCCTTCCACAAGCGAGGGGTACACACCCTAGTCATTTCCTTTTACAGCTGCGTCTGTTCATGGTTTAACAATGTACCAAACACCGAGCGATGCGTTTTATTTACATCGCCTCATTTATTCCTCCAAGTATGCGGTAAAGGACGCTGTCGCCCCAATATGCAGATGAGGAAACCGAAGGTGTGAGAAATTCAACGAGCTGCCTCGCAGCCAGTAGGCCAGGGCCACAAGTAGGGCCCATGTTCTCAACCACCACACAAACCACCTCTGCTGCCTATTTTGCACTGGAAAATGCAGACCCGTGACACACACGAAGTATTTCTAACATACAATCTTTGGGGGATTATATTTTGGAGTGCACCCACACATTATGGGTATGAGGTTACAGTTCCTGGCCCATGGCTTCCACGCTCATTTCTCTCTCTTCACTCAGAGAGGCTACTGGGCTCTAACGCAACGGCTCCGTGACTTCTGGAATACCCTACTCCTCCAACAGCTGAAGTTCTGCATTTTCTAGTCTCACGTTACTGCACTGCTAAGAGCTTAAAAAAATAACTTTTAATATCTTGCCATATTAATTAATTACACTTGCAGTAGCATCTAATATACCAACATTCACAAGTAAAAATTAAAGTCAAGTCAGTTTTCTAATTAAAATTTTTAATTTTTTTTTAATGTTTTTTATTTATTTCTAGGAGAGAGAGAGAGAGACAGCGTGAGCAGGGGAGGGTCAGAGAGAGAGAGGGAGTCACAGACTGAAACAGGCTCCAGGCTCTGAGCTGGCAGTCAGCGCAGAGCCCNGAGTCACAGACTGAAACAGGCTCCAGGCTCTGAGCTGGCAGTCAGCGCAGAGCCCGACGCGGGGCTCGAACCCACGAACCGTGAGATCATGACCTGAGCGAAAGTCGGACGCGTAACCGACTAAGCCACCCGGGCGCCCCATCTTTTAATTAAAAATTTTTTTTAATGTTTATTCAGAGAGAGAAAGGGTGTGAGCAGGGGAGGGGCAGAGAGAGAGGGAGACAGAGAATCGGAAGCAGGCTCCAGGCTCTGAGCTGTCAGCACAGAGTGCAACATGAGGCTCAAACCCATGAACCATGAGATCATGACCTGAGCCAGAGTCAGATGCTTAACCAACCAAGCCACCCCGCCGCCCCTAAAGTCAAACTTATACTAGACTGACATCTAAATATTTACTGGTGTGATCAATCGACTTAGTTGCTGATACCTCTTATTTAATCACGTTTAAGGCACCAACCTGATTCAAATAACTCTCAGGAATTAATTTTCAGATGTAATGTTAAGTCTAATTTTCCCATTAAAGCAAAGTACTTAATCTCAACTGCATTTTAGAATTACCTGGAGTAGCTCTGTTAAAATCCTGATGTCTAGATCACACTTCACACCAATTAAACAGAAATCTCTAGAAGTGGCCCTCAGGCATCTGTACTTTTTAAAGCTCTCCAGGAGATTCTAAGGTGTAATCAGAATCCTCATAGGAGCCTAATGTGCAGCCAAAGCTGTAGAAACCACATTCAAGTAACCTACAGATGCAAATTCAATTTAAAACGAGTAAAGGCTGGTAAGACTGCTATGAATACTGAAGCAGTAAGTATTGTAGCCTCTGACTTAGTTATACAATTTTTTGTCATTTATCTTATAGAAATAATTTAACAGAGGAATCAACATGTAAAAGTGAGGCTCTCTACCACATTCGTTACTTACCTTCTGATTTTTTAAATGTTAAAACTAACATTCAACACCAGGTAAATGGGTTAAACGCTCAAGATAAACAAAGAATTTTAGAGGGCCCCGAAAATAATTATAGAGATCCCAGAAACAGGTAAGAGTACGGAAAAGTACAAATACCAGAACACAAAACAGAAAATCCGCTGCAACTATTTAAATAAACAATGCAATGTGGGAGGTAATAACTGATAATGAAATAAATATGTCATATTGGTGGTGGCATTATGAATAGTTATTATTATGTCTAACTTAATTGTTAAAAAAATAAATGCTAATTCTCCCTCATTACTGTTCTTGCTTCTGGCCTAAGTCAGAGGACAGAGACAGCACAGTGCAAGTGTCCCCGAGAGCAAAGGCAAGGAACACAGAGAAATAAGCCTGAGTCTGGACTCTGGCAACGGAATATTAAATTCACCCTCAGACCAACAGCAGGCACTTGAAATGGGTCCTCAGCTAAGAAACAACCCAGACTGACCAATCCCAACTCAACTCAGCAATGCACTTTCTCTTTTTCCTACCTTCCCTCCCCAGATGACTAAAGGTCACCTAAGTGATAACACAGAGATTGCTATTTAAGTACTACTAGTGGGGCCGCCGGGTGGCTCAGTCGGTTGAGCGTCTAACTTCGCCTCAGAGCACAATCTCATGGTTCCTGAGTTCGAGTCCTGCATCGGGCTCCCTGCTGACAGCACAGAGCCCACTTTGGTTCCTCTGTCTCCCTCTCTCTCAAAAATAAGTAAATGCTAGAAAAAAAATTTTTTTAATAAATTTTTTTTTATTAAATAAATTTTAAAAAGCTAGGCTGATCTCTAACAGAACACGATGCTTTGCCTATTCTGGGGCAGTTACTGGCTTCATAACTGCTTACTGTCCCCTGCATACAAAGTGTACTTAGGGAGAAGAGACACACAGGCATGTGAGGACTTTCTCGAAAGGGAGACCACTATCGCTGCGACTAAAATCAAATTCCAGGCTGGGGAAAGAGAAATGCTTAGAAAATAATCTGAAACTTGGAAAGAATAATAGAAACGAATAAAGTAATTTGAAACTGACGACAGAAAACAGACCAGGAAGAAAAGTCCAGTATCCAACCACTCGGAGAGAGAGAATCCGTCTTTAAAATGCTCAGTTTCTTTAGCTTTCTCATGAAGCAAACACACAGAACAAAAATCAAACAGCAACCCCAAATGTTTACCCATTTAAATAACCTAATCACGACAGAGGGCAAGGAATGCGCTCCATTTCTTCCAGTCTTCTTTCTGAAAAGCATTTGAAACTCAATATAACAAAGATTAGGACCCAAACATGAATCTGTGACTCCAGTATAATGGTGACCATTAAACCAGTTAATTTACAAGCTTCCAATGGCAAAGCTGCCATAATTCTATAGACAAAGTGAGTTGTTCTACTTATATAAATGGGTAACTTGAATCACAATAGAGTCATCATTGCATAAACTAGTTTCTTCCAGTTCAGGAAAAAGAAAAAAACATTCTTACTCATTAGTCTGGGCAGGACTCTTCAGACATGATGTTCCCTTGACGTTATAGAAAGTTATTTTCATTAAAATTTAAGAACCAATACCCAGTAAGTCCAATAAGCTCCCAATGAGCTTGTGTATTTTTATGTAATGCACTGCCCTGACTCAGCATTTTTCAGAATTCATTGCTGAAATGGATTAATCTCATTTGGAAGCAGTTAGGCAAATAATATGTGTAAAAATAAACAGACAAGGGTTTCTTTCACAGACTAGATGTGACTTTTGTCAGGTCTCTGTTCCCTAATGTGCTGCCTGTGCAGATCGATCTGCTCTCTCTCCCTGCACACAGCACCGTGCAGTAAGTCATGAGACAATTGGAGGACAGCTCCTCAAACTAAGAATGACCAGATTAAAAAAAAAAAAAAAAATTTTCCAACTCGTTACAGAAGCAAAAATTCTGAAAATGAATCACTAGAAAAGTAAAATTTACGAAATGCAAAATTTGAAGCCCAGAGTTCTTATTAGATTTGACAGATACAAAACGACTCTGTCAAATTACCATAAAAGTTCCTAAACACACTCTCTCTACTCCACACTTAAACTCATCACAGACTGGTGACAAACAAGGGCCCATCAGCCTTGAGCCAGTTGGCCTCACCCTGAATGGCACCGGGTTACGGCAGATAGCCCTCCAGACCACGTTTTCTATTCCAAACATCTATACACCCCGGCGAGTCAGACAAGCCGGAGACAGAAGAGTCATGGCACAGATGGGGACAGAGAACGCAGAACTGCTACAGATGCACTGGGCCGGTATCCTTTCCTCCTATGGTATACTTCACATAGGCCTGGACAAAGCAGAACACTAAATGCGTAATATTCAAGAGTATTTTAAAAGTTCAGTCTCAACTGGTGTTTTATTATTATTATTATTATTATAAAATTAAAAGCATCCGGGAGCACCTGGGTGGCTCAGTCAGTTCAGCATCCGACTTCGGCTCAGGTCAAGATCTTGCGGTTCATGGGCTTCAGCCCCGCGTCAGGCTCTGCGCTGTCAGCTCAGAGCCTGGAGCGTGCTTCCAGTTCTGTGTCTCCCTCTCTCTCTGCCCCTCCTCCACTTGCACTCGCTCTTACCATTTGTGGGGGGTGGGGGGGAGCATGACTCTTTTTTAAATGTTTATTCATTTCTGAGACAGAGTGAGCGAGCAGAGGAGGGGCCGAGAGAGAGGAGACACAGGACAGCAGATGTGAACCCTACGAAGGAGCCAGCATATGCAGTTACCGGCACAGCATGTAACAGGCAGAGGGGACAGCCAAGCACACGGATCCCAAGGCGGCAACCAGCTGGCCTGTGCAGAGACACCAACAGGAAGGAGGCGAACATTAGGAAATGAGGCCTCAAGAGTTGTACACGGTTGCGATCTCAGGGGGCTCTGCGGACCATGGCACCAACTGGGGTTTTACTCTCAGATGAGAAAATGTGAGAAGGAAGAAAGCAAAGATGAAAACACAAAAGAAGGAAGCTAAAAACATTAACGATTACTTTGGTACTGGATGAATATCACTTACCTGTAATCCCTGCAACAACTCTGAGGCAGGGATCAGTGTATCTCCGCCCGGCCTGTGAGAACACAGGCTTCAGGGGTAATGTGTTCAAGTACACAGCCAGTCAGTCAAAAGGCCAGAATGTGCACCCAGACCTAATTCCACAACTCCTGCACCTCCTTCCACTGTGCACAGGGATACTGACCTTCTAACAGTGTCAAACTATGACCACGTTCAAACTCTACAAACTGTAAGCCTGTTATCATATTTATCAGAAGCTCATCAAGGCACATTAGATTTTCTGTTACAAATTTTATAGGATCCATAGCAAGCTGTCAACTGCAGAACACTATAAATTAAGAAGCCATTCCTCAGAGATGGGATGAGAGCATCGAAACTGAGTAGCCATGGCTGGCCCCAAAACTCCAGGTTTCTGCACGTGCAACAAAAAAATTCAACAGGCACAGACAGCATTTCAGCTAATTGCAGCATTCCCGCCGCTACACACCGATGACCACAGCCAGCCAGCCTCTGCCCCTTCACCCGGTCCAGCACGATGCGGCCCAGGCGACAGGTCGGGGTTGATGCTAGCACACATGTAAAATCCTGTCGAACCGAGTGCAGGCAAAAACCATTTTGCCGGTACTAACAACGCTAGTCGTTCAGGGGGAAGTTCAAAGGCGCGTCTTCTTGAGATCAGCGCGAGCCAGATCAAACGTCAGAGAATCCACACTGAAGAGGCGGCAGTGTGGAAGCGGATACTCACTGACGGCTGCCCGAGCACCATGAATATCGCAGGCCCATCCTATCTGGGCCCCGGCCCCACACTGCAGCTCTCGGAGCAGAGCAGAGCAGCCCTCCGACGGCGCGTTCTGCTGAGTCTACTTCTGACAGGAACTGCGGCATCCAGTTCCTCGTTTCACAGCTACTGCAATACCTTCCATGAAGCCACCTCACCCTAACGGTGCAAGCCCCACGGAGTCCTCCAAAATTGCCCCCAGCTGCTCTAACATGGCGCGGGAGGGGTGAAATGTCAGAAAGGGAGAGGGGAGGGCGGGGTCGCAATGCCCCTCCAAATGGGACAGGAGGCGACTAAGGTGCTGGTAAGGAGCTCACTGCTAGACTAGTTATGCGTCCATGTGCACGACACACAGCTTTTTTCTCCTTCCTCTTTCTTTTTTTGTTTCTGGTTGTTTTTTTTTTATTTTTTGCAATGTATTGCCACCCAGCCCTAAACTCATATGGGAATGATGCAGAGGAAAGTGGGCACATTATCTGGGCAATGATTGTGTATCAACAATTTGTTATCACTTCTGTGCTGATAACTAAAAATAACACTTTTCTAATGGTTAGAACATGCTGGAAACAGACTTGCTTTGATTCTTTGCTCTGACACTGCCACCTGTTTGATCTTGGGTCAGTTACGGAAATTTCTTTGCAGCTCACTCTCTTTGTCTGCAAAAGTGGGAATGCTGGGTTTGCTGAGATCAAATACAAACATGACTGTCAAGTGTTAGCATAGTATCTGGCTCTCCAAAGTGCTCAATAAATGGTGAGCATACGGGATACCACAGGGCTGGTGTATTTCTAAGGAACAAAAAAGAAGGCAGTTGAGGTAGATATTAAAAAATAAATAAAAGGCACAGAACCCTTCTTGTGGATGGTCAGACAGCTAAAACTATACCTACATCACCCTACCACTACTTCCTCCCAAAATTCCAAGAGGAAAATGGCACTCTTCAACCCGGTGGTATCAAGGGAGCGTTACCATTGTGGGTGACACAGACCAGGAAAAAAGAGGTCAGACTGGGTGGTGCTGCAGGCTGGATGGTCCTATTTATATAAAGCTGAGTGGTCCTCTTACTTCCAGCCAGTCTTTTCCTAGCTCTCCCAACAGAGGGACACCCTGAGTTTCTATGAACTTCACAAGCACGTTTCATTTTATCCTCAGAGTCCTAGGAGGTACATGTTATCGTTTACAACTGTATAGATGAGGAAACTGAGGCTCCTCGGTGATAAACGATGGGGATGCACCCACATTCGGCTCTGTCATCATGAAAGCTAATTGGATGCTCTACGATCACGTGACCGCAGAGGTCACCATTATACTAGCAAAACCAACAGCACCAACACAAGGAATACGGTTAAAATAAGGAGCACTTGCATAAGCATTTTCTGCGTGGTTTAAAGTGTGAGTCTCCTTATATGCTTTTAAAGCATAAATTCTGTTGGCCAGTCAAAGCAGAAATGTACACTTGTTAGGAGTAAAATGCTACAATTAGTAAGTGTGAAAGCATGTGATGCTGTGTGCAAAAATAAGTTTTCAAACAGTTAAATTAATAGAGAAATTAACTAGACAGTTAATAGGAGTATTAAGAATGGGCACTGGCTAGGTACCTTCAGGAAGGACATTTTATCTTTCGGGAGACAACAAATGTTCATAAAAATTTAAATGATAGTGGTGCCTGGGTGGCTCAGTCGGCTGAGCATCCAACTCTTGATGTCAGCTCATGTCATGATCTAGGGGCACAGGATCGAGCCCCATGTCGGGCTCTGTGCTGGGTGTGGAGCCTGTTTACGATTCTCTCCCCACTCCCAACCCCAGCCCCTCTCCTCTGCTTGCATGCTCTCTCTCCCTCTCTAAAAAAAATTTAAAATGTTTTAAATGATAGAATTATAGGTATCAGGTTATATGAAATTTTGATTAACATTTTGTTAATGATCTTTTATCACATTAAATAAACATTAAGTAGTATAACTTGAAAACTGCATATATTTTATTCCCTTTAGGCCACATTTATTTTAAGGAAAAATTTGATTTGTAAATTATTCACATCTTAATAGAAAAGAACTAAAAGCAGAACAACACTCCAAATGCCACCTTCAGATTTTACAAGGACAGCCAGCCAAATTTGTGTATTTACAACTAAGATGTGTCGTCCTGAATCCAGACAGCAATGTGTGCAGAAATGTGCTGCAAAAGAATGAGGTACACAAATACATTTTGTTTTCACTAATCAAATGTCAAACAACGGACTTTTTAAATTGTTTACTGTTTATTTATTTGACAGAGACAGAGTGTGAACAGGGGAGGGACAGAGAAAGAGAAGGAGACACAGAATTCCAAGCAGGCTCCAGGCTCTCAGCTGTCAGCACAGAGTCTGACCCAGGGCTCAAACCCACAAACTGCGAGATTATGACCTGAGATGAAGTAGGACGCTTAACTGACTGAGCCACCCAGGCGCCCCATAAATAACAGACTTTAAATAAGAATACTTCAGGGGCACCTGGGTGGCTTAGTCGGTTAAGCGTCCGACTTTCGCTCAGGTCATGATCTCGCGGTTCGTGGGTTCGAGCCCCGCGTCGGGCTCTGTGCTGACTGCCGGCTCAGAGCCTGGAGCCTGTTTCAGTCTGTGACTCCCTCTCTCTCTGACCCTCCCCTGCTCACGCTGTCTCTCTCTCTCTCTCCTAGAAATAAATTTTAAAAAAAACATTAAAAAAAAAGAATACTTCAGTGCAACTCCTTCTAGTTCTAAGTGTCTAGGGATACTACACATTTGAATAAAACTTTGTCAAAATGATTGTCTAACAATGCTAACCAATTTCAGCAGCTGAAGCACTTTTCAGATTCACAAAACCAAGAATCCTAAGTATAGAATTCCTTCTAGAAAACCTGTTCCTGGAAAACTTCCCTGAATTACAATTTTCTATAGCCCAACTTGTTAGATATATTACTGATGCACTGATGGAAAGTAATTTTGTTTTTTAACATTTATTTTCGAGAGAGAGAGAGAGAGAGCGAGCGAGAGAGAGCAAGTGCGTGCCAGCAGGGGAGGGGCAGAGAGAGGGAGATACAGAATCCGAAGCAGATTCCAGGCTGTGAGCTGTCAGCACAGAGCCCAAGGCAGGACTCGAACTCACTAGCCGTGAGATCACAACCTGAGCCCAAGTTGGATGCTTAACCGACTGAGCCCCCAAGGTGCTCTGAAAGTGAGTATCTGATGAACCAAGAGCAATCTAGCATCTGCTAATGCTGAGAAATCATTGTTCTTCCACTTGTATAACAGAACTATTCAATCTTGGAAAATGTACAGTATAAGTTGTATTTTATACTGTATCATGCTTAACTCTTGTTTCACACAACTTCATTCATTAGCATAGATATTCAGCTTTGGCCAAATATTGATTTTGGCCAAAAGGTTTATTCGACACACTTAGTGTTTTTCCTTAGAAAAGTCATTCTTTCTCTAGGCATGCCCTTAAGGAAACTCCAAAACTGACCAAGTAAAAATAACTTGTAATGGTTACAAAAGGTTTATGTTTTCTAGAGGGTGGAGGGTGCCAACTGAGCTTTCCTGGTCTCACATATGCCCATCAGGTCCCACACACTAGGCTCGTGTTTTCTTCTACCTGGGTCCATAAAGTCAGAAACGTTTTCTGGGTGCCTGGGTGGCTCAGTCGGTTAAGCATCCGACTTCGGCTCAGGTCATGATCTCGTGGTTTGTGGGTTTGAGCCTCGCATCAGGCTCTGTGCTGACAGCTCAGAGCCTGGAGCCTGCTTCGAACTCTGTGTCTCCCTCTCTGACCCTCCCCTGCTCACACTGGCTCTCTCAGAAATAAATAAAACATTAAAAAAAAAAAGTTTTCAAAATCACGTGCTACTACCACAGAGAATTTGCCAGCAGAGGTGAAGTGGTATGACTACTTCACAGCTCTTTGAAGAGAGGCTCTTAGGCCTGAGGTCACATGGCATCAAGAACAAACACCACCTGGGACCACCTGCACACGTACTGCAAGAAGCACGGGAAGAAACCCCAGGACATAAGGCACGGCTTTGTTATTCCAACCAACTTGCAACACCAATCCATCTCCTTATGAAGTCCAAGGCAGTGTAAAAGTTCAAGTGCAGTTACAAACTGGTTGCAATTACTGGTCCATTACTTAGCAGCTGTGGCGATTACTTTCTGAAGTGAGGCGGCTATGCCCACCCCCAAAGGGCTGGAGACAGAATAAAATATACAGACATTTATGCAAAGTGCCTAGTACAAATGCAATATATGGCAGCTGGGGCTACTGTTAGATTAAATACATACATTATTCTCAGAAAGTCCATTCTGCCTGGGTGATTCAGCCAGTTAAGCATCCGACTCCTGATTTCGGCTCAGGTCATGATCTTGAAGTTCCTGAGTTCAAGCCCCACACTGGAGCCTGCTTGGGATTCTCTCTCCTCTGCCCCTCCCCCACTCGGGCACGTGTACTCTCTAAATAAATAAACTTCAAAAAAAAAGTACATTTTCCAGCAAGTTGCTGCACAGGGCAACAATCCTGAGATTACTATTTGAATGGCTTGAAAAAAAAGCTAGGAAATGTCAAAATTCTTAAAGTGGTCCAATTGCAATTTACCAACAGAAAAAAAGTCACTGAACACCAGATCAGTGAATCGTTGTAATCAAATTAAGTTGGTTAAAAGATTGACAATATTATGAAACATGCTTCCGCCTAAAATTCTATCAAAGTGTAAACACACCCCAAGGACAGGCTTGCGACTAAGAGCCACTGACTGACTAGATGGCCTTGGGTGAGCTAGCTGGCCTCTCTGCGTCTGTTTTCCCACTTGCAGAAGAACACCAGCTGCATGAACTTACACCTCAGACCTCAGCGGAAAGGTTCTAATCGAGGACTGCTGAGGCACCAACAGAGCAGGTATTCATTAACGCATGCGCCCTCCCCCTCTTCCCAGATGCCTCTCAGTTCTATGGCCTTTTTCACCAGGACACAGAGGCCCAGATCACACAGTGAGAAAGGAGGATGGGTGCGTGGATGGACAAATGTAAGGCTGGACAGACGGCTGGGACCTGAGCCAGAGAAATGTAAAGTTAAAAAAAACAAAAAACTCCTCCTCTCTACTATTTTGGAGGGAAGTTTGTAGGCTTGTTTCGTTCCTTCCCCTCTGAAGCAAAAGTGAAGACTCCAAACTGTTTTCATACCAGCCGGGCTACAGAGGACCCTCTTGCCAAGCACTTAAAGAGGGCCCTAAAAAGGCCATTGCTGTGTGAACAGAACATTTTGCTCAACAGCACTCAGTTCCATTGTGCAATACCTACGCTTGAGTACTTACCCTACCAGCTGACCCTGGACCCAGGCTTCAAGTGTAACCGTGCCAAGAGAAGGCCACGAGCAGCCACAGACTCAAACTCTCTGCGGGGGGCCGATGGCGCCCTGCAATGATAAACCACGACCTAGTGCCCAGCGTTGGCCAGGCTGGGTCTACGCTGTGCCCACACACCAGTGTCATCTCTACCTGGACAGCTCCTTGGATTTTGAGCTTGGTTCTGTCACTCTGTAGCTGTGTGACTTTGGGCAACTCACTTTACCTCTCGGGCCTCGGTTTCCTCAGTTATAAAATCGGAAACACCTAACCTACCCACTCATTAGGTACCATGAGAACCAGTGTAGAAAGACAGCTGGGGTGTCAACAAGACTTAAAACCATGAGGGTAACACAAGTGGAGAGGAGAGGTCAGGACTGAATAGAAAGCTTATAACCCTCCTCCCATTAAGTGTTAATCATCCCATGTCCCTGCGGCCTCTTCCTGAGCTTCTTTCCTCCTGCCAAAATTTTGTAGAGAAGATTATGGGCCTTGAATTCCACAGATGTGTGTGACAGGAGCGCTACCATTTTCTATACAGCCTTGGGCTAGTTGCTGTCTTTCTCTGAGCCTTCCTATTTCGTCTGTACCACACAAATAAGGCCTGTTACGGCCTATTTCGGAAAGGTTCTCATAAGGTGGAAGTGAAATATTAGCTGTAATGTACCAACCATGTTCTTTAGTGCACTGCAGACATTCAATAAGTAAAGAGATGTGTTACAGAACACAGCTTGAAGACAAACACTTTGAAACTCATTCTCAGGGCAAATGAAGTATTTCAACACTTTTCATGCCAATGCTCCAGAGCTGAAATCCTCTATGGGAATAATCTTCCTGGAAGGGTGGCAGCAATGGAAATAACCCCTCACCCCTCTGGGGCTCCCTGTTCTGTCACCCAGAAGCATCACACCACAGCATGGAGCAGAGGACCAAACTACTTCTTTTGTTTTTAGACAACTGTTATCTATTACACTAGGGAATAACTTCAAACCCTTATCAAGTAGGGAGAACCAAATAAATGCTGCCTGGAATTACCTTCCAGATCTTGGCAAAAATTTTTTAATGTATGAAAAAATACATTTCCATTTTCCAGAAGTAATGGAAAGTCCAGGGAAGGGCAGTAATATTGTATCAGTCACTGTGTTAGCGCTCTACATGTATTCCTTTGTTTCTTCCTCAAAGCAACGTGCACGGGAGACAGGGCTTCAGGAGGGTAAGTGGATTGCCCAAGATGGTCCAGCTTCCCAGGGACAGACCTGGGTTCAAGGCTAGCCTGCCTCCATACAAATTCTGCCAATCTCTCTGCCAACTTCACAGGGAACTACAATAAATACCACAAAAAGATAACTCTAGGTAGACCAACCAACTGGAATCTGAGTTTCATTGATCAGTGGGTCATCATTTCATGGATTAGGTGACTGTGTAAGAACCTTTTACACAGACAACCCCAGAGTCTAACCCAGCATCTGCACAAACCTGGTACCATAGACCAAAAGGTATTACCTGAGGGATGAGAGGCTCAGAATGGGTAGGTGACTGACCACTTTTTTCCAAGTCACCCAGGCTACTAAGTGGGGAAGCTTCGTTTTTAACTAAGCTCGTCATCCCTCAGCGATTCCAGTAAACCATACGGTCTTCTCTTGAAGCTAAAGTATTCAGAGACCCCACATTTGCTCCAAGTAGTAACCATAATCTGTATGACAAACACACCCTGAGGTGAGGAATCACCTCACACCACGTATGCCAGGTACTTTAGGTTATACTTCCAGGAAGTAGAAATTATTATCCTTGTTTCTTTTTAAACTAATGTAGAAACTAAGGCTCAGAGAGGAGAGTTACTTACTCAGAGAAGAAAACATGGCTACGAACAGCAGAGCCAAAATGCAAACCCTGGCCGGACTGCACAGTCTGCACACTTAGCCATGACCTGGAACCGCCTCTGCCTTCACCCTGCCCCTCCCCCACGACCCATCCAGGCCCCCAGGCTGCTTCTGTGTGGTGTGTGATGTGTGTCCCATAGCACCTGGCTCTCTCACTCTCTTTCTGGAGGACTCCAGTGCAACACCCAGCTGACACCGTCACCTCCCAGCTTTAGCTAAATGAAGAGTCTCACGGCTTGTGTTCTTGCCCTCTTCTATGCATCATCGTGAATCGGGACCTCGGTGGGGTGTTCAGCTAACTTCTCCCCAAAATGGGGGACACAGCTCTGCGTCAACCTAACCACAATGGCAGGCCCAGGCATTCTGGGTACTCTTCCAAAGGTAAGGTTTCTTCTCAGGCAAGACTGGTAACATTTTGTTTAAAACGTATCTTCAAATCGCAAATAAAACCATATTCGTAATACCAGATCAAAATGTAAGCGAAAATAAAAGAGCAGAGAGTCCACAAAATCTCTCCCTTCCCGGTCACTGAACTTGGTGAAAGTGAACAATAACGGATTATAGAAAAGGGACGCTGTCAAAAAAGTCCTTAAGAGTCATCACTATCTGCTGGGAGTCCGTATTAGTTTCGAGAGTTCTCTACAGACACGGGTCTTATTTAGATAACCTCTCCACTTCAAGCACAACAGAATCGATTTTCACACAGAGGTGAATCCGTTTATCAAAATGGATTATCAAAACAAGCCTCGGACACATAAACACAAAAAGAACTTGGACCCAAATTGGCACCATGTCCTCCTACCCACCCAGCCCCCAAAATACCAGGGTAAGCAGCAAGAAATGAAAACAAAAAATTTATATAAAAAGCTAAATAAACTTGAATCTTCAGTTAAGACTGGCACGCAAATAGTTATTCTGGAAGTGTAAAGTGTATGTAACCCTCCCTCGATTTCATATTTAAAAAAAAATTTTTTAATGCTTATTTTTGAGACAGAGAGAGAGCACATGAGAATGGGGGGCAGGGGCAGAGAGAGAGGGGACAGAGGATCTGAAGTGGGCTCTGTGCTGATGGCAGCAAGCCCAACGTGGGGCTCAAACTCAAACTGAAATCATGACCTGAGCTGACGTCAAATGCTAAACTGACTGAACGATCCAGGCACTCCTCAATTTCCTATTAACTGAAAAGAGAGGATAAAAAGAAATAGGCCTATATGGAAATTTTTAATTTAAAAAGGGGAGGGGCTGGGGCGCCTGGGTGGCTCAGTAAGTTAAGCATCCAACTCTTGGTTTCGGCTGAGCTCATGAGCTCACGGTTTGGCGGGGGGGGGGGGGGGGGGGGGGGGGGGGGGGGTGTCAAGCTCTGTGACACACACAGTGACAGCACTGAGCCTGCTTGGGATTTTCTCTCTCCTTTTCTCCCACTTGCCTACATGCGCACGTGCTCTCTCTCTCTCTCTCAAAATAAATAAACTTTAGAAAAAAGGGGGGAGGGTAGGAACATCCAAGTCTAAAGATTTTAGTGAAGTTATTATCATACAGTGGAACAGTTCGTAGCTTTTCACAAACCTGAGTTTCACAAAACAAACTCCTCACTCAGAAACACATGTGTACAAACTTTTGCCTGTAACTTCAAAGGCTGCAGACCCCAGGAAGCCTATCCTTGAGCCCCTGTTCAGAACCCTAGGAGTGGGGGGCCTCTGGATGACTTCTCAGGAGATCTGGTTTCTAGTGCTGGCCTGGCCACCTTGTCACCCTGATCCAGTCACTGCCTCTCCAGATCTCAGGGTCCCCCTCATCCATGAATGATGATCCTTCCTGACTCTATGACTAAAATTCTAGCAAAGTCTACTAACGTCAAGTAAGATCAAACAATTTAGTAAAAATCACCTCCTTGCCATTTTTTAATTGCTAACTTTAATCTCCTCCTGCGGTCCTCTATTTGAAGAGTTCCCCAGCTGGCTCTCCCTTCAAAAGGAGATAAGTAAAGCAAGTCAAAAAATCTTTTCCCAGAACACACACTCCCGTTTCCTTAAAGCCCTGATGCAACAGGTCTTGTGATGGCCTCGCCCAGCCCAGCGCACAATAAAGCTGCTGCAATCGCTTTATTTCCCCATTGGGACGGCCGTCCCCGACCAGCTCTGCTTCCCCGCAAGCCCCTGGAGCGACACGACCACGTTTGGAGGAACCATGTTCCGGCTCCACGACAGTAATACAGAGTTCATTGTTTCGGCTTCTGGAGCCGAGCTCCTCTTCCGAAGGCCGTGAGGCAAACAGCAGAGGCAATCTAATCACCGGCCAGATGGGAAGTACGACGGGGCAGGAACAGATCCCTCCCTGGAATCCGGTCCTAGGGCAGCTCAGGTGTCCAGAGCTCATCTGAGATGAGGAGAGCACCCCTCCTACGGTCACGGTGTCTGCGGCACCCATTAGAAAGTATCTGAAAAGAACCTTCTGTCTGGCTTGACTGGGAAAGTTATAACTGGGCAGGTGAAGGAAACAAGCAAACAAACGGAAAACCTGTTGACATAACAGTAAGTAGCGTTACATTCTGAAACCACCCCGCAGCCCTCCCAGACTCCCTCCCACCCAGCAGCAACAAGTGATGAAAAACAGAAGCACCTACGGTAAGCCTAACACGAGCACAAGCTCAGAAAATCCGGGAATATCCACTTAACTTACAAGGGTCCCTCGATTACCAAAGGACATAAATCCCATGAGGTCTCTTCTTGTTCAGATAATGTGGCCAAGAAGCTGTGATGCCCACAGAATGATAAAAACTATGTATTAAACACGACAAACTTCCAATGGGAAAGGCTGGCTGCTGTAATGCATTTCTTTCTCTATTTACGCAAGAAAGAGTTATTCAAACATTCTAACAACCCTCCTTCAAAGGGCTCTCTACAGAGAACGCCTAACAACACACAGGATTTCCTCCTGAACGTTCCCAGGACAACCTGGTTGCTTTTTCCTGCTCGTCAGATGAAGAGACTGAGGCTCTAGATTTTATGCATAGAAACTACATTCAAACCAAAACTCAGTGGTTCAGCATATTTTCTGCATGCAGTTAGGACATGAAAATATTTGTTTCTAATGAACCCCTCTGAGTCTTGAAGACATAACAGGAGGAAATGTATGGCAGAGAACGGTTTTCTTCTTGTACTAAACCGGGATCAACTACCTGCATGGTACCGGAATGCCCACCCCACAGACAAGACCCCCTCTGGGTTTTCAGCGGCACAGAAGAGGCGAGTGGCAGGGAGAGAACGGTGAGCCGACTTACGTGTGTTCTCCCTCGGGCAGCGAGGCCGTGAGCAGCAGCGAGCCGGGGAGCCTCCGGCGGAAGGCCAGGCACGGAGCTGAGGGCCAAGTGGCAGCCAGGTGCCAAGTAGGCGGCCCTGCTGCGAACCAGGGGCGGGGCTGGGGCGGAGGGGAAGGAAGCGGAAGAACTTACTCAGTTAGCAGCTGGTGCAGTTGGTGATACCCCCGCTCCAGGGCCAGGCTCACAGGTGTCGCCCCTTCCTGGTTGTGGATGCTGAGGGCCCCGCGGCCACCTGGCTTCTGCAGCAAGACCCACGTGAGCCTCAGCAGGCCCAGCCGCACGGCAAAGTGCACCAACGTCTCCCGGGGGCCGCCGTCTGCGCGTGGGGGGGGGAACAAGAGTCAGCAGGGGAAATGTGAAAACACAAAGCAACCGACAAGAAAGACGAGCGGCGTGAACACCACCATCTCCGAGGGCCTAGGACCCTCCAGTCAAACCACAGCATACATGTGTCATCGTGGGCGGGTACGGCCAGCTCGCAAGGGCAGACGGAGCGAGGCTGGAAAACAGTATGACAGACAAAGTCTCCAAAGAACCAGGCCATTTCTATGTTCTCATTGAACACATTTGGGCAATCAATTTATATGGATAAGTTCACACGTGTGGTTTCTTCCCTTAAACGAGGGGGTGGGGGAAAGAGAAAGGGCCGCCTCACAACGCGGGGGCCCAAGGGCAGAACGGTCATTGGGCTTAGGTGGATGTACCGACAGGTATAGTTACTTAAACACCCAGACAGGAGCTGGCTAGTTAAACACTAAAAACAGGTTCTGCTTGTTAAGTACACACAGGTCTTTTTATTCCCCTACATTAAGGGCAAATCAAATTGCAGACACTGCCAGCTTTGTTGTGTTACGTTTAATGAAAGAAAGAAATGCATCTCCAGGCACATCTCAGACAACGTGCTAGTAAGTTCCGAGAGAAAAACATGCGCGTGGGCTTCCTGCACTTGAAGAAGGCTCCTCTTCGGTACAGTGAGTCACGTCAAAGGCGGGAGAATGAGGAAGGGCTGTGGAGTCTGACAAGTCCAGGTTCAAACGTGGCCATCTGCCATCTGTGCGACTGGGTCTCATCCATGTAACCTGAGCTTCATCCCTGCACCCCCTGGGGATAGGGGCGCCCTCACCTGGCCTCCAGGGTGGCTATAACCGAAGGACGGCCGCAGAGGAATGCGGGATAGAGGCTGGGCGTAGCAATTACTAGTGCCAGGGTCCTTCCCTTCCCCCGCTCTCTCCTCCTAGACTTCAGGTTATGTTCCGGGTTCACTCACATGATACTCCTTCCTCCTCAGGCCGCCTCCTGTGCACAGCCCGAGGAGAGCTCCGGCCACTGCCCTGCGGGCTGAGCGATGCTCACCTCCAGTGGACACCACTCGGGCCCTCGATGTGAATGGCGCCCAGCTGCGCCTGCCTTCTGCTCATTTTCCATGGCTTCCTCAGGTCTCAACTTCTCCACAGGCCTGCATTCCTAGACTCCTTGGAACCCGGTGTTTTCTCCTGACCCTGAAGACCTCCATGCTCCTTATGTGAAGAACACTTAAGAATGAACTGTCTTTGAGGCACCTGGGTTAAGTGTTGACTTTGGCTCAGGTCATGGTCTCGCAATCCGTGTCCGTGGGTTTGAGCCCCGTGTCAGGCTCTGCGCTGACAGCTCAGAGCCTGGAGCCTGCTTCGGATTCTGTATCTCTCTCTCTCTCTGGCCCTCCCCTGCTTTTGCTCTCGCTCTCTCTCCCCTCTCTCCCATATATGAACATTTTTAACAAATTTAATTAAAAAAAAGAATGAACAATCTTTGAACCTGCGATTTTACACTGAACCTCTCTGGTTTCCAACGTCACGTGTTAGTCGAGTCTCCCTACCGCGAAGGTAAATTTTCTTAAATGCAAAAGCTATCTTTCATATCTCACGATTTTCCTACAGAACTACACAAACTCAGGAATGTACAGGGTGCTCAGCAGAGGCACGCAGCTGGAAAATGTTCACCACCCTGGAAGAAGCACTGCGTGCGCAGGTAATAATCCACACCTGAGAGCAGGTGAGAGGCCCAGACACAAGGGCAAAAAGAACCTTCACAGAAGCTCAAATATCACCACCTAAGTTGTGCCTCACGGCGGTTCACAAGCCCTCTGCTATCCTGGTCCAAACCACAGAGCTAACGAGGCACCCACCAGGAACGAGGGGACTTTGTAGAGACTGGTTCACCCAGCCTTGCTGGGTGACACCTCCCCAGGGCAGCTTTCTCTACCCTCACCCTTTCTGGTGGCAGATTTGCGGAGTCAGTTCAGTATCTCCGAGTCCCAACAACAAAGCCATGCACCCGCTCCAGCACCTATGTCCTCCTGGATCCCATTCTAGGGTCCTAAGGCAGGCGCCACGTGTACCAGTAGGTCGCCCCTCCCTGCCATCAGCAGATGACGAGAAGTGTACCACGTGATCAGGACCCGCGAGGTGCTGTGCTCTGGGCTAAGTACTTTGTGTTTCAATGCTTCTGAGGTTACCCCGTGAGGTCTCGCTATCCTCAGTTAACAGACAAAAACAGATTAATAACTTGCCCACAAGACTCAGCAAGATCTGAAAACCCTTCTGCTATATACGGTCTCCGTTAGTCCACCCTCTTTTTGTAAAACTCCAGCAATCATGCAAACGAGCTAATGGTGCGGTTTACAAAGCACCTTTTCGTGTTTTCCTCCAAAAGATAAAAGTTTTTACCCAACTATCTTTCGTTAGTTTTCTTTCCTTTCGTCTAAGCTTCAACTCCATAGTGTCTACAATTTAGGGTCAATCTCTATACTATTCTGTAATTTTTGCCTCTCATGCTCCTTTGTCCTTGCCCTCTGTATTCTGAGAGTTACTCAACTTTGGTTTTCAGATCACTAACTGCATTTCCTGTGATGTCAATGGAGTCCTTTGTCCCCAGTCGGAATTTAATTATGCTATGGGATTCTGGATGTCCCTGCTTCTTTTCAACCAACTCCCTTTTCCGTCTTTGCCCTCACTGTGATGGCTTTTTGAAGATGTAATTAAAGCCCCTAATCAGTTGATTTAATAAGGAAGATTATCCTGGATAATCTGGGTCGGTCTAACTGAATCAGCTAGAAGGCTTTAAAAGCAGGGCAGAGGTTCCCCCTGGAGGTCAGCCTCGGCCTGTGCTCGCGGGGTTCCGTCCTGCTCTGATCTCCCCTTCCGGATTCACTGAGGATGACAGCTTTGGCTCATCAGTGGGTCTGAGTTTGCCCAGGATCTTCTCCTCTCTTCCTGCCCTACGAATCCCAGGCTTGCTTAACGGGCCCCCACAATCATGTAAGCTTTGCCCTGCAATAACTGTAGATTTCTCCCACCGGTTCCGATTTTGCGGTGGAACCCTGATTGAGGGGCTTCCGGCCTAGTAGATACTCTGAACTTCTTTTCCTCCATGCTGCTTCCTTCTCTAATTTCATAATAGCTCTGCCCTCTTTGAGCTTTTAAAGGACAAATAGGAACTCTCTTCTAAATTTTCCATTGGCTTCTTGAAGAAAATTATACTCCAGGAGTCTCCCGTCTGAATACTCATGATGCTTCTCCGGTTCCTTTAGGCTGTTAATTTACTTCATACACCGGCTGGCTGGCTTTCCCTTTTAACCGTGCTCCGCTGGAAAAATCTCTATGGAGGTCCAGCTGTACCCACAGAGAAGGCAGTAGAAAATGTCTTCAGGCCCTCTTGCTACGTACTTGTATTTGCTGGATTCACCCCTCACGCCAGTCCCTCTGATCTGCAGAGAAAGCCAACGCGCCTAGTAGCCGTTCAGCCACGGTGAGTTCGCAGATGGCTGCAACTTGTGCACACGGCCAGTTTGCGGCGAAGCAAAGTGTTCAAGTGTTCTAGATTCTGGGAACAATACAGCAAAGACCACATATATTTTTCCTTCCCCATCGATCCACCCGAAGGCCCTCCTCACAGTACTCTCGGAATCTGTATCTCTGGGAACCCCGATCCCCATTCTTTCCACTGTTCGGTGCCGCCCCTTCGGTAAAGTGCAGCAGCACGCAGGGACTGGAGCTCCGCACTCCACGGAGGCCAGAGTGAGAGACCGGCTTTTCCAAAAGCGACACCTGTAACCCTGTCACTGAATCAAGGTTTCAGAGGCAACAAAACCGTTGGAGCTAAAAGCCCCTCCACAAGGAGCCGCCTATCCTGGAGCTACGTGAAGGCTGAGGTGCTGGTACCACCACCAGATGTGGAGAGAGGAGAACGCCCTGGCTGGCGCTGCACGGTTTTTTAAACCTGTCTCCTCCTTCTCTCCATCCAGATTCCCACCCACAGAGATGATCAGATCTTTTCATTTAGTGATACAGTCCTGTGACAAAGTAAGAAGGAAGCTTTCCCCCAGGACGGTTCTCCTCCCCTTCTTCCGAGCTGGTCTTCAGCGGGCCCGCCCTGTGCTGCCAGGGGGTCAGGCTGAAGGCAGGCTGGGAGGGTCGGCCGGGTGAAAACCACCTCAATTCACCACGCCCGTTAACCGCCAGGCACTGAAGAGCTGAGACAGGAAGTGAGACTTGGTAACCCAGAGGGAAGATCTCCTGACCCCACCATTCCCCACCCCACCCCCCAAATGCACCCTTGTTACTTGCGTTTAAGGCAGAGCTAAGGCCAGAAGGACAGTGTGAAAGCTGCTGTGCGTAACCAGAGACGGGGGCACGAAAATGCACAAACTCCCCCACGCTCACGCTTGAAGGGGAGATGAACTTTAGACATCAGTAAAAGCAGGGGCACCTGGGTGGCTCAGTCAGTTAAGCGTCTGTCTCTTGACTTCCGCTGAGGTCATGATCTCACAGTTCGTGGGTTCAAGCCCTCTATCACGCTCTGTGCAGAGAGTGCAGAGCCTGCTTCAGATTCCCTCTCTCTCTCTCTCTCTCTCTCTCTCTCTGCCCTTTCCCTGCTCATACTCTCTCTCAAAATAAATTTAAAAAAAAAGTAAAGGCAAAACAAAGCCTCATTCTCCTTCAAAGAACCTTTCTTTCTAGCGCTGTCCCGTTGTGGCCTCAGATAGGTCACGTTATTGTGCCCTACGGGGCCCATCAATGCTCTGTCTCTAAAAGGTTACCAGATATTGGTCACGCTATATTCAACACGCACAGCTTACAGACCAATACACACTCTCCCTGTGTTTTTCTCCATTTTACATATAAAGAAACTGGGAGGCAGAGACGAAGTACTTTGCAGGAACCCCTGCGGTGAAGCCAGGCTGTAAACAAATGGGAGTCCACTGCCTCTGCTCGTCCCATTTTATAGGACCAGGTCTAAACCAAGAGTTCTCAATGTCATGTTCATGCATGCTGTGGAGGGAGGCCGAGAAGCCCTGAAATACTATGTCAACTGTTTCAGGTGCATGTCTAAATGCACTTCTTCCTGAGGAGAAACCCAAGCTATTTTCAAAGGAGTCACGGACCCGAGAAAAGCTAAGCAGCACTGCAACTCAACAAGGAGCAGAAGGGTATCTCACCTGACCACGTTGTTCAAACACCAGGCTGAACAACCTGTAGATACCCCAGCTTGCAACCGCAAGGAGTCCTGTTATGTAACAAGGTGCCCTATTTATCTGTCTTATTCTCCCAGGCGACAAGCCGGCTTCGCACCTTCTTCCTTTAAGTACCTTTGCAATTCACTCATGTGAGCAGAATGTTCCTTTACATCCGTCCCTCAGCAGCAAGCAAGCACCTCTTAACTGATGCTATGTGGGCCCTTAGAGCACCCAGTGTTTGTAGATTTGAATCCACAATGAGTTGAACTTCAGCTGCAGAATGTGAATCGAGCACTTGAAATCAGGTTCCTGATCCTAGTTGTTGACTTAAAGGCATGTCTATCAAGTTCCCTGCATGCATTTCACCTTGCAAAGTATATACCTAACTTGTTCAATTTCCTTTGTTCTTTGAATTATTTGTAACTTACATTTAATAAAATTCACTTTACGGGGGGGGGGGGGGGAGGCATACAGTCTTCTGAGTTGGAACACAGGCAGATTCTTATAATCACCACCTCCAAGATATGAAACCATTCCAACAGCCAAAGAATTCCCTCAGGACACTCCTTTGCGGCCACACCTATCCCCACTCCTAGCCCTTGGCAGTTACTGATCTATTCTCTGTGCCTGTAATTTTGCCCTTTTCAGAATATTCTAAAAGTAGAATCACACAGTAAGTAACCTTTGGAAATGGACTGTTTTATTTAGCAAAATATATTCAGGTTGTTGCATGTATCCCCTTTATTATTTTTTTATTGCTGAGCAGCGCTTCACTGTATGGATGTTTCAGTGTTGGTTTATATATTCACCCAACAAGGGAAATCTGGGTTGTTTGAAGTTTTGAGGGATTATAAACAATGCTGCCACAGGCATATCTGTGCAAAGATTTTTTTTTTTTTTTTTTTTTTTTTTTTTTAGTAAATGTAAGTTTTCATTTCTCTAGGATACGTACCCCACTGTGGAATTACTGGGGCATATAAGAAATGGACATTTAAATTTATAAAAAACCACCAAACTGTTTTCTAGGGTGGCATATCACTTTGCATTCCTACGAGCAATGTATGAGATGGTCTGCACCCTTGCCAGCTTTTTCATTTGCCAGTGTTTTTCGCTTTAATTTCCCAGTATTTTTAATTTTATAATTTCTAATGGGTGTGCAATGGTACCTTATTGTGGTTTTAATGCACTTCCCTAAGTGTTCAAACCTGATTTAGCCTTTGCTAGCCCTGTTGGGCAATTATGTGCAACAGAAACTGAAGAAGCACATGGCAAGTCCACAAAAATATGAAAGCTGGCCAGTTCCCTGTTAGAGACGGGGAAGCTAAGGCCCAGAGAGGGGAAGTGATATGCCTAAAGTTTCAGACCTGTGCTGTTTCTAATTAGTTCTTTAAAGAAAAAAGAATCATGGAAATATGAACAAACTCCAATTCTTGCGCCTTCTTTAAAAAAGATAAAACCAAACCATAAAACCACCATAAGCCCCAGAAACAACTAACGCGATCCCATCCTGATACTGCTCTGCAGATGGCCAAGCAGAACACTCGTTCCCACACCAGCACAGAACAGCAGGGCCGGTGGTCTACAGCCTCAACACGCGCTTTCTGAAAAGGCGCCCGTGCTCCCCGTGATGGCAGATATGCTCATCTTTAGCTCTCAGCAATGAAGAGGTTCCCTGGTCAATATGCTAATTAGAAAAAGAAAAAAGAGGATAAATGCTTTCTTCCTTCATGTGATTTTCGAGTGCACAAGCTTTCTTTCTTGTCTTCCTGAGGCAGGCCTGCTCTGGCAGTATGCGGATAGTGAGCCCCTGCTAGAGGACACCATTCCTGCAGCCGGTCATAGGATGGAAGAGAACGGAAGCTGGCAGAGACCTCTCCAGCATTCTTCTGCGGGACAGAGAACACGCGTGTCTGGCGAGTCTGTGGGAGCAGGCACTGGGCAGGCCCCTGATGCAGGCCGCCACTGGGCGGCTCAGCTCAGGCTCTGCTCACCGGCAGAGAGGGTGACTTCTGGTCTGCTCGCCCTACAGGATACGATAATCAAAGCTGGGTGGCCACTGAGGGGCAGTCCTGTGATTGTCCAGCTCTTTCGGAGAGAAAGTAGAAAGACAATAAACCCCCCTGGCAGATGTAGCATTGATAAAATCCAAAACAGCTTTCATCAGTAGCAAAGCACACACTGGGATCTCTAGCTCCGTAACTCCTAAACCTCTGCAGCTTGATGTGAACTCAGGAGGGAATGAGGGTGGTGTTTACTAGACCTCAGCATATACTGTTTTGTCTAAATATGTATATAGGGGTGCCTGGGTGGCTGAGTCGGCTAAGTGGCAGACTCTTAGTTTCGGCTCAGGTCATGATCTCGTGGTTCGTGAGTTTGGGCCCCGCACTGGGCTCTGCTGACAGCTCAGAGCCTGGAGCCTGCTTTGGATCCTCCGTCCCCCTCTCTCTGCCCCTCCCCAACTTGCGTGCATGCCCTCTCTCTCTCTCTCAAAAATAAATAAATGTTAAAAAAAATTTTTAAATACATACATACATAAAATCATGACATCTGGCAGATGCCACGTGCCACACGACGATTCTGCAGGGAGACCCCTCTGAGTGAGAGGAACATGCACAGTCACTGCATCAGTGCTGGTTTAAAAAGTGGAGCCGTTCCTTCACTGACCTCTTCTACGGACAGCCAGCAGATAAAATCAATGAAGAGGGAAACTGCTCTGGATAAAGAAGCCCAGCGAGCTCTAGGGCCCCCCTGCCTCAATCCCCCATCTTTTCTTTCCTCCAACTCCATGGAGTCTCTAGAAAATGTCAGAATATAATACTGAAAAGCCTGTGTTTGGTAACTAAACACCAAAAGGACGACAACAAGTTATTCTGCCACAGTCCTCATGAAGGATGGGTCACTTTCTCCGCGTGGGAGAACACGCGTGGGCTCCGGACCTGCGGCAAGGGGACGCACGTGCCACCCTCTGCTATAAACGGGAACAGTTCTTTCTCTGCAAGAACAGGTTTATTGGCTCAGCTGGAGGATGGAGAGTAGATGCCCTTGAGGCCACAAGTGCAGGATGTACCCAGCCGCCGTCAAAGGCTTGAGGGCAAGGACTATAGGGAAGCAGCTCCCATGAAAACCTCAGTTTTCAACTGAGGTCTGTGTGTGCTCTTGGTGCGCGTAAGCTCTTACCATGCAGCGTCTGATCCGTCCCTAGCACGTTCCACTCAGCCGGCAGCTTCAGGTGTCTGAATGCCAGGGCGACCTTCTCATCAAGGGAATTCACATCCCCAGACGGGGGTCCTGACCGGTCAAGAAAACGGGTGAAGTTCAGAGCCTGCTGATTGCCAGCGCTGGTGGCCAGGAACTGGGCTGCATCGTACGCCTCATCCTGGACAAACCGGAAGTCCTGCTCAGCCACCACGAACACGGGAAGGCCGTCCTTGGAAGCACAGAGCTGCACCCTCACGGTCTCACAGCAGTCATGACCTGAAGAAAACACGTGCAGCAGAGAAGACAGTGTCAGAGCCTGCCCGCTGCCAGAAAGACACCGCTGGGTCCCCTCCGCTCTGCACAAGACCCAAGTTCTCCTTCCTAAAAGAAATGCCCCCTTCCTCCCAGCTCTGACAGCTCTCCTCCAAACTT
Source organism: Hyaena hyaena (assembly GCF_003009895.1). Lineage (NCBI taxonomy): Eukaryota > Metazoa > Chordata > Mammalia > Carnivora > Hyaenidae > Hyaena > Hyaena hyaena. The sequence goes on along the minus strand of NW_024080900.1, from coordinate 1,166,492 downwards.
CTGTCCGCTCCAGCTCCATGTGTGAACTGTTATTTGCAACTATCAGTTAGTTTCCTCACCACCAGCAAACAGCTCTGTCCCCCAGGTGTACCCCCTGGAGCGTAATGTTGGGCACAGAACAGTCACTGAGGATCTCCTGAATTATGTCCTGAATTCTGGCTGATCAACTTGAACAGAGGAAAGAACGAAAGCTCAAGGATCTTATAAGGCCAAGCCAGTCTGCTACCAATGGAATGCAAGTAGATGTGGAACCCCAACAGAGAGAAGGCCACACAGGAGGTTAGATGGGAGGAACTTTCTGGATTCCCCAGCACTTGCCCTATTACCATCACGCCACAATCGATCAAATGATGGAGCACTCTGAAGAGTACAAAACGACTTGATCTCATTTCACTATTATCAACAACTCGAAGCCTGCAAAATAACTTCTGCTCTCAGATAAACTCTTCCCTGTACTGTAATGACATCAACCAAATCGCCTGGTTCATTCAAGGATGATGCAATGCTGTGGCCAGAAGCCCAGCTCAGGGCAAGAAGCACGCCAGAGATTGGTGCCCACCGTCCAGACGGCCTGACCTCATGAGTGGCCACAGTCACACCACCACAGAGGGCTCCGCTCCAGCACGATCAGAGAGGTTTGAAGACACGGTTTCTGTGGGCAAGGCCCTCTTAGAGAATCAGACTCTCTGCTAGACTTTTAGCCTCACAAAATTAAGTATGTACGATACGCAGAATATAATCATTGAAACACACTGTTTTCCCTCAATGTCCAAACACTGATCTCCACTGGCAAGAAGTACGCTAACATTATCATTCTTCTTCCCTAAAATGTCTTTCTGATGAGAAAAACGGAAAGGACAATGGAGTCAGGTATTTCTGCTACATGCGTGATGCCACTTTGTGCTTCTCCTGATTAACCACAGGCACCTGCACACCCATGGTGTCCCTGCAGCCTCTCGCACACACTGCTTTTCCACAGTGGGCGCTGGGCCAAGGGAAGCCCTCCACACGGTCCACAGATCTGACTTTCCACACAGTGGCCACGGGCCAGGAGAGGCTTCAGACATGCACAGATCAAAGCTTTCTGCTGCTTTTGAAAGAGAGAACAGTCAGAGTGCCCGGGTGGCTCAGTCGGTTAAACATCCAACTTCGGCTCAGGTCATGATCTCACAGGTCATGAGTTCAGGCCCCATGCTGGGCTCTGTGCTGACAGCTCAGAGCCTGGAGCCCGCTTCAGATTCTGTGTCTCCCTCTCTCTGACCTTCCCCCATCCACGCTCTGTCTCTCTCTCTCTTTCAAAAATAAACAAGCATTAAAGAGAGTTAAAGAGAGAGAAAAAAAAACAGTAATTGTTTTTCCCACGTGAACAAGAATAATAAGTAAATTGACTTTCCACATACTACTTCCCAGAGGCCACCTTAAGCCCTTTACCCTCATCACTAAAGAAATCTCTCACTGCTCTGTACTTTTAGGGCAGTAACAAGTTTTACGAACGAAGTAAGTACCTACTATATGCCAGGTACCCGACATGGCATTTTCTCTATGTGACAAGTATATGGGGTATGTAGTGTCCTCATGTGACAAATGACAAAAAAGACTTCAAGAAGCAATCTGCCCAAGGTCACACAGATATTAAGAAGCAGGATCCATTATTCAAATTCAAATCTGATGCCCAGGGACGTGGCCTATTGTATTATGATGCAAGAGTTTGTCCTTGCCTGCAAGGAGCCTGATGCTTGAATGACAGGCCTGGATGACGGCAAAGCAAGAACAGGAAGCTCCTGAGCCACGGAGATGAGTGTTCATACAAACCCAGAACTCCACCAGCACACCTGCTGAATTCCTTCTAGGAAGGCCGTAGGAAACGGGAGCGCCATCTGCCTGGGGTGCGTGCGTGCGTGTGTGTGTGCACACGCATGATTGTGTGGACACCCACGTGTGTATTTCAATTCAATACATATGCTGAATTTATACTTTCAACATATGAAATGAAAATGAGAAAAAAGCCTTTACTTTGAAGGGCAGCCAGTCTAATAATATAAAACAACAATGTCAACAGAAACAAGTCCGCTGGTTCAGGTAGGAAGGCGGTTTGGGTATCTTTCTGGCAGAGCGGCTCTTCCAAACGGTTCTAGCGCATCTAGCAGCAGCTGGCTATGCATCGAGCCCAGGGCACTGTGGTTCCGACGTAGACACGAGTACGGTGAGGGTGCCGGCCCCTCCCAAGGCGTGCGGTCTGCAAGGGGAATCACACCTGTGGCGGGGAACTGCAAAGGGAGTCAGGAGGGGACAGGTTCTAGAAGACACTCACATAGTGCAACTAATGGGGAGAGAAGCGACATGTTTCACGGGTGGGCAAGAGCAGGAAGACTTCAGGGAGGAGGCGGCTGCTCAGAAGGACCTTTTGGACAGGCACCCAGCTCCCAGCTCTGCAAGCCCAGGAGAGCCCTCAGCACTCAAATGCACGGTGCCCATCTTCTCTTACCTAAAGACACTTCCAGAATACTTGCTATGTGCCTGGCTCTATTCTCTGTGCTTTCCAAGTAACGGTTTATGTACTCCTCACAGCAACCCTATGTGGTAGATACTATTACACCCATTGACCAGATGCACAAACCAAGGCACAAAAACATTAAGTAATTCGGCCAAGGTTATAAAGCTCCTCAAGTGGCAGAATTGGAATTTGAGCCCATTTTCCGGGTCTACAGTCTGCCCTTTCTCCCAAGATTTATTGGTACAAGACAATTTGGAAAGTACCGTGAAGGATCAGCAGGAAGGAAATAGAAACACCGTGCTCCAATCCTGGCTGTGACACTCTTAAGCTGGGTCACCTCTGATCACCTCTACTTCTCCAGACCTCAACTTCGTCATTTACAGCATGAGGGCATGGCCCCTGCAGGCCCCAAGGCTCTCCCAGAGGTAAAAGCCTGTGTACCTCACCAGGAGGAAGGTACACAGGGAGAGAAACTTATCTAGAGATTCCAAGGAGAGAGAAGAGTTTGAAAAACATAAAAATGGAAGCAGAAGGGAAGTACAAAGAATGGAAATTACAGTTTCGAGAGGACATTTACTTGATCACATCTGGATGCTCAGTGACAGCATAGACATGGGTTCAAACCTACTCTCCTGACTTCTTAGCTACGTGGCCTGAGGTAAATGACAGCATCTTTAATGCTATTAAATCTAGACAGTCTCCCAGTCACCTGGGTGGCTCAGTGGGTTAAGTGCCCAACCCTTAATTTTGGCTCAGGTCATGATCTCACAGTTGAGATCGAGCCCTGTGTCAGGCTTTGTGTGGAGTATGGAGTCTGTTTGGGATTCTCTTTCTCCTTCTCTCTCTCTGCCCCTCCCCTGTGCATGCACGCACATGCTCTCTCTCAAAATAAATCAATAAACGTTAAAAATCTAGACAGTCGCTTAGTCTTATAAACAAAGAGCTATAATTTAGAAGAGTCTTCTCAAATTCTTCAGTACCATAACCCAAAAATGACATCATACCTAGCCTAGATTCATTTCCAATTAAATAAGACAGACAGATGTAACACTGTGTATTTCAGTCAAAAGAATCACTTTCAAGTAAGAACAGTGCAGTTCTAATTCATGGAACCTCACTAATAATCATAGCATTTTTGACTTATCCAGGGTTAAGCTCATTTATATACTCCTCACAGCCTCTTAAGGTACAGATGAATAAATGTCAATAAACATGAAAATCACAATTTCAAAGTTCAATGATGAAAATGTGAATAATTTGGGATCCAAACTGAATTCTGCCCTCAAAACTTAAACTTGCTTAGAAGAGATCTTATACTACCTTAATATCCACTGCCCCTACCCAGATGAACAATCCTTATTCGTTTTTACTGGTTTCCTTCCTCAAGCCTGTGCCAAGATTGAAATCCAAGCTTGAACCAGAAAGGGAGTTACCATGCCTCTGATGCTAAATAGCGTCCACCAGCCTACAATCCGTCCAGATGGAGAGTTCATGCCATGTCCCAGGTCTTCAACTACACACACACACACACACACACACACACACACAAAGGGGTTTGCATGCACACAGAAAAGCCATGGGGAGAAGCAAGAACCTTACTCAAAACTGCAGAGAGCACAAGGGCAAAGTGCGTGGGCATCTAACTGGAATTTTGCTAAACCGCTGGTTTACTCAGCTGGTGTGGGCTGGGGAGACCCAGAAGGTGGTTCAGGTGTGTGGGTGTGTGGGTGTGTGCACACACGCACGCACACGCACACATGCACACACACTGTTTACTGGCAATTTTCTGCTGCTTTAGAAGAAATATGTTGGAAGGCGGTAGGTGGATAAACCCCTGGCAGCTCTGCGTGTACACATTTTTGTGTAAAATAAAACTGTGTATCTGAGGAGGCAGAGCGTCAGAAAAGGCCACAAAACAGAAACCCAGGAGCAGCTATCCGATTGTTCGCTTGACATTTTTCCTTCAGACATGAACTCACAGTCTGAAGAGGACTATGAATCATCCTATGTAAAATGTGCCATAAATCTGCAATGTTTGGTATGATGATAGGCTTCTTTTTCAAGGAGTGAAAAAGAGGAGTGGAGGGCCGAGGGTGTCCTGGGCGGCCTTTATGAATAACCTTGAGGACACTGGGACAGCTCCTACCACTCAGAAACAAGTGTCTCAGCCTATCGTCTGGAGTCCACCGCCCAGGGCTGGCAGGCTACTCTCACTCGTTCGTGCTTCCTCTTGTGCTCAAGTGGTTCTTAAGATTTTTTTTTTTAAGTTTATTTATTTTTATTTTGAGAGACACAGAGAGAGAGAGAGGGAAAACGAGAGCAGGAGAGGGGCAGAGAGAGAGGGGAAAGAGAGAATCTCAAGCAGGCTCCGTGCTGTCAGTGCAGAGCCTGATGTGGGGCTTGAACCCATGAACCGTGAGATCATGACCTGACCTGAAATAAAGAATGGGATGCTTAACTGACTGAGCCACCCAGGTGCCCATCTCAAGATTATTTTTTTAAAAACCCAACATGTTAAAAAACCAAAGGTTAGTTAACCTGGGTGACTCAGTAGGTTGAGTGTCTGACTTTGGCTTAGGTCATGATGGTTCGTGAGTTCGAGCCCTGCATCAGGCTGTCTGTTGTCAGCTCAGAGCCTGCTTCAGATCTTCTGCACTGCCTCCCGCCACTCACTTATGTTCTCTCTCTCTCAAAAATAAACAAACATTCAAAAAAATCCAACAAAGTTTATATAACACGGATCCAGTAATAAGACAAAGCCCACTGCATACACACACAGAAAATGTCTTATTGCCATAAATTAGCTCTAGAGACACAACTATCTGAGGGGCCTTTGTCCCTATAAAGTGTAGAGCATTAACAACGCCCGCACCTATACTGAAAAGACACAGGGATGGGAAACCACTTTCAATTTGACATAATCATCACGATTTAACTTGTTTTTAAATAAAAACAGAAGCTGCGGCAGAAAGACGCGTAGTGGGGTTTTCAGCCACTGCCATGATGGTTTTTTTTTCCTTCCACTCAATTTCCTGGTAACAAAGAAGGAAGATAAGAATCATGAGTCTTTTTAAAAAAGGAAGTTCTGACAAATTTACTAACCTTCTCCTGAAGAAGCAGGCCCACAGAATTTAAAGAGGGGAAGAAGAACGACAAACCGGTAAAGAACCATGGCCTGGGCTTCAATTCCATTTCTAATATGGCCTTCTGAATCTACCCCACGATCAGGTCCCATTCTTTTACGACAGAAAACGTAGTTTTCTGGGGTGGGGAGCAGGGTGGTCAGCTCCCGGAGGTGTGAACCAGTGGCCTGGAAGGATGCTGGCGACTAGCCTCGGGGTCAGTCAGGTGTGCCTGTCACCCTCTGCTGCAGGCACACTAGGTCACCCTGAACTAGTCACTCCACCCTGAAGCCCAGCACCGCCGACCTTCTGGATTGTTCAGAAAAACATTAGAGATGGCCTCGCGCAAGGCACCTGCCCCGAGACAGGCAGGAAAAACTGGTAGTTATTATTTTTTTTAGCTATCAAAAATGTTCCTGTTTAGGTCACCCAGGAAAGAGAGTCCCCATACTCCAGCAAGAGCCGTGGCAAGACCCAGTAAAGTTTCGGAACTAAAACTGCCTCTGACACCGCAGAACTGAAAAGACGGAAGAAGAGAGAAGGCAGAATAAAGAAAAGCACAGTAAGTAAGGAGCATTAGCATTAACTGCTAAAGCTCCTCTTACAAGCACCTCATTCCAACCTTTTCTAAGCCGGCAGCTCGGGAGGCGTATGTGCTCCTGAGGTCAGAGAGCCTGCCTGCAGCCTCCTTATCGCTGTATCACCTGTTCCCATGGAAACGAAACATTGCTGTAGATAAACAGTGCTGCTGAAGCATGACCCAAGAATTACTTCATTTCCTCTTAAGCTAAAAGTGGCCCCCATCCCATCCGGGCCTTCTCTTTTGAGGATGAAACAATTGGGACTCTGTTTTACCAACCATCCCACAAGGAACCCTGAAGTGCTTGCTGGACCGGCCAAGCCCAGTCTCACCCAGAGCACGTTCTGCGCTCTTAAGAGAACGGCTGTGTTAAGCAGTCAATGGTGGGAAGATAGAAGAATATTTTACTATTTCAGTTTGGGGTCAAGGTATTCAAGAAGTGGCTACACAGGGTTAAAGGAAATGTTCAGTCTTCAGGATTACGTGGAACAAGTAGGCAGCTACAGCTAGTTTTGGGTAGTCTAGTGGCAGATGTGCAAACTGGTGTAAGTATTTTAGCAGAGCAGGGAAAAAAGAGGCAGGGATTTCGTCATGTACACTTCTGGGGGGAAAGGCACGGATTAATGCTAAAATCATAATCTACCATCTCCTAGCCTATTACCCTAAGACAGTGTTTTATTTATTGTCACTCCCTCCCCCAAGCCTTTGTAGACATTTTTCTCTATTTAGCTCCCCATCTAATGGAACTTTAATGCAATAAATACATCATATATTTGTACATATGTATCTGTGCTTATACAAAAGAGTAAGATTTTTTGGCCCCCCAGGAGCCAACCTTCACCACCTCAGCAGGGACATTGCCTCCACTGTAATGCATGTGGGCTCAGATTCTAGTGCTGTGTCCACAGCTCCAGGGTGATGAAATACACAACTTCCACATAAGCATCACAACTGGGACAGGAGAACACAGAGATTTTTTTTTCCTGGTAGATATGTTTGTTTTTCTAGGATAGCAACTATATATACTGGACTAGCACTGGGACAGTAATTTTAAGTTTTTTAAAATCTACAAGTGTACCTCTCTAGAGAAAGCCTTATAGCAGGGCTATTTTAGAAGAGGGAGACTGTTAAATCGTGTCAAATAGAAAGTAACAGATTCCTTGGCCAGAGAGGGAGGGTCCAGCACTCTCCAATTCGGACGGTTTAAAGCCAACAACTTCTTTCCAAAGGTGTAATTTGATTTGGCAACCTTGGACATCAGCTACCAGAGGCAGGTCTTGGTTCACAAGAAGTGAGAGACACATCATGATTTACCTGTAAGACTACTTACTGAGACCTGGGCTAATAATCACTGATTTTTAATGAGCCTGAAAGGAATTCTGATCACAGCAAATAGATTTTTTCCCTTTTTATTTTTTAATGACAATTCTACTATAAATATTACTTTCCCTTTGATAAGTGAGAAAAAAATACAAGATCTGAGTCAAATTTTAGGTCAGTGAATGCTTGTAGATTTCCTGTCTAGTAAGAAACTTTGCCACAAATTCTCAAAGTATATCACAGACATGGTGAAAAAAAGATTTCATTTAATGAGAGACCCTGCACCAAAGCCTTTCAGGAAAATAGTATATACAGCATCCACTAAACATTCTACTTATTTTCCATTCTGAACTCATTGTTTGCTTGGTCTAAATTAACATTTCACTAATAAAATGTACACAATAAGACAATACTCCCTGTCCCTCAAAAATTATCTTCCAAGGATACTCAGATTTCTTTACATTACTTACCAGTCCTGCCTAAGTCTTTTAAAGAAAAACCTCAGCTCCATCTCTAAAGGAAAATCACTATTTAGTTAAGATGGAATTTGGGGCTGGGTTTGTTTCATACAAAGAGAAAAGAATGGATATATTTTATTTCATTTATTACAAAGACAACACCTTTTGTCTTTAGAGATGTATTTCCAGTTCAGGCTGTATTTCGTAGCAAATTATATTCTTAAACCAGAAATTCATATTTTGCATGTAATATTTTATTATAAAGCTTGTTTGCGGGCACCTGGGTGGCTAAGTCGGTTAAGCATCCAACTCTTGGTTTTGACTCAGGTCATGATGTCATGGTTTGTGGGTTTGAGCCCCGAGATTCGCTCTGTGCCACCCGAGCCGGCTTGGGATTCATTCTCTCCCTCTCCCTCTCCCTCCCCCCTCCCTCCCTCACTCTTTCTCTCTCTCTCTCTCTCTGCCCCTCCCCCACTCACACCTGTTCTCTCTCAGTCTCAAAATAAATTTTAAAACACTTTAAGCTTGTTTGTCTTTGTCTAGTGTTAATTAGCACACAGATGGCTTTATTTTCAAAAGTGAGGACAATATTTTCAGTCTTCAAAATATTTTCATTAAAAATTACTATATATGTTTAAAAACTAACAGGCTCACTTATAAAGCATTCAAACAATTCAAAGGCAAATAAAGTAGAAACTAAGTCCCCACCTAACTGCCCCCTCAGGTGTTATGACTTTTACTGTACTTTCTTTCTTTATGTAAAAAGGGGAATCATTATGTCTACCGCTTTTTGATGGCAGTAAGGCAAGAAAAGATTACTTTAAAATACCTTTAGAATTTGGACGCCTGGGTGGCTCAGTTGGATGAGCCTCCAACTTCGGCTCAAGTCATGATCTCAGTTTGGGTTTGAGCCCCGTGTCGGGCTCTGTGCTGACAGCTTGGAGCCTGGAGCCCACTTCGGATCCTGTGTCTCCCTCTCCTCCTGCCCCTTCCCTGCTCATGCTCTCTCGCTCTCTCAAAAATAAACATTAAAAAAAATTTTAATGCCTTCACAACTTATTTTTTNGGGGGGGGGGGGGGGGGGGGGGGGGGGCACGGCAGCGGCACAGAGGGAAACACAGAATATGAAACAGGCTCCGGGCACTGGCTCCGAATTGTCAGCACAGAGCCTGATGTGGGGCTCAAACTCAAGAACCATGAGATCATGACCTGAGCTGAAGTCGGACACTCAACCAACTAGGCCACCCAGACAACCCAAGCCTTTACAATTTATAATTAAACACACATGCACAATTCATTCTAAGCTTTTCATGAGAAAACAAGCAAAAAAGTGAGAAAACAGAAGAAAAGGAAAATAATTCTCATATTTGAAGTAAAAAACGTTTTTTTAGAAGAGCCAAGTTAGAAAGGTTTCTTTCTCTCTTCCATCCGCAAATAATAAAAGGTTAGAGACTAACATCAAAAAGTATCTGCCTTTTGAAGGTCAGTCAATCATCTGGTTTTAGTAAAAACTAAAATGTGACAAAACATTGACAGTGAAACATGCAGAGAACTCAAAGAAAAGTCAGCGCCAGCAATCTGGATGAAACATGACATTAAAAGCAAGAACAAGACACAAAGTGCTTTTTCTTCCCAAAGTCCACCAAACTGACAAGGCTGGGGGAGCTGGTCCCACCCGGGAGCAGACCAGGCGCACAGACACACCCCCAGGAGCCGCGGCTGCACATGGACCGCGCGCTGACATGGTGACGGCGAGGCACAAAGCAGGCAGAACTTTCCATGAAGATACCCTTACAAATCAGACGCTGCCCGCAGCAGACAGGAAATCTGAGGCTGTCAGTACAGCCCACCGAGGCTCAGAAATCACCGTAGGCAGAAACTGGAAAGAGAACACTAATTCCCACCCTCAAACCAAGAATCCAGTTCAAGAGGCCTGAACAAACTCCTTTTGCGTTTTTTAAAAGGGTGTGTGTGTGTATGTGTGTGTGCATACACATGTGTGCACAACCTTTCTAGAACAGTGGCTTTTGAGAACTGGGATAAATTCAAAAACAGGAGAGAAGCAGTTCCAGCACATGGCAGGGATTACTACACCAACAAAACAGAATCCACACCCTCACGAAGCTGACGTCAGCAAAGGCAGGTAGAAAATAAATAAGATAAATGGAGTATACGTGTTAGAAGTTAGTAAGTGCAATGGAGAAAAACAAATCAGAGACAGACAAGAAGGAGTCCAGAGGGGAGACCGCTGTTTATTTTTATAAGGTGGACAGGTAAGGCCTCACTGAGGTGGTGCTAGCTCAGTAGAGAGCTGAAGGAAGGAAGGTAAAGAACAGTCTAAGATATCCCTGAAGACCGATCTAAGGCAGTTTAATTCTAGGCTAAAATATTCATGCCATGATATAAACAGGAGATTCAAATCTAACTCAAACCCCAAGATGCCCATCCCTGCACCTCCACAAATGACTAGAGCAGACGTAGGAGCTTAAACAGACAACTGAACGGGGGGAGCTCCTACACACTCACCAGAGCAAGGGGCTCCATTCAGGGGTCTCCTTGTTTAAATAGCAAACAGATTCTGATTCACCAACGGAGCCTCACTGCTACTGTGCATCCGAACCAAAGGTTCATAGGTTAGAGTGTGGCCTGGTAGCACAAGAGGGTATTGCAGGGATGCTGAGCCTCTGTCACCTCTCTTGTGCTCGGCCATCTCCTGTTGTCAGCCTGAATGAACGCAACAAGAAGCAGACCGTGCGGTCCCACCTGGGTGAGTCGGGGACAGGTGGCTGGGCCCGTGTGACCGGGAACACGGGAAGCGCCTGAGACCACAGTTTAAAGAAGGGACCACTGATTAGTGGACACTAGAGAAGGCAGGAACCAGGACTCCAGGCCCCAGGCAAATGGGTCAGGGGTGGTGATTTCTGCAGATTTAGATCAAATTAGCAGAAAGAAGCAGAGTACAATACCCACTCTGGTTCACTGGGGTCAGCTGGGTAAGTGTACTCAGACTCGGTAAATGTACAAAAGGACAATCACATATGGATATGGCTGGAAAAAGGTGACAGAAACACATAAGGAGGTTTAGAACCAAAGGCAAGGGGGCATCTGGATGGCTTAGTCAGTTATGCATCCGACTTTGGCTCAGGCTAGGATCTCATAGCTCGTGGGTTCAAGCCCCGTGATAGACTGTGCTGACAGCTCGGAGCCTGGAATCTGCTTCAGATTCTGTGTTTCCCTTTCTCTCTGCCCCTACCCAACTCCTCCTCTGCCTCTCTCAAAAATAAATAAACATTAAAAATTTTTTTAATAAAAGAAGAGGAACCAAAGGCAAGGGACGAAATGGGAAGCAGATTTCGGAAAGGAAGGCTGGAAATCTGAGAGGGTGTAGAACGAACTCAGAGCCCGGGCTGTGGTACAAGCACAGTGGGCTTGTGAGGCTAAGGAAAGCGACCGCCCATCCTGACATCAGGGCCTTGTCAAGCAGTGAAGGTGTAAGAGCTGCCGGGCATATCCATCTCCACGGGGCTGCACTTTGTGGCCACTTGTGACTGAGGACCGCAACTAGGACACAGGCCTACATCCTTGATACCCCTGTCCTTTCTCTTATGGCCACTGGCCTCCTCTTTGTACCTACTGACACTGTCCTACAGGGGCGCGCATGCGCAGGCAGGGACTGACAGGCTCTGCTTGCTGAGGACTGTCTCTCCCCATCCCCCACACGTGACAGGTGTTCAGCAAGGGTGATACTGGGTGGCAGCTGGTCCAGAGCAGACCTCAGGTTCCAGATAAGCCTTCCTGACACGATACACATCACAGGAAACAAGATGATTGGAGCTTTAAGTTACAAAGGAGGACACTAGATACGCTTTAGAAATCAGTCTCTGTCCTGAACTCCTTGTTAAATTTCCAGTCCCTAAAAATTTGCAGGGGTTGGGGGACAGGGGGCAGATATTCATAAGAATTGTCAAGAATCTTTAAATACTCTATTTTTCAAAACCATTGCTGTCAAGGAGAAACATAAATACAGCTTTCAAGCATCATAAACCCTGGTTCTTAACTGTAGTATAATTTCCAGGAGTTGGTGGGTATCAGACACGAGGCTAATTTATATTATATGGCACAGCAATGAAAAACTGGCAATCGGATCCAACACCGGCAAGACTAGACATTAAAAGTGCTTGATAACGTAGTACATTTTTTACACCATCTATTTCAACACAGTGGAATCAGTGTTCTATAAAAACACTGGGAAAAAGAAACATTTCAAGAAGAACTAAGTCCACTTTATTCTCTAAAGAACAACAGTTAACATCTTAGGGGTATACCCCTAGATGTGCCATTTTGTATTCTGATGAAGCCTGGTCCATTGTTAACTGTGAAACAAGGTCCATTAAGGAAATGAGCTCATCCCAAAATACACATCAGGGCACCTTCAGGTACTGTGACAGGTCAAGAGCCCGTCATTATTTTTGCAGCTGTTTCTGGTGGAAGTAGCAATGACTCTGTAAAGAATTTTTAATAAGTACTTTCCCTTTGAATTCTGTTAAACAGTGATTAAGTACTCATTCTACCATGAATTGTAATTTGGGAAGCTTGGCTTTTATGAAAGATTCTTAGGTCTTTCCCTCCCAGATGCTGAGGGATATGTTACTTATTATGTTTTACCTTTGCTATTGCCACTCTGATATTCAGCATCAAACCTGCAGTCACAACCTCCCACGTGTTTTACTTTCCCCCAAATCTCAATATTCTAATAAATATTTTTGCTGATCCTAATTTTTATCTTTCAACTTACGACACCATTTTATTTTACTAATTTCTAGTGAGGCTCAGATTTTTGTGGAATAAGCAGTATATAAACAAAATGCTTTACTTTAACATGTATTGATTTCTGTCACCCTGACTGGTTCTTCCTCTTACATAACACTAATGAACATGGAGTAAAAGTGCTGGAGAACCAGGAGCGTCTGCATGTCTCTGTCAGTGCAGCGTCCGACTTTGGCTCAGGTTATGATCTCACAGTTCGTGAGTTCGAGCCCCAAATTGGGCTCGCTGCTATCAGCCCGTCAGCATGGATGGAACCTGCTTTGGGTTCTCTGTCCTCCCCCCTCTCTCTGCCCCTCCCCTGCTTGTGCACTCTCAATTAATAAATCAATAAAACAGTTTTTAAAAAGTGTACAAGAACCAGCGAAGGCCAGTGAAGATTCCGCCCAATACTTACCAGGTGCAATGGTCTCCAGCGTATCAGCACTGACCTTCCGAGTACTTGTGCAGTGATGGAGGGTGGAACCCGAAAATACCAAGTAAAAAACTACATCATCCTCAACTTTGTCCTCTTCAGCCAGCAACACCGTAACCACACAGTCGCCCTAGGAAAGGAAAGGCAGAGCCAACTTCCATTAGTCAGGTTCCTCCTGGGACTCTATCTTCACAAAACATCAAGTTTAGGGAAAAATCAAATGTATCATTTCTAGTCAGGTTATACACACATAAGCACTGCACATTTCCATGCCAGGAAGAACTGTAGGCACTGAGAGCACAAAATGACCTGAAATGAAGATCTCTGTGCTCCTTAAAGCTTCCCTTTCAGTGGAGGTGATCAAAGGAGAAAACTAACAAGGCAACATTTGGGATATTGACTTGATAAGTGGGTATTAAAAACAAAGGAATCCGAAAGGACCCAAAAATAAGGCCAGGAGGATGGAAGAGACATAATAAACAGTTTTGTCCTTGTATGTAGTTGTTACTGGCAGCTGGAGCTGAATTCAACACCCCAGCATCACAGCCAAGTCCACCCCTCCTCCACCGAGGAGAGTCTCCACTGCGCTGGCCTGGAAGAGTGCAAAGAGCACTCACGTGGGCTCCAGGCAAGTCTGGGTTTAAACCTCACCCACAAAGACTTGACTTAAATCCTCTAAAGCCCCACTTTCCTTGGCCATACAAATGGAGATAATACATTCTCTTCTTCCAGCTAATATATGAAAACTCATGGAATATATTCTGCTCTCAGCCGACGATAATACTCTTAATCTACCTGGATGGGATGGTCACTTTTCTACTGTTTCCTGACCATCTGGAATCCCACCCCTTCTTTACCCACTCCTCCATAAACTCTTGGAATCAGACCAAAAGCTTGCCAATACCTTTGCCCAGGACTCTGCAACTATTGAGAAGGCATCTCTATTGTTTATTCGCAAATATTCTTTCTGGTTTTTACATGCTAATTTTTTTAAATTCTTTTTTTAATGTTTTTATTTATTTCTGAGAGTGACAGCGTGAGCAGGGGAGGGTCAGAAAGAGAAGGAGATAACAGAATCTGAAACAGGCACTAGGCTCTGAGTTAGCTGTCAGCACAGAATCTGACATGGGGCTCGAACCCATCAGCCACGAGATCATGACCTGAGCCGAAGCCAGACACTCAACCATCTAAGCCACCAAGGTGCCCCACATGCTAATTTTTTTAATTGAGGCTACTGTCTAAATTAAATATAATCTATAAAATACAGTCCTAATTACCATCCTCCCAATCATAAACATTATACAATTCGTGCTGTCACCATAAATAAAAGATTGTAAGGCACCAACGTTTAGTATTATCTAAATCTTAATGCACTATGAAAAAAAAGAAAAAAATAATGCGCTATGGAAAAACCAATTTAGAGAAAGCCAGGCTGCAATAGGGGAGAGAATTCTCATTCCCCTGCAATATTTTTTTCTGTTCCATTTGAACACCAGTGAAGTCTATTAGAGAACCATGCCACCCTGTGGCCACCATTTACTAAGCCTGGCAGCCTAATGGAGCAGCAGGCAGAGTTTCTTTAAACACTGAGAACCAGACATCATATGGAACATCAAACTTAGGATCAAGCCTATCAACGTAAATGTTCCAACAGGTTGACTCTGGAAAGAGAGTTCAAAAATATTTCCCAAAGCCCCAAAGCCCTATCTCTTCACTTATTCCCAGTGCTTTGTGTACATGGTAGGGGCTCAGATCTGTTCAGTGCAACACATAAGAAGTCAGAATGAGCTACAAATGAACTGTGACTTAGTACGTATGAACGCTTAACTGGAAAGTTCTAAAGCACCCTAACACAAGGAACAGCACAGTTGGTACAACAGAATTATCCCTGGCCGCAGTCACTATTTAGAATAATAATGGGGACTCATGTGTAAGTCCCTTTCTTGGAAAAAATTTTTGAAAAGCTTAGGCTGGTAAAATTTTAATACCCTTTGGCATGATAAACCACAACCAGTTAAAATGTCTGCAGCACATGTGGGAAGAATAAATTTCTCAAGTATTGAAATATCATCATAACCTGGAAAAAACAGTGCAAATGAAAAAGCTCTTAAGTTTTCATCCTTTAGACCACAGGTTGGCCCACGGGCACAATCCAGTTAGTTCAATGCTTGTTTTCATATGGATTAAAAGCTAAGAAAGGTTTTTACATTTTTAAATGGTCCCAAAAAATCAAAAGAAAAATATCTTTTAACATGTGGAAATTATCTGACATTCAAATTTGAGTATCCACAGGTAAAGTCTCAGGCCGGGTCACATTTCGGTGCTACAGTGAGCCCCGGACAGTTGAGCAGTCCCCACTGAGACTATACGGCCTGCCGGCCTAAATTATTTACACTGTCAACTTTTACAGAAAAAAACCAAACCAAACACCTTTTTTCCACTTAGATACTTAACCTGGAATTCTCTTTATTTTTTTAATGTTTAATTTTGAGACTGTGTGTGTGTACATGCGTGTGTGCGCATGAATGGGGGAGGGTCAGAGAGAGAGGGAGACACAGTATCCGAAACAGGCCCCAGGCTCTGAGCTGTCAGCACAGAGCCTGACACGGGGCTTGAACTCACCAACTGTGAGATCATGACCTGAGCCGAAGTAAGACACTTAATCGACTGAGCCACCCAGGTGCCCCTCTAACCTGGAATTCTAAGAATATATCTTCTTTCTCAAGATCAGAGATTTCCACATGAGACCCAGTATCTTGCTAGAAGACTCCGCACCCAAGATATTAAGTGATATCTGGGGCTTATTTTAACAGAGGACAGAGGAGATGGCTAATGGGCAGTTTAAATCCTTTTAACAAAAGCTTCAACATCAACCTCTTTCGCTTCACTTCCAAAAGCAAAGAAACTTGAAACTGCTCTCATAGCTTCAATAGTTTTTTTTTTTTTTTAATTTTAAGTCTAACTACCCAAAATACTAAAGAGAAGGGAACACAGAAGCCCCCTGAAACTCAGCTCCCAAAGGCCCCCGAGGGGAAAGCACCTGCCTCCCTGGAGGAGCACCCTCACCCTCACGCGAGCAGCAGTGTCACTGTGCAGTCGGCCCTGTGGCCCGCGCTCACTGCAGCGGTGCCTGGGACCCACAGTGATGCGGACACGACATGCACAATTGGGCTAGCGTGGTGGTGACTAGAAAGTAAGGATGAAAAACAGAGCTAAAAAGAATTTTTGTTGACAGACTATTTTAACCACACCTTCCCTGAGGAACATTCCAGCACATGATTTTGCGGCTCATGAGAAGGACAAGCCCCATGGAATGAACAGATAGGTCAATCTGGCTGCCTGGTTAACACAAATGTCACTCATCTAACCACAACAGCTGAACTTACTAACGAGGGCAATTTTCAAGACCTTGAGTGAAGCCCCAGGAAGAGAGGCACCTCCGTCTCTACTTCTCCTTCAAACTGAACCAAAGAAATAGTGCTCTCCTTACAAGGGTATTTTCCATGCTTCTGTATTAATGGGAAATGTATCCTTGAAGCTGATAGTTTTTTCAGTGCAGACTATGTTTGCTGATAGATGCCAAAAGAACTAATGGAAAAAGACAATCTACACCAGGCCCCTTCTTGTAAGTATAGGTGATCCCCCAAATATGAATGCGCTGTAGTCCTAAATGCCAATCAGTCACTTGCCAAGAAAAATAGAACTTTAAATGGTAGCTGTGGTCTCAAATTTCCCATCTTTAACTCAGATATATAGTAGACATACAGTATTAACAGCACCATAACCACCTTTACGTGTTTTTTAGTAAGTAACACAAGGGCACCTGGGTGGCTCAGTCAGTTAAGCATCTGACTCATGATTTTGACTCAGGTCATGATCTCACGTTGAGTTCAAGCCCTGTGTTCAGCACAGAGCCTGCTTGGGATTCTCTTTCCCTCTCTCTCTCTGCCCTTCCCCTGCTCACTCACTCTCAAAAGTAAATAAACTTTAAAAAAATAAGTAAAACAAATGTTTTTTTCCCTCACTCAGACTTCAACCTGGGATTCTAGATCAAGGATTCTCTCTCCTTAGGAGACCCATCGTCTTGCTGACAGACTCCCTGCCCCCAAGTCCTAGTTACACCCAGGCCTTCCTTTCGCTGGGGAAAGTATTTTGATGGTGGAGGGGAGGCGGGATGGCACGGGGAAGGGAAAAGCATCAGAGGAATGGGACAAAGAGAATGACAGTGTGGGGATGGACACGGCCTGGGAAAAGAGGCAACTGCTTGTAAGGAGGACGGTGGAGGGCTGGCTATCAGAGAAAACCTTAGCCAAGTACAAAGCATCCCAGGTCATGGCTAACAATGTGGCCCGAGTTCAGCTCACAAAAGACCAATATGAGTACCCGGGGGGCTCAGCTGATTGAGGGTCTGACTGTTGACACTGGCGCAGGTCGTGATCCGGCGGTCGTGGGATGGAGCCTCCCATCAGGCTTCTCCTTGGGTGTGGTTCCTAGTTGGGATTCTCTCTGTCTCTGTCTGTCCGTCTGTCTCTCTCTCTCCCTCCCCCGCCCATTTCTCTCTCCCTCTCTCTCAAAAATAAACAAACATTTTTTAAAAATATATTATCACCAACTTAAGTCGATTGTTTTCTAACTTTCAAATTTGGCGTTTAACGTATTAACAGGCCACGGTGGGTAAGAGGATGGTCTCTGGCTAAATCACCGCATGGCACACCAATTTCTAACAGCTTAACCTCTGGGGGGATTTCAGATTCTCCACTGTAAGAGACAACACTCACACTACCCCACAAGGCTGTACGAATTAAGTAACTGATAAAGCACCTACAGCAGTTCATGGGACATAACAACATGTTGAACAAATAATAATAAATGTAATGTAGTGTAATATATACATAAAGTATAATGGATGTGACATGTAATGTGGTAACCACAGTTAATACACTGTATTGTGTATTTGAAAGTTGCTAAGAAAGTAAATCCTAAAAGTTCTCATCACCAGAAAAAAAAAAATGTGTAACTATGTGTGGTGGTGGATATTTAACTCATTTTTGTGTTTATTTTGTAATATATACATATATCAAATCATTATGTTGTATACCTGAAACGAATACCATGTTATTTGTCTTTTTTTTTTTTTTTTTTTTGGTAGTAGGTTCTCCTCCCTAAGGAGAGGAAAAAAAAAAAGTGTGGGGGGGACCAACTTCAAGGTAACCTGGCTATGTGCATGACAACATCCCTCATGACCCTGTAACATGAGGCCACTCGATCAGACTGCATGTCTGTGTGTGTTACCATATATGGGAGACAAAGAGAAAATGTATAAAACACTATGCCAGGTGACATTCGGTGCTCAGTTCTCCAGGTATGAAACCAACTGAGCAGTGCCGGCACGAATGAAGCTGCTTCCTAGAAAGAAAAGCCTAGTGTCATGACTCTCTGCGTGAGAATCCTCCTACAGTATTTCAATAAGCAAAGAAATAATAGCTATTATTATTTACCAGAATGTAAGTTCCTGAGAGCACATTGTATTCATTGTGATATCCCCCTTAGTCTAGAATAAGAAGCAGCAGGTGCTCAAAACACACATTTGAAAAGAAAATACCAAAACTTTATTAGCAGGTACCTATACCTAGATGGTGGCTGAAGCCAATTTCATGATGTACTTTGTGCTTTTCTGTTTTCCAGTATTTTCAAACACGGATGGATTATTTTCAAAAGAAAAAAATCCTTATTTTTTAAATAGTCTGCTCACTTATAAATTACAAAAGGAAAGCTAGAAACCTGGTGGATACCACCTGAATCAAGTAATCAAAAAAGGTAATATAAACAATGAAACCAGCACCACTCCTGATGCCACCGAGAACGGAGCGTTACTTACAGTGTCCTCAACAGAAATGAATAGTTTGAATCTAGTCATGAGTGCACATCACACAAACCCAAGTGAAGAGGACTTCTATAAACAAAACTGGCCAGTTACTTTTCCAAAATGTCACTAATGAAATACAAAGAATGACGGAGTTACTGCTCCAGAGTAGAGACTTGCCCACTAATGCAAAACAGGATTCTGGGTTGGCAGCTGAAAGGTGGGAGCAAATTGCCATTAAGGGCATTATTGGGACAACTGGCAACGTTTGAGGGAGGTTTATAGGTTTAGCATTGTTACCAATGTTAAAGTTCTTGGTTTTGGTAATTGTGTTGTTGGTTATGCAAGAGCAATATGCTTGTTTCAGGAAATACACAATGAAATATTCGGGTTAAAGGAGCATGTCTGCAACTCATTCTCAAAAAAGGAGAGACAGTGATTAGGCAAATATAGCAGGATGTTACACTGAATCTGGATTTAATGTAAATCGGATTTCTCTGTACTATACTTAACAATTTGTATGTAAATTTTTCAAAGTAAAAAAAAATTCCAAAAACCAACTTCTCAAATACTTATATGTAACTAAATATTCAAAGTTAAAAGGCACAAAATTAAATTACATTTCTGAGGCTGTTTTTTTTTTTTACACGTTGCAAACATATATGTTAGTAAAGATTTTCTTGCAGGGTTCCAGAATTATGAAATTGTAACAATAACTGCCTTTCATTTAATAATCTTAAAGAAGTTTTGGGGCCCCTGGGTGGCTCAGTCAGTTAAGCATTCGACTTTGGCTCAGGTCATGATCTCACGGTTCATGGGTTCGAGCCCTGCATCAGGCTCTGTGCTGACCGCTAACTCAGAGCCTGGAGCCTGTCTTTGGATTCTGTATTTCTCTCTCTCCCCCTGACCCTCCCCTGCTCGCACTGTCTCTCTCTCTCTCTCTCTCTCTCACTCTCAAACATAAATTAAAAAAATAAAGAAAGAAAGAATCTTAAAGAAGTTTACAGGCCTTCCCAAATCAATTTCCCAGTTTGCCAAAATGACAAGACTTCTCTCCAATGTTCATACGGGGGAAGTAACACAAAGGAGGTAAGTCATACAAAGTAAAGGTTGAGCATTAATCCAAAATCTTTTCATGAGGTGGCAATGACTATAGTACTGAAACAGTAATTCCAAAATGAGTCCTTATATAATTCAGACACTTCTTTGCATTCATGCAATTAGCTTCATTTTCTCCTTTAAGTACAAGAATATAGGCGACTGATAGACCCCTTTGCCTGATCATTTCCTAGAGCAAACAGAGACTGATGGTCAGCTATAGTTTCCCCCTAGTCTGAAATGAGAGTCTCTCTCTTGGAAAATCAAAGCAGCAGGTTTCCAATTTCATTAAAGGCTCACACAACAGAAGGACACCCAGGAGCAGTGAGCACACCTAATGCTCAGCTCTTAGTCACTAAACAACATTCTCCATTAAAGGAGCCAAAGCCACTCAAAGAAAGGGCTGTTTCCAGGCCTAGGGTCAGGATATGGACACAATGAGCCTGGAACATCTTGGTTTTGGCAGAAAATAAGGAAGAAAAAAAAAAGATGGCGACATGTTGCACACTGAAGTGACTTCCTTGGTCAAATCTAGAACAATCTGAAGACCGTAACAATTCATAACACTAGCAAACTATATAAAAAATAAAAAAACAGGGGCGCCTGGGTGGCTTAGTCGGTTAAGCGTCCGACTTTCCGACTTTCGCTTAGGTCATGATCTCGCGGTTCGTGGGTTCGAGCCCCGCGTCGGGCTCTGTGCTGACTGCCAGCTCGGAGCCTGGAGCCTGTTTCAGTCTGTGACTCCCTCTCTCTCTGACCCTCCCCTGCTCACGCTGTCTCTCTCCTAGAAATAAATAAAACATTTAAAAAAAAAATAAAATAAAAAAAATAAAAAAACAGGAAGTCATGAGTCTATACGAGTACCACATAAATGAACTGAACAGAAGAGAAGGGAGAATTCTGGAGTATGACAGAATGATGAAGACTGACTGGTAGAGAGGGTGCTGGAATGAAAAATAAGCCCTTTGCAACCATAATGGTAAAAAGTGATTCTAGAAAGTATGATCAGTTATCAATCTGGGGAGAAAGTCCAAGGAAGAAAAAGATGTTTACCTTGTCTTTACAGTCTCCCCACAGACTGCTTATTAAAGGGAGAAAAAACGGGGCGCCTGGGTGGCTTAGTCAGTTAAGCGTCCGACTTTCGCTTAGGTCATGATCTCGCGGTTTGTGGGTTCGAGCCCTGCGTTGGGCTCTGTGCTGACTGCCAGCTCAGAGCCTGGAGCCTGTTTCAGTCTGTGACTCCCTCTCTCTCTGACCCTCCCCTGCTCACGCTGTCTCTCTCTCTCTCTCCTAGAAATAAATTAAAAAAATTTTTTTAATTAAAAAAAATAAAGGGAGAAAAAACATGGTATTTATTCAGTGAAGAAATCCACCAATACTTTGACCAGGTGATCAGAATAAACATACCATTAAGACAGGTGCTTCTAGGTGTGATACTCTGAGAAGGACACAATGTGATCTATGAAGGAAGCGCTGTGATGAAGAATGCATCTAGTCACAAGGAAACATCAGATAAATAAAAAATAAGAAACGTTTTTTCGAAGAAAGGAAGGGATCACTGTATTCTTCAACACTGTCAGGGCCATAAAAAATCACAAAAGTCTGTGGCCACATTTCAGGTTAAAGAAGGCTGAGAGACATGACAACCAAAAGCAATTATCTAACCCTCCTGTGATGAGCTGACCCTTGGACAACGTAGGGGTTGGGAGCACAGACACCCTCCCCCGCCACAGTCAAAAATCCACATATAACTTTGGACTCCCCAAAACTCAAGTACTGACAGTGAGAACGGCCAGAGATCACTGTTTACTGCCATACGCAATTTACCGAGAGACCAACCATTCAGGTGGAGACGAGCCTCAGGAGGGGGTGTAAGCCGGGCTGGGAAACTGTATTACAGTTAATTTCATTCAATTATTATTTAACACTGCCTTGTGTTTACATTTCTCTGTACTGCATGTGATGCCATGTACCGTCTCCAGGGGTTTGTGTGCCTACATTTGGATAAGTTTTAACTTTTTACAGATTTGTGCATATGTTATGGTAGTAAACCATAAAATAGGATTTACAAATATTTTATGCATTCATGACAGACACAACTTCTTAACGTTTCAGTATTTCTGGGCTACATGGTTCCTCTGTAGGCCTTTTCAAATTGTAGCAAGTCTCTGGAAACTTTTCCAATGGGTCTACTGGGGGGAAAAATCCATGTACACTCGGGCCTGTGCAAGTCAAGGGTCAACTGTACATATTCCTCATCACTCTATGAAGCTTGTGGACGGCAAGAAGTCTGTCCTTGCACACAATTCACACAGGGCTTATCTAGCAACAGGAACTTTCTGAATGAATAAAGGTGGTAGAGATCAGCTCCCGTAGAATATTAATGGCAAGCCAAGTGATTCATACTCAGATCTGTGCAGGCAAGAAGGAAAAATAGAGCCTTGTGCGGTATGTACGGAAAGAAAACTGCAGGGAGAGGGGTGGAGGGTGCCATGTTAACAGCAGCAAGCATTCTAGAAAGGTTTTTATCTGCAGCAGTATCCTAGAGAAGGAAAAAAGAGAACAGAGGCAAGGAAACCATATGAAGGAAAACATTACAAAAACATGATATGAGGAAGCAAAAAGAGCTTAAACAGCTATGGCAGTAAGATGATCTGAAAAGATACACGTGAGAAAAGCATTCTGTTGAGAATTATTTGATGAAATACAGTAGCTGACTGGCTAGGGGCTGCACAAAGATAGGAAGAGAGTAGACATGAAAAGGGTTATCGCACGAGGAAAAATGGGGGGGGAGGGCTTAGGGAAATGATTCGTGAAAAAGAGGGCGATAAGCTGTAGATGTCCAGTTTCACAAGTCAGCAGGATGGAAAGTAGACAGCATATATCCAGCAGGGGACCGGCAGTCCAGACTGGAGTAGAGGTCTGCGCTGGTGAGGCAGACACCCAGGTCCTGTACCCAGTTACAGAGCCTGGAGCACAGACGAGAACCCCAAGTGACAGAGAGCCAAGGTCTAGACCCGGGCGTTAATGGGCCTCTGCACAACTCACTGTTCATCTACCTTTTCCTGTGTCTCAAACCCAGAAACGGGGAGGATCCCAAGTTCAAGCGCCACCAAGAAAAAAGGAGGAGCCACAATGTTGCTCTTGGTTAACGGCAATCACAAGCAAGCCTCTACAGGGAAACGCTCACGACATGTATTTTCCCAGGTCTTCTGGAGAGCTCGTTTGCTAAACTAAAATAAATATCACTTCCTAGAGTCATGATACAATTAATTTCCCACCAGCTAAAATATTTCAGGTTTCTCTGTGTTAACCAGCTTGTTGTTAATAATGCCCTCGGCGACTACAAAAGCCTTTGAGGAAGATATAATCGCAGTAAAATACAACCGTTAATCTGTACTAATCTGGTAGAAAGCTACACTGAGTTAATGATAGTTCCCTAACTTTCAAGTCACTTATTGCTATCAAATATACAAAGGACTATTATCCATTAGTATTGGGATTGTTTTTGAAATATGAATATTTGAAAATATGAATGTTACATTAAACATTAATGTTGATATGTAAATGAGTCTTACATGTTTGAAACTCATTATTTTAAAAATAATTTCCTTTAGCATATTTCACTTTATTTTATTGTTTTTTTATCATTAGTATAAAACGTCTATTCCAGTCCATGAGGTAGCTAAACGGATTAGTAGAAACATAATGAGTATGAATCTGTCTGCTGCCTTCCCTCCTGCTCTGTTCTCATCACCAGAGCCTTGTCATTCATCCATTCGTGCTAAACTAGCACAACACGGTGCCTTCTGTTTCACATGGCCTGTCCCAGCTATCTCCCAGGTCCTAGGGTTCTGAATCCCTCCTAGGGCCCGCCTCCAGGAGCCTAGACAGAATGCCATGTGGTCAGTGCTATCACTGGCATCTCTAGGGGCAGAGGAGATGGAGACCCAAGCTCTCCTTTGAGGGGTGTGTTATGGGGACACGGGCAGGCCCAGAGCTCTCAGAGCTCTACACGGGGCATCTCTGGCAGGAACATGCCTTCTGAAAGCGAAGCCATTTACAAGAGAAGGTGGAAAAGAAAGTGGTGCCTAGTTCATCTTCGCACATTCAGTATCTTGATATACAGGTGCTCAGTCAATGTTTGTTGGGCTGAACCGAAAGCATTTCATCCTTCTAAAACACAAAACTTAAAATGTTATAGGTAAGCAAAACACTAAGCGCGGCTTTGCTTATGCCTTCCTTCAGTTAACTCAACACCGGCTGGGCGCTTGGGTGAGGCCTATGGCGGCCACCGAAGGTCCTGAGACAAGACAGGTCTTGCTCCTTGGGGCTCAGAGTCCTTTCATGGAGTAAGAAGCACAAAAAGCAATGACTGCAGCTGTGTAAGGAGCCGTGTGGGAGACACAAGGATCGGGTACAGTAATTAGCGGCAGCCCGGGACGCTCTGCTGAGGTCAGGGGAGGGAGGCCTCCCATGAGCCCACCTCAAACACAGGCCACGAGAAGAACAGTCCCCGTCTTTTCCACATTCTGTTTGAAAGAGAGGATAGTGGTAATGGGCGGACAGGACTGACATGATGAAGGGGGCGAAAGGGGCTACAGGCTGAATCCACAATCATTCCAGAAACAGCCGTCAGATTTGAGAGTTTCTCAACACTAAATATAATGAAGCCAACAAAATATCATACACTGGCAAACCTCAAAGAAATATCCATCTTCTTGTACTTCTATCTCTGGGAGCACCCAGAAGTGCCATTCCATGGCCTTCTGTACCCGGGAATCCACTCCAAAGGAGAACATCACAAACTTCGACTGTAGGAGGGCACAGGAGTTACATTTGTGCTGCTTAATTTACCAGCGTTCTAGGTAAATAAAAGGCAGATTTATAAGGCAGAGTTATGGCAAAGTGGTACCCCAAGAATCGTTAAGACAAGCTAACATAAATGTATGATGTCTCTATCCAGCTAGAAAATAGAAGGCCTACCAGAAGAAAAAAAAAATCTCAAACCCCCAAACAATGAGCAGGGCTGTGCAACTTTACTGGTTTTTTTAATATTTGCTCAAAGTAGCTGGTAATGTTTCAGAATAGCTAAGGTTTTCTGGGCAACTGACCTCATTACAAAATGGGGGCCAGGGGGACGCGGGCTCATGCGCCTACACATGCGCACACTTTCAGTTTTACCGAGCGCCCTCCATTTCTTTAAATGAAACCTGCTACTCCATCTGCCACAGGGTGGTGAAGCAGGAGAAACATGGGCTCAGGAATAAGAACAGAATCAGTCACTAATAGGTACAGACTTGAGAAATGACCACTTGGAAGTTTAATTTGTAAGCAAAATGAATTCATTCATCACAATATTTACTGATCACCAAAATGTGTCAAGCACTCTTGAGAACCATGGAAGAAACATGAAGTACAAAAGGCTCCTGGCCTCCTAGAGCTTATGCTTCAAGTAAGACGATCCAATTATAAAAAGTAGCATCAGGGGCAAGTTCTATTACAAAGAGCCACAGGGTCTGAAGGAGGGCCGAGAGGCGATTTCAGATAAGGTGGCCAGGGAAGGCTACCACGGAAGCCCTATCCGAGTGCGAACCTGAAAGAAGAGACAAATTCCAAGGCCAAGAGAATGACCCGTGCTGGGCGAGTATCCACCCAACACGTACGAGGAGCAGCAAAGAAGGCCAGTCTGCAGGGGCAAGTGAACAAACACTGCAGGGGAGTCTCATCTTTTCTGGATCAGAAAAGGCCTGGATCTTTTCTCCGTGTGATGCTGAGCTCCTGGGAGGTTTTCAAAAGAGGGAAATCATCTTGATTCATGTTTTAAAAGAATACCTATGGTTCCCTGTCTTTGGAGTGACTTTGTCCTTTGTCTGCCTCACCAATTCCTATGTGTTCTGAACCAACACGGCCCATCTGAGGAGTAACGTGCTGCGGTTTCTGCACAGGGACACACGCAGGAGACAGGACACAAAGAAAGGCTAAGGATTTCGGCCTTTATACTCTAGTCCCAGGAGAACCGTGGAAGGTTAACAACATGATCTGCCCCATGCACTTTTCTCTACACGGTTGGAAGATCAAATAAGATAATCACAAAAAACTTTTATATGGCATGAATCATTATTCCTCAAGTGTCACCGGTAAGATTTTCCCCAGCTATCGCAAAGAAATACGAACTCGTCTGCTCCAGCTCTCCTGATTTATGGTGACTTTTCTCCCCACAGCACGTTTTACTGACACATATATTTATTTGTATATACGTACAACGTGTGTGTGTGTGTGTGTGTGTGTATATATATATATTCTAAGAGTGTATTTATGTATTTCACTGACTCCTCCCTTTCCTCGCAACTATTATGCAAGCTTCATGAGGCCAGAGAGCATATTTGTTTTATTCAGTGCAACATCACTGCCTAAAAGTGTAAATGTCTGCTTCAAGTGCTCAATAAATTGTTGGACGAATGAATGAATAAATGAATTCCTAACTGGATTCTCTTCCTATGAACAATCTGCCTCTCTTTAACTCACTTAAACACTTAAGATGTCTGAAGAGAAGTTAAAATATCTAAAATCTAATGATCTCACTATGCCAACTTTTTTGGTCAGTAGTTCCTGAAAACTCACTTAAACAAACAAGGGATGCCTCGGTCGGTTGAGCGTCTGACTCTTGACTACAGCTCAGGTCATGAACCCAGAGTCGTGGGATCAAGCCCTATGTTGGGCTCCATGTGAGCACTGAGCCACCTTAAGATTCTCTCTCTCTCTCTCTCTCTCTCTCTCTCCCTCCCTCCCTCTCTCTCTCTCCCCCCTCTAACCCTGCTTGTGCCCTCTTTCTCCAAAAAAATAAAAAATAAAATAAAATAAAGCAAAACAAATCACTTAGGATAGAACTATGGCTCAAAAGGACCAGTGACAAGAAGAGAAACAGAGTAGCATCATCCCTACTTACTTAACCAAGGGGCTTTACCCTTCTCTCTGTCTTAAGTGGTAAAGTATTCAGATACTCTCCATTCCCCTCAGAAGAAAGCCCACGTTACAGACCGGACAGCAAAGCTGTCTGTTTATAAAGCTTTCCTTAAAAGGCACCTCAAAGGACCTCAAGTAACATAACAGAAATCCACGGAGAAATGTAATGACTTTTGGCATAAACTAAATTCATTCCATATACACACAGACTCTGGCTGATTTCAATACTAGAAAATATTTAACAATTTTATGTGACATTTAAACTTAATTTTTATCTGAACCAGGCTAACCTTTTGCCAGATGAAGAGGTCAGTGAAATCCCTATAACCCTGTTCTCTTCATTCTTAATCTCACGTCTATATTCCAGCCAGAAGCATCCCCCTTCCCAAGGCAAACACAAAACTATTATTTTAAGTACTACCGCTACTAATAATCAAAATCCATACTGTCTTCCAGCTTCATAATTTTGCAACACTAAGATTATACACAAATTCTTAAAGGTTTCCAAGCACCACCTTTTTTGTCCATTAAAACAACACCAGCAGGTGGCGCCCAATAACCCTGCTGAGGTCCCTGGACAGAGGAGTTTTACAGGCTCTTCTCCCCATTGGGGAAGAATCTTGAAACTTCAGCCAGAAAAGGGATCAAGTTACAAAAAGGTCTGAAAATCACTGAATATATAGTCTCCTTAATGGCAAGGGTTCCTTAAAACAAAGAGGTTTTGAAAACTCAGAGTATATGAGCTTTTTGTTTCAGTGCTCAACCCTGCCTCTCAGACTCTTGTTAAGCAAAACTAAATTGGCCAGAGGGTGTTGGCTGGTAGCTTAACACATACACACACACACACACACACACACACACACACACACACACACCTCTCCCTCCCACAAATGTTTCACAACTCTGAAACAGCTAGAATAATCAGGCCAACACTTAAAGAGACAGTCTCTCCTTTGCTGACAGGACAGATATTTGGATAAAATGAAGAGAACATAAGGATTTTTATTAACTCTGGATGGGAATTTATTGAAAGAATTGAACAGAGAGGATTAGATAAATCAGCCCCTCATTCCTCCCTCCCACTCCCAGAGCAGGCTGAAGTGGGGAGGGGCCTTCTGTAATCTTCAATCTACCAGCTCAACTTCTGTCCTCACCCGCCTCACACACTCACACCAGAACACACCAAGGTGTTTAAGCTTCAAGTCTTACTACTTGGCCATGGGGCTCCCTTTACCTGCACAGCCTTCCATCATCTCATGATGACAGCAAGATGACTGCAGTAAAGGATGAAGTAAGAAAGACAATGACAATGCCTTTCTTTCCTGGGTAGATATCTGGTCTCCCTCCTCCAGTGAAAGGCCTCCTTACCGAATCTAACCCAGCGTGCCTCACCCACTGCAGGCAGATCAAGATTTCTTCCAACTCCCTGAGCCTGCCCGATGTGGGCAATGGGTATGTGCGTGGGCAATGCCTAGGGAGGGAGACCCAGGTGGTCAAGTTCAACCACACCTGGCCAAATCTCATTCCTAACACAGGACACAACAAACAACAAGACCATGCAGCGATATTCAAAGCTGGCAAGTGGGACAAGCTACTATGTCAAGACCGAGAAGGGAAGCTTCCAGTACAGAATGGGAGGCACTGCTTTGGGAGGTGAGCCCACAGGCTTTGCAATCCCATAGCGAGGAAGACCTGCTTCAGTACTGACTAGCTTTGTGATTCTTTCAGGGACTACCTCAGATCCTTTCCAGAAACTGCCAGATTTCCTCAATCCTCTATGAGGATTGGGACTGTGTCTACTATAGTCACGTATCTGAATGAAACAGTAATAATGACTCCTTCCCCAAGTGCTGTTTCCATGTCTTACACTGACCAGGGTTACCATTTAACACCTATATAAAGTAAGTGCTGGTATCTGAAAAAGGTATGCCAAGTATCTAACATACAGTGGGCACAAAATCAATGTTCCCATTCACTCCCAATAAAAACACCCCCACACTTCAGAATCTCCATGTCTTTACTTTTCTTTACAACTGCTACTGGTTGAAATATTATTTTCAAAGAAAGCAAAATAAGAAATTTTACTATTTTTTTGTTTCATTTAATTACAGATGAAAAATTTTAACTAGATGGCAAAATTGGCTTTATAAAACCCTCTGAGAAAATGCAGTCAAAAGGGAATACAGAAAGAGTAAAAACTTTTATTACTTTTAAAGATAAATTAAAGATTTCTTAAAGTTGGTTTTCTTTTTTTATAAAAATTTTTAATGTTTATTTTTGAGAGACAGAGCACAAGTGGGCGAGGGTTAGAGAGAGAGAGACAAAGACACAGAACCTGAAGCAGGCTCCAGGCTCTGAGCTAGCTGTCACCAGAGAGTCCAACGTGGGGTTCAAACCCATGAGCTGTGAGATTATGACCTGAGCTGAAGTTGGACGCTCAGCCAACTGAGCCACGCAGGTGCCCCAAAGCTGGTTAAGCTTTCTAACTGATAATAAATAGCTGTATGAGCACTAAACAGTCCACTGTATTTAAAAGCCATAAAGACAGTAAAAAACAAAACAAAACAAAAAAACTCCATCATTTCAGATGAGAGTAAACATTTGATTCACATAAATATCCAGCTTTTAAAAGTTTTCCTTTTAATGTGTCAAAATTTTAAAAAGGAAGAAATAACATTTGTGAAAATCTAAGGCGCCTTACCCATTTCCCAGCCTTCTTAAATACGGACAAAGAAGGGCAGAAATGCCGTCCGAGTAACTACACTTGCTAAGGGCTTCACACAGGGGGACGATCTTTAACTGTTGAAGAGAAGCACATCTCAAAGTATCTGGTACTTAGTAAAAGGATTCAAGAAATGCCAGGTACACACTTGCCATGATGAGAGCACTGGGTGACGTATGGATGAATTGAGAGAATCTCTATACTGTATGCCTGAAGCTAACGTAACACTGCATATTAACTACAGTAGAATTTAAATGTTTTTTAAAGTGCTAGATATTATTGCTATTTTAAACATCATATTTAATCCTCACAAAACCCTATAATACAGGTATTACTCTGCTGAATTTTACAGATAAAGAATCCAAGGCCCCCCAGCTGGTAAGTACTAGAGTAGGAATTTATTGTTTACTTATTGTTGAGAGAGAGAGAGAGAGAGAGACAGTGTGAGTGGGCAAAGAGAGAGGGAGACACAGAAAAAGAAGCAGGCTCCAGGCTCTGAGCTGTCAGCACAGAGCCCGACGCGGGGCTTGAACCCACAAGCTGTGAGATCATGACCTGAGCCAAAGTCGGACACTTTACTGACTGAGCCACCCAGGCGCCCCTAGAGCAAGAATTTAAACCCACATCCTCTCGACTCCTAATAGAATCACTTTTCTCTATGAGGACTCTCAAAGTGTATCCCAGGACCAGCAAGCATCACCCGAAAACGTACAGAAATGCAAATGCTCAGCCCTGCCCCAACAGTGGTACATCCGAAACTCCGGGGCCCCAGCCCACCATCTGTGTGAGCAGAAACCCCACAGGCGACTCGCATGCACGCGCAGTGTTAGAACCAGGAGGCCCCTGCACGACACTCGCCCGGAGCAAGGATCACAGAAGGTCCACTGTCCGTCCCCAAACGGTTTTCCTTGTTCCCAACTAATTCTACTTTCAGTGTCTCATTCTGTCTTCAACAACCCATCAACACCCTTATAAGGGTAACCCTTATTTTATACTGGGCAACAACCCACTTCCCACACCAGGCAGGGGAGCAGCAGGCACGGAGAAACTACACGAGGACCCTGGGAGCCCAGGCCTGGTAGAAAGCCCGGCTCTCTCACTGACACTCAGCAAGTGCCTAAGTCCTCCGGCCCTCCTGGCTCCTCTGTGAGATACAGAAAACCACACTGCTGGGGTTGTCAGAGTGAGTAAGGAGAAAATGGATGTAGGAGATGGAGCCTGGTGACTAAGCACTAGAAGGTATTCAATAAACGCAGGCTCTTATGATCACCCTTTCAGACAGCATGCGTTTCTGCCGCCCTCTGCTGCTTCCACATCCACCGCAACCTCAACTCCACAGGAAGGCGGGGGCCCGCGGCTCCGTGCACCACTTTCTTACGGCCCCTGTTTCTGTCTCACAGTCAAGACAGTCAAGAAGACTTACTTCTAATTCCGAGACTTAGTCAGACATGAGCAACATACAACCACGCCTGCAGACATGCCAATGTTAAAATAACCAACTACACGGAGATCTGGAAAATGGGACATTTGTGGAGATAAGATATTGACCAAGAGAAATACTCATAAGTAGTAGCTTCTTAATATCATGCTGCCTGGAACCCCAGAACTACACAAGACGGGACGGACTAGGCAGTGTTGTCAAAACTTAATAAACTTGACTCATAGAATGTTCCAGAATGCAGGAGGTGACCAAGAAGGAATCCACAGTCACGTGGGTAGGTTAAGATCACCCCTGGCCTCTAACTAGGTCAAGAAGATGACAGGAATAGTAGAAAATAAGCCCACAATCAGATTGCTGGCTCCCATGGACCAAAAAAGGAATGTACCAATGCCTTAGGAGTAAGATAAAACTCCCATTTCCTTCTGTGGACATAACAGAGAGAGAGACAGCTGAGAATTCCACCACGGCTGCCAGATGGTCTGCGTACCGACTTGGGGTCAGCAGATAATCTGAACACAGCTCCGTGAGGGGCTTCGAGGATACCCAAGGCCAACTGCTCTTTCTAGGCTTAAAAAGGAGTAAACAAACAAACAAACAACTCTCCCCTCCCCGAGAGATTACAACAAGACAGTACGACCTTCTCTGTGCTCAAGGATAAAGACCCTGAGTTACAATCTCCACATCAAAGAAATCAGAATCTGTGGAGGAGAAACGTGTATTCCTGAGAAAATGCACTGAAGAGGTGTATCATCGGTCTGTTAATCAATCAAAAAATTAGCGACCCTTTCAGGAGAATGTAGTTTCTACATCCCTGCTGATATAAATATATTCCTATTGTTCTATCTGGATGGAGCTATTTAGGGATTTCTGAGTTACGGATGCAGCAG
The DNA here is from genome assembly GCF_003009895.1 of Hyaena hyaena. Classification (NCBI taxonomy): domain Eukaryota; kingdom Metazoa; phylum Chordata; class Mammalia; order Carnivora; family Hyaenidae; genus Hyaena; species Hyaena hyaena. The sequence goes on along the minus strand of NW_024080900.1, from coordinate 1,134,302 downwards.
GCTGACTCCGTAAATCTACCTAACAGTCTTCTCTCAGATGACAGAGCAAATTCCAAAGACAGCAATGAAAATCTTTAGTCTCACAACAAATAGACCAGACCTTTAGAATATCAATCTTGCTGTCTCAGTTCCCCATCTCTAAAATAATTCTTTTAATTCATAGGTCTGTCAGGCCAACAAAATGAGATCAGTATGAAAAGAGGCAAACACGAGAGTTCTGATAAGCCATACGCAGCACGGAAGTATCAAACCATGTGGACTGAAATTCAATTTTTCACCAAGTGTCAGTACCAAGTTCCCAACTCAGGACTCAGAGTAACGTGCTGCCTCTGTCACTGATTCCTGGTCACAAAGCCACCTCTGTGGTTTTACCTTCTGACTGATGATCTGCAGTGGCCTTCCTGTGGAGTCGTGAATCTTACCTTCAAAAATCTCATCTTTGGCTAATAAGACATTTATAACCATCCGTGTGTGCGGCAAAGTTTTTCCCAAACAGCTTCAATGCTATGTAACCAAATGCTCTGAGAATTTATAATGTGCAAGGTTCTGTGACAGAAGCTACAAGTAAAACAAGAACAATAAAAACAATTTAAGTATAGTCCCTGCCCTCAAGGTGCACACAGTAAAGGAGAAAGGGCATGTAAACAAAAGCACGTTCACTTCAAGCATCTGAGGTGAGATGTCCTTCAAGACGTCTGTGCGGAAGCTGGGGCACAGGTAGGAACGGCGGATACCACAGGAGGGGGAGGGTCCAGGAAGGGCTCCACAGAGACGAGCGAGAGGAACCGAATCCTGAAAGATGCACACTTTTCCTCCTGCATGTCGGGGGTGACTGGGAGGGTCTGCTGTGCTGCAGGAAGAAAGGCACAAACTTTTCGCATGGCTGAAGGCCCGCACGGGGTGTGACTGGTCTATCTGGAGCATCACCGACTCGGCCTGGGCTCCACAGCTGGGGAGTTTTCAATTCCCAAAAGCCGGCTTCAAAACAGTTTTTATTTATGCTGCCCAAAATTCAGGTGCAAAAGCCTGACTACACCTCCTTCCAAAGCCCAGGGGCTCTTCCCGGTTCCATGTGCATCATGACCTGCTCTGCTAACTACCTGCAAGACAGATCCGGCCTTGATTACCCGCAACCACACAAGGGAGAACTCCTGGGAAATCCAAATCCAAACGATATAAACAATGTGACAAACAATGTGGAGTTATTAACTCCCTTAACTGAAAACCACTACTACCTCTGCTCAAAGGTAACTGGCCTTGTGTTCAATATTACACATCTTCGTATTTTTTTGAGTCAATAATCTAGCAATAATTTACTCAGGAATCAACCACAGATCTGCCCTTCTGAAATAACAGCCTACTTAATGCATGTAATTTCCCATGTGCCTTCACAGTCAACCGCTGATGATGGGTTACGGGTCAGCCATGCGGAAAGCCCTAAATCTACCCAAACTGCCCCCATTCATAAGAAAGGGGCTTTCTAAACGGTCCTATTGGTTCATTTGGCTCATGTGTAAACACGGGGGCGCATCAGAACCATCTGAAGTCTTATTATAAAAATGGCTTTTTGGGCCCCATCATCACACATTCAGATGTAGCAGATCTGGGGTAGGGCCTAAAAAATCTGCATTTCTAACAAAAATCCCTAGCAATGCTTATGCTACTGGCTGGTGATCACACGCTGGAAAACCAAGGCTCCAGAACAATCCAGTTGCAAGTCAGGCCAGGTCACCCCACATATCAATCACTGTGTCAATAAACAATGTGTAGGGAAATTGTATCTTAAATTGGACAAAAAGATGGCAAGTGGGATTCAGTGCTAAAGACAACCCCTACATGTAGAATGTGATACAAGCACCAAGCTTCAAGCAATGGGGTCAAGAGAAGGTAGTACTGACGTGAGCAACTGCAGGTGAAACCATCCCAACCTGGACATCTCAGGTGAAGGAGCAAGAATTCTGAGTCCAAATCCCTGCTCCCCCTCTTCCTAGCTGTGTTCCTTCATCAGAACGTGGGCCTCAGGAGGCTGAGAAGACCATGTACGGAAGTCACCTAAGTCACCGTGACGGAGGTGCTCTGTAAATGGTAGCTCCGCCTTCCCTTCCTATGCACACCAGGGAGAGAGCTGTCAACACAGGAGTATACACAGAAGATGCAGGAGGAAGCCACACAGCAGAACGTTTATTTGCTTTTGCCAAAATAAACATGGGTCTCTTCTAAAACTACTTATATTTAGGGGCACCTGGGTGGCTCAGTTGGTTAAGTGTCTGCCTTCAGCTCAGGTCATGATCTCGCAGTTTGTGGGTTCAAGCCCCACATCGGGCTCTGTGCTGACAGCTCGGGGCCTGGAGCCTGTTTTGGATTCTGTGTCTCCCTCTGCCTCTCTCCCCCCTGCTCACTCTCGGTCTCTCTCTCCTTCTGTCTGTCTCTCTCAAAATAAATAAATAATACCACCTATAAAGTTTCTCCGTCACCTGTGAAATGTGCTTGTATCACCCCTTTTTATCCTCACTCCCTCCATAGAAGGATGTTGCATGGATGTGTTCTCCCTCAGGCCGCCAAGGCAGCTCCTGCTAAACGGGTCTCGGTCACGGGGGCTGCACCATTGTCCCTGGCCTCACATCCTCCGCAGTCACAACGTCTGGGGCGCCTCTGATGTTCTCAGTCAGTCCACCAGCCCAAGCCCCTCTTCCTCCTTCAGCACAGCCTAACCACTCTCACAGTCCCTCCAGCGCGTGCGTGGTCACGGGGAGGCGGCACGCCTGTCACGCACAGCCCCTGGCGGCCTCCGTCTCCCGCCTCCCTCTCGGTGGGTGTTCTGTGGTTCTATCGGCATCACGCTACCATCGGCCCGGTCAGAGGCTCTCCAGCTGCCCTCCACCGTGTGACACAAAACCCCATCCCCTTACACGAGTGCTGGCCAACGGAACTTTCTGCAGGGACCGCTGTGTGTGACGACCGAGCGCTCTGCAGTGGAGGAACGGAGTCTTTAAGTTTATTCCGCTGACACTACGGAAAACAGCCGCGGGCAGCTGGGGACCACCGTAAGGGCAGCGGCTCGACAAAAAACCATGTCCAGGCGCCCTCCCACGCGACTGTCCTCCCCGTCAAGCCAGACGCCTCACCACCCCTGACAACCCCACACCCCTGCCCTCCGTCAAACACTGCCTCTCCTGCTCTCCGCTCTTCCCCCTCCCCGCAGCCTGCCTAGCCAGGCTCAGAGGCCGCGTCTTTCCGGAAGGCTTCCCAGCCGTTCCCGCCAATACTCCTCCCTCGCTCTGCTGGGAGGCTCGCTGCCTACATAACCCATCCAACACCTCAACAGGTACGGTCTGTGCTGTCACAGTCATGCATCTGAGTCCCTGTGGAGGACGCTCCCCCTCTGAGACCAGACCTGCCATTCACTTCACAGGTGATTTGCAAATCCTCATGGAATGAATTACAAGCACAGGGCCTTACGTCTTGGTCTTCTTTGGACAGCGAGACCTTTCTTCGCTAGACCCACATAGAACTGCTACTCCACACCCTCCTCCTCACAGTTATTCGATGCTGGGGGAGCACCCAGCGACTGCACGGGCATCCTGCAGATAGACCCTGAAAAGTCATGACCGATGTACAGATCTCCATCCACTCTGAGACCGCCTAGGGAGAATAAGAAAATGCCACCCACAAATGCAAGGCCTATTACCTTCAAAGCCAGTTTCTGGAGCCTGCTGAAAAAAGTCCACCAGAAGGAAACTGAAGTCCTTGCTCTGCAAAACCATCAAAAGCCAGATTGAGGAACACTTGACTTCCTTATTTCTTCTGGCACTAGTGACAAAGTGTTGTTATTTCACTATAGTCCTAAGATCTGGCTGGGAAAGGCCACCGGTCAACAAAATATTGGAGCAGACCCATCAGACGCGTATTGTTAAGGCAGAAGCAGGTAATTCATTTAAGAGATCAGAAGGCTTGATAAAGCTCTCTTTGTGGGAGCAAAATGGAACGTAACCACCAGGGAGGGGGCAAAGGCAGATTATATCAACTCCTGTTCTGAGAACTGATAAAATGTGGCCATTACCACATAGGCCCTTTTCCCCTACAAGTGAGCCACCGAGAACATTTAGCTGGGGCAAGCTAAATTCTGTGGCCCTTCAAAATTCTGATTATTTATGCAAACTATACCTATTCAAGAATAAACTGCAGGAACTGGTGAAAATTTTAAAACCTCTTCTTTCCGAGCACATCCTCTCTCGGTGTACTCCCATCTTCTGTAACTGTTGGGGCTTCGAGGCTGCTCTGATTAGCACACACAGAGCATATTGATCGTGGAGCAGAGTCCAATCCTCGCCAAGGCTGGAAACCTAAGTCCAGAGTCAACAAGAATCCAATGTGGTGGTAGGAAATCACCCTGATAAGATATTCCCATGATCTAAATGGTGAAATGGGCTCTGGAGTCAATCTCAGGATTTGACCTCTTTAACCACCAGAGCCGTGCACCCTTACACAAGTCAGTCACTCCTCTGATCCTCACTTCTCTGGCTCTGAAGTGGAAACGTTAATTAAATCTTACATGTGTCTGGTGAGGAAAAACATCGTTATAAGAAACGGTCCCTACCCTAATAGAAATAGTTATAATCGTGGTAGTGTTTGTTTTGTAGTTGTTGTTTTGTTTTTTTTAATTTTGATAGAGTGCGCACCTGACCTGGGGAGAAGGGCAGGGGGAGAGAGGTAGAGAGGGAAGGGCGTGGGGGGAGAATCTGAAGCAGGCTCCACACTCAGTGTGGAGTCTGATGTGGGGCTCAATCCCACGATCCTGGGATCGTGACCTGAGCCGAAATCAAGAGTCGAATGCTCAACCGACTAAGCCACACTGGTGCCCCTGTTCTGTAAATTTTAAATGAAGAGCAGCATCCGGTGACAAAGATGTTCTTTCCTGCGAGGTTCCGCTAGTCTCAGGATGCTTTCGACCCCTTCCAGAAGCAGTAATATGCAACAACATTCGGTAATAAAGAAAAAGGAGAAAGCAAGAAGGACATAATAAACCAGATCTGCTGGGGTTCTGGAAATTTGTTTTGTAAGTGGAATGGCTCTTCCCCTTGCAAATCTAATAAATGCGGATTTTATCCCAAACATATGGCAGGTAATGATAATTACCGCATATACAGCCTTAGAGCATGCCTTGCGGCATAATTTACATCTCACATCTGAGTATCTCTCTGGTTTTAAGAAAGTATTTCCTTTGCAGGGGAGGAAATGCCTTTTGGCTTTCCTGAGGGAGACTGAGAGAGGTGCTCAAGAACACAGAAAATGAATTTATAGTTGAAGAATCTGATATATGCATCCCCAAACTTTCCCTCTTTATGTGTTCTTCTGGCCATTTTAGTTAGCAAATTATCACCCCTATAAAACTTCTCAGTCAGTGTTAGCCACAGCCACCGTTCAGGGGCATCACTAACATGAATACTCAATGGGACGCTTTGGAAACCGGCAAAGAAAATTATTCTAACACAGACAAGCATCACAGAGCTGCCGAAGGTACACTTTACAGGAATATGCCAGGGCCTCAGGCCTCCTCTCACTAGTCTGGGGCTAAGAAGTCACTCATCCTTTTGAGAAAGCCCTAAGTATAAAGGCAGTACCAGATCAAGTAATTCATTGGGATGGTTATTACTGACTTCCCTATATTAAAAGGTACAATACACATTTTATTTTGACACTTTTTCCACTTAAGAGGGATTTCAAGTCTTAACTATATTCTCCGACGTGCCTACCGCCCATAAAGGCATTCTAACCCCCACCTGCCAACCCTAAAAAAGGAACTAAATGCTGTCTTTTCAAATATTCCTCTCTTCTTCTAGTCTTCCCATTGCTATCTTTCCTCTTACTAAAGCCTACTCTCGTGACTTCTCCACTTAGGTACTTTGAGTCTTACGTCTAATGACCTGACCTGCCTTCAGCACATGGGGGAAGTTGATTTAGTTTCTGCTACCTGACTGGATCTATCACGACCCCCGTGAAACGTTAGGCAAGTCCCTCAATCTCTCAGTAGCTCAGTTTCTTCACCCTTCCAGAAGACTGGGCTCAATCACCCCAAAATACAAGGATTCCTATGACTCATCAAACTGCTTCCAGTCCCGACCTCCCCCACAGAGTTCGTTCCCTCATGCGAGCTGGCTGCGGGACACTCACTTGGGTTCCTCATCACCAATTCTCCTCCAGAAAAGTACAGTGATGAGAAAGAGGAAGGGACTTTCTTTGGCACATAAAGTATGGATTAGTCCAGTTCTCCTTATTCTCGACATTTGACCCCCATTGTCTCCTTGTACCCTGCAGAGCTTTAGGCCTGGCCTCATCAGATCTCCTCCAGAAGGAGCCTGGGGCCTGAGATAACAGGCATCCAAAGAGCTTTCCTCCTCCTCCCTCGGAAATTTAAAAATCCTGCTTCCTTTTCAGCTGTTAGTCTGGGGGAGGTTTGTTTACTGTTGCTAATGTCCAGTTGCTCGGTTGCTAGGTCCGATAGGGCTCAGTGTGCGGGGGTGGTGGTAGGGCCTATTCTGTTTGTTTTATAAATACCAACCTTGGCTTCGTGTGCCTGGCTTTTTCTTTTATCATCTGATGGCATCCCTTATCCCCTACCCCTTCTGGGAAAGGCTGTGCTTTTATCTTGACAGTGAGAAGACTCGAGCTAACGGCGCACACGTACTACATTGGTAAAATAAATAAATAAATAAATATATATATATATATATATATATATGCAGTCACACGGTTTGCTGTAAACAAGAGGCTCAGACGAGAAGTCCCCCAAGGATGAGAGAGCATACTTCAGGACGCGAGAGATACAAGCACTATGCCCACAGTGCTTTCTCAATGTGCTAAGTGACTAGGTAAGTCACTTCTCTCAAAGAACATTAGAATAACGTCTAGAATAACACTCTCATATACCTCGCAGGGACAATGCCAATTTCCTTCCAGTTGTAAGGCAAGTTATACACGTACAACAAAGGCATCATTAGTGCATTTATTTCCTTGTGGGCGATACCTCCAGTCACAAAAATGGCATCACTAAACTAAACTATTCACAGCCCACATAAGTTAACTAATAACAAAGCTTGGGAAACAAACGAGCAACTTTCTGAGAAAGACAGCTGTTCTGTCAAAATGAAGCAAATTTTACTGAAATTTTAGGAGTCTCATCGGAATTGTATTTCATTCACTCACTCAACGGACGTTCACTGAGCGTCTACTACATCCCGTGTGGAATGCGCTCGGTCCAGCTTAGACGAGAACTACATTTAAGAGCCGCGTGTGTGTCCACAAGGGCAGAGACGATGCTCTGCTCAAGCTCAGGCCAATTGATTCCCTCCGTGAGCTCTTCGCTGGTCCACCCACATTCAAGGGCGCACCTTGCAGAGAAGGGTGCCCATTTTAGGAAAATCCAATATGCAAAATGCATTTGAGGGGGAAAGTGAACAACTGCACCGTCTTCTTTAAATGCCTGATTCCTGTGGAGCAGATAAACTAAAGTATGCAAAGTTAACACCACCAGAACTAAGGGACTGAAGTTAACATCTCCAATAACCAAGCAAGAGTATGTCATGCGTCCTCCTAACGTGGTGTGCCAAGAAGGGCATCTTTTAAGTAGTAGTCCAGCCCAAATCAGGAGAAAACATCATACAAACCCCAACTGCCGCAAAACAAAGGGCCGAAATGTCAGTATCATGAAAGACAGAGGGCGGAGGGCCTCTTCCTGATTAGGCTAAAGAGACATAAATACAATGTGTAATCCTGGATTCAATCCTGAACTGCGGAGGGGAGGGAAGGGTGGGGAGAGGAGGAGGATGCTCTAAAGGACATTACTGGGATAACTGGAGACATTTGGATATGGGCTTACATTACATAAGAGTATTACATCAGTGTTACAATTCCTGTTTTTGTTAATTGTACTGTGGTTATGAAAGAGAATGTCCTAGTTCTTAGGAAATATACGCTGAAATATTTAGGGGGAATGGGGTAGGATGTCTGCAACTTTCAGACAATTCAAAAACTGTATAATAGAAAGATAAGCAAATGGAACTTAACATTGTTCGTAAGAGATGAGGAAAGACGAAGTATTCTTGTAATCTTTCTGTAAATCTGAACTTAAATGAAACATTAAAAAAATTTTTTTTTAAGCATGTGAAATGGAAGATGAAATGTGGGCTCCTTATAAGGAAAATGACCTTCACTTGTGCAAGTCTCCATCATATTAAGTGCCGTGATATTTGTGTCTTAATGAAACAACCGCATAAAACAGTCTGGTCTACAGAATAAAACGGGTCTGAGAACCACAATTTCCGGGTAAAGCCCTACCTTTTGCATTCACTAAATGAACCATCGTGAGCGTCTGTGTCCTTAGTGTGACTGGGTGACAACGTAGCTTCCTCTACCCTCACTAGATTGCTGTTAGAACCAAATGGCAGAACATATGCAAACGTGCTCTGTAAACCAGAAGGACTATGCTAAACAGAGAGGAAACCACAAAGAGAAAGGACTACTCTTCAACGTTATCGTACCTCCTTTACTTAGGTTCGTAAACAGATTGACAGTAACAAGTAATTTGGAAATATGCTGCTTTTTCTCTCCCAAGGAGCAATTCAGCCATGCAAGAGTATTAAAAACAAGCACATTTTTTATTACACTCTCCTCTGATAAGTGAGAGCCAATTCTGCTTTAAAAAAAATAAAAAGTTCCTCAACTCAAGACTACCCCCATTCACATTGAAAACACGGATCTTAAGTGAGCACAACGTGCTCAAACTCTGTTTCCAAAATACCATGTTTAAACTGCCCAAGAAGCCAGCCTGTCCCGGGCCAGCACCTCCACATTAGGGCGAGTCCTGAAGCCCCGAGGGCTCTGACCCGATCCCTAAGGTGTTCAGGGCACACCCGGAGATAGTGCTGGGCTGGGGAGCGGGGGTGGAGGAGTGAGGGCCAGGGACTCAGCCGTTTGCAGGACCTCCTCCCCTCCTCAGGCAGGCCTCTCCCTCCTCTCCTCCCCCAGAAGGAAAGATTGTGCCCACACCCTCTTGGTTGTCTCCAAGCCTCAGCGTCGGTCCTTTCTGTTCCTCAAATTGGTCGAGCGAGCCTTCGCTTTGCTGCCCGCACACCTGCTCCCCGGGGCCAGAACGCGGTGCCAACGTCTCCGTGCGGCCAGCTCCTTCCGGTCACTCAGGTCTCGCTGGTGACAGCACGTCCCTCACGGGCCCTCCCTGACTGCGCAAACCAAATCAGCCCCTCGGCGGCCACCATCCCAGCTCCTTGTTGTATTTATTTCTGTAAAGCTCTTCCTCCTGATGCATCTTCCTGCTATGCGCACTAAGTACCTTGAGAGCAGGCACCTGTGTGCTCGTTCATGGCTGAATCTGCAGCCACCAGAACGGAGCCTGGAACAGTGCAGGTGGCCGTAACGGAAGAACGAATTCCCAGCTCCATGTCTACCTCCATGCCCGCATGTCTGGCGGTCAACGAAACGCCCTTCGACTCATCCAGAGAACAAGCTCAGGGGCCCTTTCTTTTCCACATTTGGCCATGGCATCGGCTGTCACTCCTGCCCTAGTCCTCAGTCAACCGCCCTTCTCTCTCACTCTCCACATCACCTGGTCCTGCCGCTTCTTTCAAATTACTTCTTGCATTTGACATGGCTTCTGTTTTTACTCCCACGGAACCCTCTAGGCCCTCGTGAGCTAGAAGGACATTCCTCTACCTGTCAAAGTCTACACCACTTCAATCTTTATAAATTCACCTGGCAAGAATCAATGCCCCTGTGGAGGCCTAGTGGCACTAGGGGGATCACGGAGCTGACAGACCAGAAAACCCAGACGCGGTCGCGTCAAGCACCTGGTCTCTCCAGTTTCAGGTCACTGTCTTCACCTTCCACTGTGCCCACTTCAACAAAAATGAATCTGTAAACAGCTTCCTGCAGGGGCGCCTGGGTGGCTCAGTCAGTTAAGCATCCAACTTTGGATTTGGGCTCAGGTCATGATCTCACAGTTCATGGAATCGAGCCCCACACTGGGCTCTGCAATGACAGCATAGAGCTTCCTTGGGCTTCTCTCCCTCCCTCTCCCCCACTTGCACGCTCTCACTCTGTCTCAAAATAAATAAAGAACCACTAAAAATTTTTAAATAAAATCGGGGCACCTGGGTGACTTAGTCGGTTAAGCGGCCAACTTCAACTCAGGTCATGATCTCACAGTTTGTGAGTTCGAACCTCACGTTGGGCTCTGTGCTGACAGCTCAGACAGAGCCTGGAGGCTGCTTCAGATTCTGTGTCACTCTCTGTTTCTCCCGCTTGTTCTCTGTCTCTTTGTCTTTGTCTTTGTCTCTGTCCCTCTCTGTCTCTCTCTCTCAAAAATAGATTAAAAAATTTTTTTTTAATTTTTTAAAAAAATAAACAGCTTCATGCAAACATTCACCAGGACTGCCACCTGCACAGGGTGGAAACTTCCTCACATGTGTAACAACTGCAACTCATTCTGAACACATCTTCATAAGAATGATTAAAATATTTTATGGAATCCAGCTAATTTTACTTCATTTACATATAAAAGTTCTTCTCAGGATCCAGTGTTTTTGTCTTACTTATGAGCAGTTTTCTCTCTTCTGCTGATGATACATACCTGTGGGAGATCCCAAATATAAACTAAAAGAAAAACTTCAACATACTCGTTCTGTTCGTTTCCCTCTTTCTCTAGAAAGAGAACTGACCTTCTCCAATGGACTGTCACGTAACAGTTCCTTCTCTTTACCAGAATGGCAGAAATCCCTATGACCTGACTTAGTTCATGGAAAACCAAGGATACGCGGTCACTCTCCTCTTAAAAAATGGGTAACACCAAGGGCTACAGGTGTACTGATGCATAGGGGCACATGTACCCCAAAGTTCACAGCAGCCCTCTCAACAATAGCCAAATCATGGAAAGAGCCAACATGTCCATCATCTGACGAATGGATCAAGAAGACATGGTTTATCTATACCATGGAATACTACATGGCAATGAGAAAGAATGAAATCTGGCCATTTGTAGCAATGTGGATGGAACTCAAGGGTGTTATGCTAAGTGAAGTCAGGCAGAGGACAGATACCACATGTTTTCACTTATAAGTGGAACAGGAGGAACTTAACAGAGGACCACGGGGGAGAGGAAGGGGAAAAAAATAGTGGGAGAGAGCAAGGGAGGCAAACCATGACAGCCTCTTGAATGCCGAGAACAAACTGAGGGCTGATGGGGGTGGGGGAGAGGGGAAGGGGGGTGATGGGCATGGAGGAGGGCACTTGTGCGGATGAGCACCGGGTGTTATACGGAAACCAACTCAACAATAAACTATAAAAGAAAATAAAAATAAAAAATGAGTAACAAATTGCCCTGAACTAGTCTTGCTGACAGAATACTTGAAATGTGAAGCTTAAAATAACCTTCTTCAGTAGGACCTACCCGACTAAACACATAATCATATACAAAGGACTTGCTTTATTAAGATACTCCTTAGAATAGATTTCTAAAGAGCCTTGCTTTCCTAAAAGAATGAAGCTTTTTTTAAGCCTAACAAGCTTTACAGTGGTTTCTACTACTGAGCCCCAAAATACAGATTTAAATAACAATTTTACCACCGATGAGCTGTGCTGCCTCATCAGATCATCTTCAGAACTTATGGCCTCGCTCTACAATAGAGAGGCTGAAGCACATACGGAACCTACCGTCCTTATTTACTCTAAACGTCTCAGATTCTCAGATTCCATGATGGCAAAAATCCAAACACTTCTAACTGATCTCTTTTTTTACAGCCTTATTTTTTTGAGACAGACAGACAGGGTGTGCATGTACACGAGGGAGGGGCAGAGAGAGACGGAGAGAGAATCCCAAGTAGGCTCTGCACTGTCAGCACAGAGCCCAATGTGGAGCTCGATCTCACAAACTGTGAGACCATGACCTGAGATGAAATCAAGAGCCACCCAGGTGCCCCCTAACTGATCTCTCTGCAGCTCCTCTCTCCCGAAATTATCCTTCAGGATACTGCTAATTAATTTTTCCAAACTACCACTGGGTTCATTTCCTATTGCAGTTACAACAAATTACCTCAAACTCTGAGGCTTATAACAACACAGATTTATTGTCTCACACGTCTGGAGGCCAGGCGTCTGGAACAACTTTCATGGGGCTGCATTCACTGAGGAAGCTCTGAGGAAAAACTGTTTCCTGGCTTTTTCAAGTTTCCAGAGGCTGCCTTCCTTGGTTTGTGGCCCTTTCCTCCTCCTTCAAGCCCAGTAGTGTGCCATCTACAAATCCCTTTGACTCACGATTCTCCTCTCTCACTCATAAGGACCCTGTGTTTACACTGGACTACCTGGATAATTCAGGAGAAGCTTGCATCTCAGGACTCTGAACTTAATCAAATCTGTGTAGTCCTTTTTGCCATGTAAGGTAAATACTCACAGGTTCCGGGGATAAAGTCACGGACGCATGTGGGAACCATTGTTCTGCCTATCACAACTACGAGTAACATCAGCCCCCTAAATCAAAAATCTGCAGTGGCCACACTGCAAACTCCTCAACAAACTCCTCAACAAAACACTAGCAAACCAAATACAACAACACAGGAGAAGTATTATACACCACAACGAGTCCTGAGACTTATCCCAGGAATGCAAAGTTGGCTTAACATTCAAAACCAATCAATCTAATACACTACACTAATGTAATGAAAGAAAAGAAAAAAACCCACATGATCATCTCACAGATACAGAAAAACACATTCGACAAAATGCAATGCTTTTTCAAAACACAATAATCAAACTAGGGAACGGAAAAGAATTTCTTCAACTTGATAAAGGCAACTGAAAACTCCACAGCTAAGAACACCATACCTAATCAATGGTGAAAGTCTGAATATTTTCCCTGTAAGATCAGAAACAAAGCCAGGATGTCTGCTCTCACAAGTTCTACTCATCACTATACTGGAAGTTTTTACTCAGGGCGATTAGGCAAGAAAACCAGAAGGCATTCAGATTGGAAAGCAAGAAAATCTCATCTGTGTTTTCAGATGACATGATCTGTATACAGAAGAATCTCAGGGATCCACTAAAAAACTATTAACCAATAAACAGGTTCAGAGAGGTTGTAAGATCAATATACAAATGCCAACTGTATTTCTATACACTAGCAGTGAACAATCTGAAAACAAAATTGAGAAAACAATTTATAATAACATCAAAAAGAATTAAAATACTTAGAAACACATTTCAAAAAAGTACAAAGTTTGTACACTGAAAACAAGAAATCATTGTTAAAAGAAATTAAAAGCTGCACAGCAAAGGAAACAACCCACAAAACTAATAGGCAATCGACGGAATGGGAAAAGATAGTTGCAAATGACATATCAGATAAAGGGTTAATATCCAGAATCTATAAGGAACTCACCAAACTCCACGCCCGAAAAACAAACAACCCAGTGAAGAAATGGGCAGAAGATATGAACAGACACTTCTCCAAAGAGGACATCCAGATGGCCAACAGACACATGAAACGATGCTCAGCATCCCTCCTCATCAGGGAAATACAAATCAAAACCACACTGAGATACCACCTCACGCCAGTCAGAGTGGCTAAAATGAGCAAATCAGAGAACTCGAGACGCTGGCGAGGATGTGGAGAAACGGGCACCCTCCTACACTGTTGGGAATGTAAACTGGTGCGGCCCCTCTGGAAAAGTGTGGAGGTTCCTCAGAAAACTAACAATAGAACTCCCCTATGACCCAGCAATAGCACTGCTAGGAATTTACCCAAGGGATACAGAAATGCTGAGGCATAGGAGCACATGGACCCCAATGTTCATAGCAGCACTCTCCACAATAGCTAAAACATGGAAAGAGCCTAAGTGTCCATCAACGGATGAATGGATCAAGAAGATGTGGTATCTATACCATGGAATACTACATGGCAATGAGAAACAATGAAATCTGGCCATGTGTAGCAACATGGATGGACCTTGAGGGTGTTATGCTTAGCAAAATAAGTCAGGCAGAGGAGGACAAATATCACATGTTTGCACGTATAGGAGGATTAGGAGGAACTTAACTGAGGACCATGGGGGAGAAGAAGGGGGGAAATGGTGGGGGAGAGAGAGAGAGGCAAACCATGAGAGACTCTTGAATGCTGAGAAACAAACTGAGGACTGATGGATGTGGGGGGGTGGGGGGAGATGGGCATGGAGGAGGGCACTTGTGGGGATGAGCACTGGGTGTTATATGGAAACCAATTTGACAATAAACTATTTGTAAAAAAATAAATAAAAGAAATTAAAAGATGACCTAAAGGCGTGGAAGAAAATTTACAGTCCAGAAATAATTCCCTACATATATGATTAATTTTAACAAGGGCGCCCAAGAAAATTCAGTGTGAAAAGAACCGTCTTTTCAACAAATGGTGCTGGGAAGTCAGGTGTCCGCATGTCATAGAATAAAGCTGGAAGCCTCCCTTCCAGCATACCAAAAAATGTACTCTAGAACCTTAGGTAAGGACTTAAACTCTAAGACCCCTAGAGGAAAGCGCAGGAGTCTATTTTTTGTGACCCTGAGTTACTTAGAGCCTTCTTAGATACGATAACAAAAGCACGAGCAGTAAAGGAAATGATAGGTAAGTTGGACATCATCAAAATTAAAGTTTTTTGCTTCAAAGGGTACCATCAACAAAATGAAATGATAACCCTTACAACAGGAGAAAGTTTTTGCAAATTATGTATCTGATAAGGGACGTGACTCCAAAATACATAAAGAACACTTAAAACTCAATAATAATTATAAACAAAGCAATTTAAAAATAAGCCAGGAATCTGAATAGGCATTTCTTCCAAGATACATCAATGTCCAACAGTACCTGACAAGATGCTCACAATCATTAACCATTAGGGAATTGCAAACCAAAATCACAACAAGTTACCATTTTGCCCCCATGAGGATGACAATGGTCCAGAAGTCAGATTATCAGCAAGTTTTGCAAGAACATGGAGACAGGGAGAATCTCAACACTGATGGTGAGAGGGGACAGTGTGCAGCCACTGTGGAAACAGTGTGGCAATTCCCCAAAATATTAAACAGAGAGTTGGTATATAACCAAGGAGTTGTACTCTTTTTTTTTTAAGGTTTTATTTTTTAAGTAATCTTTACACCCAGCGTGAGACTTGAACTCACAACCCTGAGATCGAGAGTCACATGCTCCACCGACTAAGCCAGTCAGGTGCCCCCAACAAGTACTAACCCAAGAAAAATGGAAACATAGGCCTACGGAAAACTGCTGCTGACAGTATCAGTATTTGTTATATCCAAAAAGTAGAAACAAGCCAATTGTCCATCAACTGATAAATGGATAAATTAGACGTGGTAAAGCCACACAACAGGTATTATTCATCAACAGAAATGAACAAAGTACTGATACTTGCTCTAACCTGTACCTTAAATACATTCTGCTACATGGAAGAAGCCAGTCACAAAAGACCACATGTTAGGACTCCATTTATACAAAATTTCTACAGTGAGTAAACCCATAAAGACAGAAAGCGTATAAGGGGTTGCCAGGGCTGAAAGGCGGGGAACAGTGAGTAACTACTAATAGGCACAGCGTTTCTTTCTGGGCTGATGAAAATGTTCTTAAGGTAGATGGCGATTATGATTACACAACTGTGAATATACTAAAAACCACTGAATCGTATACTTTAAATGTGTGAGTTTTATGAGGTGTGAATTATATCTCAATAAAAGCTGTCCAAGGTATTCGCTTCATGTGCAAACCCACTGTTGAACATAATAAATTTTCAAGAAGTCTGGAGAGAAAATAAATACATAAAATACCTTCTAAGAAATGCATATATTTTTCTTTATTTGTTACATTTAACATAAAAAGCATCTATGCAGAAGAGTGATCCCAGGAATGTTCTATCCTAGAGAGGTATAGGACTATTACTAACACAGCATGATTTAAAATAAACAAATCATAAAATGAACAGCAGATTTCAAATAAACACCATCGAAGGCTCAGTGGTCTCCACATCTTTGCCTTCAGGAATGACTTCAATAACCTTTTCAGATTCGCCTCTCTACCCCTCAACACAAGTTCAGCTGGGCTACACTTTCCCCTGCCCACCCCCCACCATTCACTGAGTGCCCTGCTCACCCCTCTACCACCTATACTTCTGAGGACTTTCCACCCAACCAAATGCTTCTTCATCTTTGAGGTCCTGTCTCATCAAAGAAATTTTCCTCACTCTCTCCAGACCATACCAACCCAATATCCACTGACCTCTGACAGGCTGAACTGTCCACACCTCTAAAGGGACTCCTCACCACCCGTGTTCAGCTAATGCTCTCTCAGAATAATTTTTTTAAAAAAGAGACAGAGAGAGAAAGAGAGAGAGAGTCACCAGCCTTGATTCATTGATTTATCCATGTCATCTGATAGTTCCCTCACTTTGGGGAGATGACAGATCAGTTTTCACCCAGAGCCCTAAAGTAAAGGGCAGGCACGCTTGCCAATGACAGAGCGCCATCTAGTTGCAACACTGGGAAACTCTCCGAGGCCTCAGGAAGACCACACCACTCTTACGTGCTCAAGGAGAAAATAAGAGGCCATAGTATCGTTCTGCAGGGCAATGCAGTGTGTGATAAGTGCATCTTATCACCTGACCAGTGTACCTCACATCTTACAGGTATTATTTGCCAGCTCGGTGCCACTCATGCGTGGGTCCGTTAGTGTTCACCAAATCAAATTCAATTTGTGAAGTACACTACTTGGACAGATGGCTAAAAATTCCTGGGATCATCACATGGGAGCAGTTTTGAGTTTTCTTATAACAAATAGAAAGCACAGATGAGTGCAAAATGACAAGAAACCTCGCGATTTACTCACATATAATGGAGCTTGCTGTGGATTAAGTTTCATGACCCAGGACACTGAAACAGAAAAGGGAAAAATAAATGAGAATAAAATTAAAAGTTATCACCCAAAGAATAAAAGCTACAAACACTAGGTGTCGAGTATGGCTATATGAACATGATGCTACGATGCTCCTTAGAGGTTTGGGAAGGCCAGAAGGTCAAGGGTTGCAAATGTCTTATAGCCCAGAGTTAATCTCTTTAACTGAGGAGAAAGACTTTGAAAACTAAAGACAAAAAAGGCTTCACTGTCCTAGGAGAATTTTCAACAACCAACAGGATATTAAATGCAGTTACCAGAGCGAAAACAGTGCATATTCAGTTATACTTTTACATAATCCCCCAAATTTCACAAAGTGCTGCTTGGCCAGAGTCTCTTCTCACCAGGGAACGTGGAGGGAGGGGCAGCAGAGGTCCAGAGAGTTCTCCTCTCAGCCCTCGAGAAAGGAGGCTAGGCTGGCTTCCACAAACTATAAGTTCTTACCCTCCTCAAAATTAACAGCTGGTTTCCCTAATGTTTTCTTCACTAAATGAATTCATACAAAAATCTCAGGAAGAATTTTACAGAAGACTTCTGGGCTTGTCAATACATTTCCCGAATGTTAAGAAAAGCATGCTCTGTAAAGTTTAACTTGGTGATTTGACCAGAAGCTTCACACTGAAATATCACGGTCCATAATTTCAGGATGGCAGGCCCTTCGCCAAACAGCCTAAACTTGAGCATAAGCTGATCCTGTCTTCACAGAAGTCAGAGGGGCCGACCCAAGGGATTTGATTACAATTTGATCTAAGGAAGCTTCTTACTCCTAGAAAATGGATTAAATTAAGGCACACAAACTAACTGACCAGTGGCATAAACAACAGTAGAGAAATGTCATTCACATGTGCAAAAAATAGATAAAATCACATGTGTTCTACCAGATTACAAACAGCTCACTACCACTGAACTAAAACCCAAACAGCATAAACAGCAGGTTATCAATGACTAAATGTTTAGAAAGAGCAATGAATGCCTTAGCAACCACACAGAACTTAAATAACAGAATCCTGTCAATATTAAAGTCCGCATACATCTACCAGTGTGGCCAGGCTGTGTAAGTCCGAGATCGAGGCTCACCCAAAAAGCAGTTAACACACACTTAGGAGGAAAAAAACAAAAACCAAAACTGTAATCAGGCTCCTAAACCCAAACATGTCCAAACCACTTGCAAGTTATGGGCTTTTCAGCGTGTTTTGTCTACAGCGGGGGGGCTCCCGCCACTCTGACCACCTCCACATCCACCCCTGTTCCTTCTCTGGCCCAGCCCCAGGCTGTAAGACACCTGCTCTACACACTTTCCTTCCTTCCTCTCTTCATTTAATAGTTTTGTGTCCACAGGTGCCAAAATTACCTGCAAAAATCCACAATGAAAAACCAAGCTTGAGAAATGTAGCAATAACTCTTTTTGTAGAAAAATAAAGTCAGTTTCCAGCCCATGAAATTCAAATAGCAAGCATGGATGGAAAAGACTGAAGCAGTTGAGTATGTTTCTCGATGCATTCAATACCCATTTAATTTAAAATGAAGTTCACTGTGCTCAGGAGCCTTTTAATCAGATTTCCAGGTCCTGCCCAGACTTGCCCGGGACAGAAGGCCAAAAGAACCTATAACGTTATAGACCACTCGGCCTTACCTAACTTCTGACATGTTCCTGTCAAGAAGTATCCGCGGAAACTGAAACAAGACCTCACCCTTGGGTGATCCGCAGCAACTGGAGGAATCTGGGGAGACCCGCTAGTGACTTACCAGCCCTCCGATCTGTCTCCATACGCCAAGAAACTTAGGTCAACTCTGTTTGCAAAGACCACAGACCTCAGCCGCCCGAGCGGCTCCCACTGCACCAGGGTGGAGGCGCCGGGGGGCACCCACGCGGCTGCAAGGAGGGCTGATGTCACCTCAGCTGTTTGGTGCTATCAACTCGGCGGAACCCATGCAAGTTGTTCTGATATGAGGATTAAAGAGGAATGACAAAGTGTCTGTCCCTCACACTGGTCAAAGGGACAGGCCATTGTTATGCTGGCAACAGAGGCTGTTGCAAGAATAAATCTGTCAGAAGTCATCAAGGCAATGACCCCAGAGGCAACAGATTTGTAAATTCAGATTGCTTTAAGCTTCTTCAGTGCTGACACACAAGAGGAAAGGCAGGACTAATATTTATAGAGCTAGAGAGAGCTCTATAAATGAATTGAATATAAATTCAATATCACACTTAATCCCCATAAAAGGAAATTATTTCACCCGTTTCATTGGTTAAAAAGAAGGGAGTCTTTCAATGATTATTTATCACCAACTTGAAGAAGTGAGAGAGCCCATCAGATGCCCAAACATGTACTTCCCCCCTTATCATGAGAGGACCTCCTGAATGACCTCAATCCACAAACTGACTCATCCCCCATCTAGCCCCCATTCTACACACACTATAGACTCCCCTTGACTTTGTTAATTCAACTATCACTGTGCATCTATAATGTGCCAGGCATGGTACTCCCCGAGGCACTAAGGGCACAGAAGGAATAAAGACAAAACTCCCAACCTTCAAAGAGGTTATTCTAGGAGTAGCACATATACATACAACATTAAAATAAATGGTTTTCAAATAGTGATAAGTTCCATGGAGAAAAATAAAGAGAAGAGGGAACAGGAAATGAAGGGGAGGGTCTTGTTTTACTGAGGGAAGGACTTCTGAGGTGATATTTACCCCCCAAAAATGAAGAGATTAAGAGGGATGCCTGGGTGGCTCAGTCAGTTAAGCATCCGACTTCCAGGCAGGTCATGATCTCGCAGTCTGTGAGTTCGAGTCCTGCCTCTGGCTCTGTGCTGACAGCTCAGAGCCTGGAGCCTACTTTGGATTCTGTGTGTGTGTCTCTCTCTGTACCTCCCCCATTCATCCTCGGTCTTTCTCTCTCTCAAAAATAAATTAAAAAAAAAAAAAAGAGAGAGAGAGAGAGATTAAGAAGGCATGTAATAGAGGTAACAGGTAGAAGGTGTTCCAAACTCTCAAACTGGCCCCAAAACTGAGAAGTCAGAGTTCTGCTGGTAAACCATCAGAAAACTTGCTACCTATAACGCACAGCTTACTCTACACAGTAAGTAAGCTTACTCTACTTGAGAACTGTGTTCTAAAAGATGGAGCGTTCTGCAGGAAGGTGGTCTTTGAATCAGAGTAAACACACTTAACACCCAAATGTACCCCCTAAGGCCAACTGAATGTCTTTGTTCTGTCGATGGGATCTTTGATCAAGCCTTCCCTAAAGGAAAATCAAAGAAACACCCTATGTCCACCAATGATTTCATCAAGGAATTTTAAGAGGGAAAACCCTACAATTTCCTTCTTACCCAGGTACCAGTGAATGGCTTTGACCAAGTCCAAGTCTCCCTGGGCCGCTTTCACTTACTGCAAGTACCACACGTGACAGGCACAGGGGGATGGGCTGTAGAGGACGAGTGCATGCGATCCAAAGGACGAGGAAATGGACACAGCGAAACGCAAACGCCTAAATAAGATGTGATGTCAAGCACGTTCCCCGAATCTGCCCCTCAGCAGCAGCCAGCTAGAATCCGGGGCCATGCATGCAGGGGGTGAGAAACAGAAACCAGCTAAGTAAGTACTCTCGGCCTCACCTTTTCCGTGTTACTTCCAAATGCTGACAGAAAAGAAATGGAATAGTTGGCTGTCGTATAAAAGTATAAAAAAGTAACACATTCACTTTGTGCCAAAACAAGACCCGTCCAATCTGAATGCAACGGTCTCTGACGGAAGTCCCGCCCTCCTACGATTCTGCAACTCTCGGAGTGCTGCCGGATAGACCAGCACACACTGGGCCTACAGCCTCCTCCTGCACTTCAGAACAAACCATCACCAGCCTTTCAGGGCACACACCATCATCAGAATGTATCGGCGCTCGATGCACAGGGCTTACAACAGGTTAACAGTGGCACACGTTCTACACCACCTGCAAGGATTATGAAGACACTCCATCACTATAAAGGATCACGTGGAAACTCGGGCATGAAGTGATATGGCTGTTTGATGGATCTGTGGGGGAGGGGGTAGTGAGGGACAGAAAGCCCTTACATCGATCAGTGTGCCTGAGCAAATGAATGCAAAACTCGAGAAGCTGCAAAAACAGTGCACATTCTAATAATAACTGGTGTCCACAGCAGGGGCTGGCACACATTTTCTGGAAAGGGCTAGATGGTAAAGATTTCAGGCTCTGAATGACTTCTTTCACTTAGTGTAACACCCTTCAGTTCCATCCACGTTGCTGCAAATGGCAAAATTGCGTTCTTTTTCACTGTCAAGTAATATTCCACTGTATATATAAACCACATCTTCTTTACTCATTCATCAGTTGATGAACATGTAGACTCTTACCATAATTTGGCTGTTGCTGATAACACTGCTATAAATACTGGGATACCTGTGCCCCTATGAATCAGTACTCCTGTCTCCTTTGGATAAATTCCTAGTAGTGCTGTTGCTGGTCAGAGAAAGACAGATATCATATGTTCTCACTCATATGTGAAATTTGAGAAACTTAACAGAAGACCATGGGGGAAGGGTAGTTATAAACTGGGAGGGAATCAAACCATAAGAGACTTAAATACAGAGAACAAAGTGAGGGTTGATGGGGAAAGGGGGTCGAGGGGGAGAAGAAGATGGATGATGGGCACTGAGGAGGGCACGTGGTGGGATGAGCACTGGGTGTTGTATGTAAGTGATGAATCATGGGAATCTACTCCTGAAGCCAAGAGCACACTGTATACACTGTATATTAGCTAACTTGACAATAAACTATATGTATTTAAAAAAATTTATTTTCAGGCTTTGCAGGTCATATGGTCTCCGGTGCAACGAGTAAACGAAGAGGGGTAGCCATGTTCCAATAAAACTCTATTTACCAAAAGAGGCAGTGGACTAGATTCAGCCGGTGTGCCATAGGGTGCCATTCCTGAACAAAAACTGATACCTCTTAATATGCCAGAGAAGAGGGGTGCCCCATTCAACAGCTCGCTCTGTCTCAAAGATATTTTCAGCTAAAAAGACTTCTCAGTAAAGTCATACAGTGCTGTACAATATCCTCTAGACCAGCAATCAGATTACGTGGCCAGGCATCCCTAGCTCTCTATGGAGTAACTGTATGACCTTGAGGAAGTCACTGGACCTGTCTGACCTCAGTCTCTCCATGTGCAGTGAGAGGTTAAGAATTCCTGCCTACACTATCGCGTTGGTGGAAGAATTAAAAGAGAATGAATCCAAGCGAAGTGCTGAAGCACACTGCCAGGCACGGGTCTTTCTGCAGTTCCTGGGTCTCCATGCAGACTACCAAGGAAAACACCTGGAAAACCATAAATGGTCAAAATAAAAGGCATCAGGTATCCAGAGATACATTTGTGTAAAAACACACTGGTGGGTAAATCACAACTCTAAGATATAACAAAATAACCCCAGAAAGCAATCTGGAGGAACAAATAACAAAATGTTAAATGCACGTATTTCTGGGAATTAACAGGGAATTTTCATTCCTAAATTATGTTTCTTAATCATAACTATTCAGATAATTAATAGATACTACTTTTATAAACAGAAGGAAGACATCAAACACATCTGTTTTAAGTCCCCTGTTTTTCAATGTGTCACAACTCACCTGGAAATAAGTAAAAAGACGTTTTTCCTAAATGTGCAAACTGAAGAAATCCATAATCTTTAGTAAAGATCCCTAGACATGATGAAAGAAAAGCAATTAAAATAAGAAAGCCCACACCTATAGGTATGTAAATATAAATCATACTCCTTATTCTTTAGCCAGATCCATACATTACACTAGAGAAGCCTTTAACCGGTGTTCCACTTTTAGCAAAGTGTCCCTGAAGAGGAGGGGGGGGATAAAAAAAATCAGAGGCCCAACACCCATCAGGAATTATACCACGACCTGCAAACACTCCCTGAATCTGTCAGCTTCTTGACTTCGGGCCATTTCCTAAGCGCCAGCTGTCCAGGTCTGCCGAACCTATCACTCCAGTTGACATAGGTTTTGTCATTCACAACAGCGAAGCTTCCAAATCCACAAGAAAAGATGTGCAAACCACCTCCACAACGGACCTCGGCCCCAGAAGGAGGAGGGCAGCTGTCTGAGACTCAGCCAAGTGCAGAGAGAGGCTGTGCACCTGCAGGGTGCCTCCCTGGCAGAACATGCCTTCAAATGAGTCTCCATGGCCAGGCACCCCGCTCAAACTGGGCTGCAGCAACTCCTTTGAAACCCACAAAAACTTGGGGTGACAGTCAACATGGAAATGACAGTGCATACTCTGGATTCTTGTAAAGCAGTCAGTGCCCTTACTCTTCAAGGAAAGTAACAGAATCCGAAGACTCTTTCCTTCATTCCTAAGGAGTCTGGGCTGGGGGCTGTAAATGTGTTATGCTCTGGGGTGGGAGCAGGGAATTCTGAAGAGCAGAGCAGCAGAGTATAAAGAGCGAACGGGCGTTTCCTGTTGTGGACGTCAAGTTCTACAAAGTATATATGTCAGTGACTAGAGGTCCCAAATAGATTTCTTGAATAAGAGGCTGAGGAAATCTTCCAGGAGCCTGTCTTCTTCTGTTGAAAGGTGCATTCATTAAGAATTGAGCAGTTGGCTTTAAGCACCGATTCTCAAACCTTAGCACACATGAGCATTAGTTGGAGGCCTTGCTAAAGAGCACAGATTCTTGCTTGCCCCCCACCCCCCCGCCATCTTCTTCCAGCAGCAGTGACTCCAAACCAGGACACCGGACCTGGTGATGTTGCTGCTTCTGGATCACGGCCCACGCTCTGGGACGCCACAGTGCTGAGACCCACAGCACATGTCCGATTCTCCTGGGGCACAGCCAGGCCTGTTTCCCACTGTCACATGGCACGGTGCTCTAAACACCACCAAGAAACAAGTGAAGCGCTGGCCACAGCTGAGGGGTGAGGGGAAGGGGACCGCGGCAGGGAGGACATGGTAAGAATCAAGAGTCCAACACGCGGCAACACTCAGGGTGAAACAAAAGGGCACAGCAGATTCAAACAAAAACCAAAACAAAAACACCAACACCCACACTCACGCTGTAATTATTTATCAGTGCCAGATTATCCACTAGGCAAAATGATCCTGAACTTGGGGCAAAGATACAGACACGAATAACCAAAGTGATTTACATGGAACAAGAAACAAATCAGAACGCTTACCAAAATAATTAAATAATGAAAGAAATTTCTTTTTTGAGAGAGAGAGAGAAAGAGAGAGAGAGAAAGAGAGAGAGCGCGCGCACTCAATCGGGGGACAGGCAGAGGAGAGGGAGGGAGACACAGAATCTGAAGCAGCTCTCTGAGCTGTCAGCACAGAGCCCGATGTGGGGCTCGAACCCATGAACTGCAAGATCATGACCTGAGCTGAAGTCAGACATTGAACCGACTGAGCCTCCCACTTCTACTCAGAGTTTACTTTGAAATTCATATGGGAGAGAACACCATAACTTCAGTACTTAGGGCCTCCCTTTCATTACATATGTTTAGAATAACTGCCCACCACAAAGACTCAATGATGGCAGATAATCTCTTGATGTTTCTGAGCCCCTGAAATACTCCATGTAGAATGAGCTGCTGAGCTTCAGAGATAAAATACATGACCCTACCAATTTAGTTAAGGGGCAAATAGCTGTAAAGGGATCATTACGTTGGAGTATTTATAAGAAGTGCAATAATAAAAAATGTTACGAGGGACAGGGAAAAAGAAGCCCCGACACAGCTTTCGGGAGGAGGTCAACCCCGAAGCAAGTTTCACCCAGTGGACAGAGGAGGAGCGCGTATTGGACAAGACAGCGCAGTGAGCTGCTGGGAGGGATCAGAGTGAGAAGTGCCAGCGGGGGGTGGGGGAGAGGATGCAGGAGAGGCGCCCGTGGAAATCTGCCGGCCTCAAAGATGCTTGGCCTCAGAAGCCACGGAAGGCAGACGGAAGAAAATACACAGCCGCCACCACACTGCTCTACCCTAAAGACCTTATAGCCTTACAACAGCAATGGCATCCACCAAGTCTCCCTACACCTTTCTTTTTCTTACCCCCCCCCCTTTTTTTTTTATGTGCAGCTCAAACATCTCTTCTTTCACAACCGCAGGCTCCAAGAGTCACAAAAAGGCAGCACTGGAAGAAGTCTGTAATCACAGAACTTAAACCCAGACCCGGTAAGTACGCGGTATGGGTCACAGGCAGTGAGGCCAGGCCAGCCTCCCACCACAGCCTCCTCGAGGTGCAGCGTGCGAAAGCGGGCTTCCCGATCAACGTCCATGGGCCCTGGAGTCCGCACCCGAAACCCTAGCAGAATCCTGTCGGCTGCAGGGCTTTCTAGTTAGAAGAGGGTCTCCAAAGCAGCCCGCCTCACCCTCCTTCCCTGCTTGGGAGCCCCTGCCAGCCTACCTGCCTCAGCCTGCACACCTTATCACCTTGAGAAAATCTCTCCATGCTCCACCTGCTCCTCTGACTCACCCTTCCTAAAATACTACTTTCATTCTGCACCTCACGCTCTGCTTATAGGGAAGTAAGCAACCCTTTAGAAAGGTTCCTTTGAGGCACCGACCTCTTTTCCTCAGGGTGATCTGCCCTGACTCGAGAAACTAATAAATACTTTTATTCATTCAAAAGAAAATGTGATCACAGTTTTGGGGACACATTTAAAGCCTCTTAATGATTCTAGAGCTTCCAACCTCCAGGGCATTGGGGTGGAGCCCTGCACCCTGGGGCTCATTGGCTCATCATGATGCTCATTAACAGACACACATGGACAGCCTGGGGCCAGCAGGGGCCAGCAAGGAGATTATGCTCACGACCTTTCCTCTGCTAAAATAAACAAACAAACCAATATCATGTTTATTTTACACATTCTCTGTAAGCCAATTTGATGAATAATGAAGAGATGACTGCTAGATTGAAGGCAACCTGCTAGCATTTAGGAATTCATTAACAACCCCTCTCAGAATGTAAGGATAAAATTGAGAATGTCAACAGAATTCAGAGAAGGAGACCGACTTGGACTTGAGTTGTAACTTCGGTACTTCTGGACACGTCACTTAATCGCCAAGCTTTATTTTCATTAGTGAACCAGGTAAAAGTAAGAATAAAAGCTGTGTGTCAACTGGTCAACACAGCAGTAAGCAATACAGACATACTCGAGAAGTTCCTGTCCCTCCTGCCCGGTACGAATGACGTGATCAGCTGTGTGCACCGACCTCACATCACACGCAGCTGCCAGGCTCCATGGACCACCCACCCCATCACTGTGGTGATTCCGATTTCCAAATAAAGGGTGCCCAGGAGGGGATGCAGACCCCAGCAGATGAGGCCCTCTATTACATATGTGCTTTAGCGTCGGAAGCTCTCAGAAGCCGTCCAGGCTCCTGCACCACCCCGACGGTGTTCCGGGGACCATATGTGCAGATGACCCAGCTGGCTCTCCTTCCTTCCCCACGCCCCCATCCAGCCCTGCACATTGTTGGCGTGGGCCACGTGTGGTCTGGTCCTTCCCCCCCCCCGCCCCCCCACTGATTCTTATAGCAGGACGACTGTTGGTGATCTAACCCAAGCAGTCAGCAAGAAGTCGCGCTTTTTTTCCTTCCATTTTCTTTCTTTTCATTTCCATGCTTGCCTTTTCTCCTGAATTTGTTCATCTGCTCCGTCACACTGTAGATGTCTTCCACAGTGTTCCTGCCTCGGCACCTGGCGCAGCGCTGCGTACCCGACAAATACTAAACTGCCTCACATGCACATCAGAGGCAGAAATTAACCAGCAGCTTTCCTGCACCTTTTGAGAGCAAAGGATCCACAGGCGCAGCTTTAAGAACAAAAACCAATCTATCAAAGCCAAGATAACTCAAGTCAGTCTGGTCCCAGAAGGTTCACCTAGTAGCTTATCAAAGGGACTAGGGGTCCTGCCAAGTGTTAAGAAACCCAGCCTGGATCAATCTGCTTAATCGGCCAGTGAGGCAACGGGAACCACAGTGGAGGAATTCAGCATCATCTAACTGGAAAACCTCAAAGCAAAAGGGAGGGCAAAGAGCTGCCTGACACTACACTTGGGCTCTCATGTGATGGCTGGTACCTCCGGGGAGAACACAGCATGTGTTATTTCAATTCTCTTTTGGTGTTTAACACAGGTTTGTGGTTTCCTGCAAGCAAAAAAAAGGTTTCTGCTGCCTTGCAGAGATCTACAGAGAAGAAAAGTCCAAATGGCTATCACAGGTGAGGAGTTTGCCGCCAGCTGTATCCTGTTACCCAAAGGAAACGGAACTATTAGCTGCCAGGAGGCCCAGGCACAGGAGAGCAAGACATCAATTCAATAAGTGCTGACACGCTTGTCCCTATGGCAATAAGAATACACTTCACATTTAGAAAAACTTGTACACTGGGGCGCCTGGGTGGCTTAGTCGGTTAAGCGTCCGACTTTCGCTTAGGTCATGATCTCGCGGTTCGTGGGTTCGAGCCCCGCGTCGGGCTCTGTGCTGACTGCCAGCTCAGAGCCTGGAGCCTGTTTCAGTCTGTGACTCCCTCTCTCTCTCTCTGACCCTCCCCTGCTCACGCTCGCGCTCGCTCTCTCTCTCTCCCTCTCTCCCTCATAGAAATAAATAAAAAAATAAAATAAATAAAGAGTGAAGAATTAATTGTGAAGACCTGAAGGGGGGGGGGAAGAAAAACTTGTACACAGCTGAGCTTTATGTAAATTGCTTCAGTGGGGGGTTAAAATAGATATCCGGTAAAAAGGCTGCCAAATTCAAGCCTTTATACTTCCTTCATCCTTCCCAACCTCTGTCATCCAAAAAGCAAGCAACCCAATGGGCTCGAGCGATTGTAAACCACTGGGAAAGACTAAACACAGGCAAGAGAGCTCTCACATAAAGGCAGACATGACTGAGCCTGGTGACCTAACTGGACAAATCCCAGGGCCTGGAGTGGCTACTCTGTTAGGAATCACTTTACAGCGACACACGGCCCACCTTCACGGACACATCACATGACAGAAGCACAACCACATTATTCCCACGAGTGGAAGGCGGAAGGTACTAGAAGCAGATGCTAGAAATGTCCGTGTTGGCTTTTAAGTTCCCAAAATGGTTCTCGTATCTCAAGGATAAAATACTGTCTTCAATGTTGTAACTCTTCAATACTGAGAACATCTTGAGAACAGTGACACCGTAAAACACAAGAGGAGTGGCGGGGGGGGGGGGGGGGGGGGGGGGGGGGGGGGGGGGGGGGGTGTGTGTGTGTGTGTGTGTGTGTGTAATTACGTATACTGGGGCACCTGTGTGGCTCAGTCAGTTAATGATTCTACTTGCGCTCAGGTCATGATCTCACAGTTCGTGAGTTCGACCCCCGCCATCAGGCTCTGTCCTGACAGCTTCCAGCCTGCAGCCTGCCTCAGATTCTCTCTCTCTCATTCTCTCTCTCTCTCTCTCTCCCCCCTCCCCCTTTCTCTGTCCCTCCCTCCCTCACTCTTGCATTCCCTCTCCCTCTCTCTCAAAACAAACATTAAAAACATTTTTAAATACAAGTGAAAATGTTACAGAGTCAAAGGAGCTCCAATATTTTCAGCAACCTTCTATTAAGGTTTTCTGAAAATATCATTTTAACTTCTTAAATGAAAAGTTTTATTTTTAAAGGAGAAATTTCTATTCATAACACATCCTTGGCCTGCATTATCCCTTTGGGAGTCATTCTTGTTTTTATAACATATAACGAACACAGAGTATTTTTAAAAATCATGGATAGAGGGCACCCGGCTGGCTTAATAGGTAGAGCGTGTGACTCTTGATCTCAGGATCATAAGTTCAAGCCCCATGCTGGGTGTACAGCTTACTTCTAAAAAAATTAATAAATAAAAATCACTGATACATTTATTGCAGGTGGAGCAAACTAGGATCCATCAACTAAAAGCACATGAAAACCAATATCCCACTTCTAACCATCTAGATGCCATGCTACGGAGCCTGTGATAACTTGATTAGCAGTTTTAGCAAGGAACTTAGCTTTTTAAAGATAAAAACTTATCAGTGTTCTGAAATAACAGAACTGTTTCTCAACCACTAGATGGAAATGGCATCCCTCAGTCATCTCTCCTCAGTAACATGCTGGGCGAAGCAAAAAAGAAGGCGAATCTGTACTCATCAGTGCGCAGAACAGAGGAACAGGAAGTACTCAGCATTTTGAAAATGGTAGCTTATATAACAGTTGTGGCTAATTCTGTTTGAATATTAAAAAAGACAGCTCACCTTCAGTTCAGACACAGTGCTTCACAAAACCAATCATAACAAGTGTCTGACAGTACAAAGATAAAGAATTGGTAAGATCAGATCTCAACTAGGTTCAATGACCAATTACTAATTTGAACAATTCACTGAACATTGCTTTAAAAGCATGATTAAAACGGCAGTATTGGGGCACCTGGGTGGCTCAGTCCGTTAAGCGTCTGACTTCAGCCCAGGTCATTACCTCACAGTCTGTAAATTCGAGCCCCGTGTTGGGCTCTGTGCTGACAGCTCAGAGCCTAGAGCCTGCTTTGGATTCTGTGTCTCCCTCTCTCTCTGGCCCTCCCCTACTTGTGGCTCTGTCTCTCTCTGTCTCTCAAAAATAAATAAATGTAAAAGAAAAAAAAATTTAAAAAAAGGCAGCTTTTCCTCCAATTAGTAAAAAGTTATTGCCAGGCTAAATAAGGATGGTATTACACTTCTCCTGGATTTAGAAATAAGAAATTTAAGAGAAACCTTACAGATTATTCCTTGATTTCAAATTTTCTGAATTCCTCTTAACAGGAAACCCTTAGAGGGCCACATATGTTAACAACTTATTATACAATGCAAGAATGGAAAATTAACTTCCCCATTTGCACTAATTTAAAAAATTGGGCTGTTGGAGCACCTGGGTGGCTCAGTCAGTTAAGCGGCCAATATCAGCTCAGGTCATGATCTCACGGTTTGTGAGTTCGAGCTCTGCGTCGGGCTCTGTGCTGACAGCTCAGAACCTGGAGCCTGCTTCAGATTCTGTGTCTCCTTCTCTCTCTGTCCTTCCCCTGATCACACTCTGTCTCTGTCTCTCAAAAATAAACAAACATTAAAAAAAATTTTTTAATAAAAAATTAGGCTGTCATAAAAACTACAGAACTGTTGCTTTAAAACATTTAATTTTTAGGCATATGTGGAGAGAGAAAAGGTACATGACAGAAATGCATAATGATTAATTATTGTTTCTAGTAGACATGTTACCATGCACATAAGACTTCAAATATTTAATAGAAGTGGGACATACACAAAAATCTAGGTAGAGGATGTCAGGCATCTACTGCACAGCGCTCTTTCCTTTAAAATTACAATACTTCAGCGCCTTGGTGGCTCAGTTGGTTAAGCATCTGACTCTTGATCTCAGCTCAGGTCTTGATCTCAGGGTTGTGAGTTCAAGCCCCAAGCTGGGTTCCACGGAGAAAAAAAGAAAAAAAAAGTAGTAGTACTTATGATAAAAATTACAATACTTCAAAATGTAAAAAAAAATATATATATATATATATACAGGTGTTTCATAAAATTAATTTTATCATAGAATTACCCAAGTGCTAATAATTTGGTCATAATGAACACTTCAACTGGCTATTATTCCTGGAAATCTTTACAATCAAGGAGGAATTTAGGGGAAAAAGACTAAAATTTCCAGGCACACTGTGCCGAAAGTAAAATGGCTTTTGTTAGGGAGGAGTGAGGGTGGGAATGAGGAGCAGGTGCCTGTGTATGTCCTCCAAGAGCCCAGACCATCGAGAAAGTGACTCGATGTGCAAGGAGATGAAGGTGAGGAGATGGAAAACAGGCAAACAAAAGGTATTTGAAAGGCAACAAAGGGAAGTAATTCAACTCAACAAATATTTGAGTGTGTACTCTAGACACAATCTGTGGACAGAACAGCAAACTATAAATAGTGCAGATAAACTCTCTGGAGAGTCCTGACATCCTGGCTGACTGTCCACATAAATTCAACAGGCCCTAGGGAGGGCCCCCGCCTACAGCAAACAGTTGGTTTGTGCTACATATGGCACGCTCAGAAGACAGCCAGAATTCAGACTGCTCTGGAAGACCAAGGTGGGTGGCTCCAAAGATGTGAGATGGGCAAACGAAAGAGCCAACACCTTACACACCCCATGCCACCTGACAAGCAGATGAGCAACTCTGGCCCCAGAAAGAGGGCCGGGGTTGGGGTGGGGGGAGGAAGCAGCCCAAGTCCAACCCCTTGCTGGCTAGGAGGCCCTTCTCCCCTGTAGGAAACAGACTGAATAATCACTTGCCTCTGAACGCTGCTGTAAAGCAAATAAATCTGGGCAGCACTTGAAGATGGTGGGGACACGGAGCAGATACTCTACAAACGTGGTCTTTCACAGACACACACACAGCAAAAACAGGAACACCTGAGCTAGAACGACCAGCAAGCCATCAAGAGTAATGCAAGATGGGACACAAGTGGGACACAAAATCCTTGCTCCTAACTCAGCAGCCACAGCAGAGCCCTTGAGAAACAGAGGCTACTCAATCAACCACCAGCTTGGAAGTTCCAAGTTAAGGCATCCAGGACACCGATGCTCCTTCTAAATGACATGAGTAAGAAGAAAAAAGGTCCTCTGGGCTACCAAACGTGGGCCCAGTAACAGCTGTTGTTGTGGCTGGCTCTCCATCAGCAGGAAGTAGCGACGGGGAAAACCACAAGCCAGCACAGTCTCCACCTCCACCCCACGAGGTAGAAACTCACAGGTCAATTTTTTTTTTCAGTGTTAAAAATATGTTTTTGATTCCTCTTTCTTTTCCCTCTGTTCCTCTCCCCCAAATGCTGGTATAATCAAACTAAAGATCACATTCTAAACTAACCTCCAGAAGGATTTAAATAGAACAAAACTGCCCGGTACCTACTAAGCAAAGACAAAGGCTGAAGACTGACTGCCGACTCCATCCCACATGCTCCTGCCTCCCCAGCCCCACACAGGACATCTCTATGGAGAGACCTCGTCACTTTCTAGCTATGTTTGTACAGGAATAGGAACGCCGTAAATGTTCAGAGAACAGAGCAAAAGGATTATCAAGTAGCCCCAATTATACCAACTGATCTCACCCTCTTGTTACAAGCTGTGTCCTGGCATCTGAAATCCATTTCTGAAACTCAACCAAGGACATTTAAAAAAAAAACCACTCCTCCCTCATTCTCTCAAGCATACACCAGAAATGTACTGACGGGATAGTAAACGTGTACTCACTGGTTTTCAGAATCTATACTCCTCCAAAACCACACAACATATATGTACTTTATCATCAGAGTACAGTCCCCTGTTTTGCTCCTCGGTAGATGTTCGTATCTGTTCATCCATAAAGTAACCACCTTAATTCTACAGTCCGGACATCTTACAGTTTCTCAACCATGGAGACTTAACTACCATCATCATCATCTTCGAAGGCACTTGTAGGCATTTATTCTGTTCGGGCACCGTGCTAATCCTCACATTAATCCATTTTACAAATGAAGAGATTCATGGTTGAAGTCAACTAACCTGCATGAGATGGCACAGCCAGTCAACGGCCAGGAGACAGGATTTGAACCCAGATCTAACTCCGAAGTGCTTTGAACTTCTAGACTAGAGCACTGCTGCTCCTAACGTGCAGCAAGCCTTACCAGCCTCCTTTTCCTATGCTGCGAATGGAAGCGGCTGGACTGAGTAATCATGCAAGTTCCTCCCTTCTAACACCTCGTAATTCCACCTACAGAAACACTGGGTGTCTTAGCTACATAAACAAATGAGGCAAGGAGACTCTGAGCTGGGGACTGAACAGAGTGATGAAGGGAAGGACGAGAAGCTCTTCTAGTCATTTTATTGGAAAACGCTTGGTAGAGGAGGTAGGATTTCACTAAGTGAAAGACTGAAGGGAGAGGAGAAGGTAGAGACACATCTTGCGTAAAAGCTTCTCTGCAGACGAACTTGTCTGTTTCATCTCCCCCCAGATTTAGTGCTGTGGACGAATTCACAGATGTGCCCTATTCTGTTTTTCCAAAGTAATAAGGCAACGGCCTACAGAAAAAGCTGTGCAGTTACCCAACAGGCAGAGCCACTCACCAGACCAACATGTTCCTCCTCACATCCAAATGGAAATGTTTACAAGCTTGAGAATCAGCTGGGAATGAACTCCCTTCTCTCCCTTCCACACAAACACAGGCTAACATCCGCCAGCTGAAATCTGCTGCCCAAAAAATTTAGTTGCTCTTACATAAGCAACAGGAACTTCTCAGAATGCTTTTCCCCTAAATTCTACAAAAATCTGATGAAAAAAATAATCAGACCTCGGACCCAATGCCCCAGCTTAAAGAGACGGAACAGGGAACAGTCTTTCACATTCAGAACTGCAGTGAAAGCAAACGGTACCATTTCCGTCGGCACTGTACGAAATCTCACAAACTGTAATATACCATCTTACCGCTTCATGGCACATACTGAAAAATATACTGGCTTTTCATACAGGTGATTAGCATTCTT
This sequence comes from Hyaena hyaena, assembly GCF_003009895.1. Taxonomy (NCBI): domain Eukaryota; kingdom Metazoa; phylum Chordata; class Mammalia; order Carnivora; family Hyaenidae; genus Hyaena; species Hyaena hyaena. The sequence continues at coordinate 1,100,760 of NW_024080900.1, read as the reverse complement.
TAAAGTCTGCTATTAAGCTGAACTGAAAACTAAAAACCAAAGCAGTGATGAAGCAATGGGCAGACCAAAGAGACACATACCATGACCTCCCATTATAGACCCTGACTGCAAACCCAGGTCAGAGCAAAGAACAAATAAAGAACGCAGCCACCCACAGAATGCCTCCCCACCCAGTACAAGAGGGGGAAAAAATACCACAGAGCTGGGGAATCTAAAAACTCAGTTATGGAATCTCCAAGGAGACACTCCTGCTTCGTTGATATTCAGATGCAGACTAACAGCCTCAGGCCTCCAGTTCTAACAAATATGACCCTAAACCCCACTATGGGTCAGCATTAGCTACCTTTACCAATCCCAGGGCAAGTTCTGCCTTTCAAGGGCTCTTGTCAGAACTGAACTAGAAGCAAGAAAGATATTTTTAAAATCCTGCCAGCCAAATCAACCTATTCCTTTCACTTTCAAAAATCTGAGCTCTTAAGTTAGGTTTCCAGTTCCTCAATAGAAGAAATACACTCTGGGAAGTTAACTGGAGATGACAAAGGTTTGAGAATACTGTTTAACATGCTCTGTAAGTCCTATACCACCTTCCTGAATGCAGGAGAAAGGGGAGGGGTGGGGGCGGAGAGCCCAAATGAAAGGCAATCTGGACATCGAATCCAGCAGAATGGATAAGCAATGATGTTAAGATTAAAACAGAGCTCTACTATTTAAAAGTCAACAAAAAAGTAAAGGCAGACTACCCTGTATCAGACTATTGCTCTTATAAACAATTGTAACTGAATAAAATATAAAAAGCTACCATATGAAGGCATTAGGAGGAAATGTGAGCAGACAACTGAAAGAAGAAAAAAGTACTGGGTAAGATTCACTTTTCTACTGTTTTTCAACTAAGGTCCAGATCACATGACACAGTAGACAGAAAGCTGCAGTCTATAAATCTGTATCTAAGATCTTCCCAAATCCTCTGTAGACCCCAAACTGTACATATACTGGGGAGAGTCCAAGATTTCCAGTAAAAAGCAAATGTGTTAGGTTGAAAGAACTGGGTAGGGTTTAAGCTAAGTGGGAGTTTGGGGCCAATCCAATTAGCTGCCTGCCAGGACAAAAGTTAACATTTTCAAAAGATAAAAACCACAGTGGTCTCTAGAACACATCTTTCACAATGTACAGCATAAAATAAAAAATTACTAGATATGTGGAACCAGTTTTAACATCTTACTGGATCCCATATTAAGTGAATTAGATAAAATCTTCAGCACATGTTCACTGTATGTTTGCATAAGGGTAATAAATTTAATTTTGAGAAGCTACAGAAAATACCTGCAAATCATAGATCTGATAGGAACTTCCATCCAGAATTTATAAGAAACTTTTTGAACTCAAAAAAAAGATGACAGCCCAACCAAAAACAAATAATATATCTGTACAGAAATTCCACTAAGGAAGATACATGAATGGCTAGTAGGCACACCGCCAGTCATTAGGGAACAACCGAAATAAAACTACAGTGAGATGCACATCTACCAGAATCACCCTATATCTATTAAAGAATTGGAATTCTTAGTTAAGCTCTATCACAGAGAAAACTCCAGGCCCAGAAAGCATCAAGGATACATATCTCAAATATTTAACAGAAAAATGATACCAATATCAAAAGGTGGGGAGGGGCACCTGGGTGACATCCTGGTTAAGCATCCTACTCTTGATCTCAGCTTAGGTCTTTATGTTAGATTGTGAGTTCAAGCCCTCCATTGGGCTCCACGCTGGGCATAAAGCCTACTTAAAAGAAAAAAAAATGGTGGGGGGTAGGCAGGGCATTTTCCAAATTATTTTATGAAGCCAACATTACCCTGATATTAAATCTAGATGAAGATATTAAATGAAAAGTCGAAGCCCTCATGAAAACAGACACAAAAATCCCTAACAAAATGTTACCATTTCTACCCCAGAAATAGAAAAAGGGACAATACCAAATGGGCTTTATCACAGGAATACAATGTTGGTTACTTCTGCAAACTAATGGACTTCACCGCCATCAACAAAATAAGAAAGAAAAACTATACAAATATCTCATTAGATGCAAAAAAAAAATTTTAACAAAACCCTGATCCTTTATAAAAACTCGCAGCAGACTAGGAATAGAAAGGATACTTCCTCAACCTGATCAAAGAAACTTAAAATAACCTACTGCTGAGATTATATAGAAAGATGAAGGTATGAATGCTCACCCCTCAGGTGGGCAATAAGAGTATCCCTTCTCACCAGGAATCTGTAAAAGAACTACTAGAAATGGCAACTGATTTTTAGCAAAATGGCAGGTTACAAGGTCAACATACAAGACAATTGTATTTCTATATATTACAACACACTGGAAGTTGAAATGTTTGCATTTACAACAGCACCAAAAATGTGAAATACTTAAGAATAAATTTAACAAAATATTATATGTAAGTATATACTTAACAAAATACTGCAACTGTGAATATGCTAAAAAAAAACACTAAAAATAAAGAGATACATCAAGTTAATGGACTAACTAAATATATATATGTCACCTCGTTACAAATTTAATACATTTCCAATAAAAACTTCAGGATACTTTCTTATGGAAATCAACCAGCTGTTTGAAAATGCACACACAAGTGTAAATGACCTAAAATATCCAAATCAATTTTGAAGAACAAAGTTGGAGGCCTTACTAACCACCTGACTTTACGACTGAACTATAAAGCTACAGCACCCAGGACACTATGGTGGCAGGACACAAAAATCCACAATCTGAAAGGAAAAAACATGGGGCGCCTGCATGGCTCAGCCAGTTGAGCGCCCAACTTCAGCTCAGGTCATGATCTCACAGTTCGTGAGTTTGAGCCCCACGTCAGGCTCTGTGCTGACAGCTCAGAGCCTGGAGCCTGCTTTGGATTCTGTGTCTCCCACTCTCTGCCCCTAATCTGCTGGCTGGCTCTCTCTTTCTCTCTCTCTCAAAAATAAAATAAAAACATAAAAAAAAATTTAAAAATTAAATTAAAAACTAAAAGGAAAAAATGGATAAAATGGACTTCAACAAAATAAGGAACTTCTTCCTGCTCTTCAAGACACTATTCCAATGAAAAGGAGACAGTGAAGAGAAATTTATTGGCAAAACATATCTGATAAAAGACATGTATTCTGAATATATGACGAACTCTTACAACTAACTCAATGACAATTATCTCAAAAAAAATGGCCAAAAAACATTTAATAATTACCTTTCACCAAAAATAACAGACACTCAATATTAGTGTCATCAAGGAAATGAACATTCAAACTGCCAGGAGACAAGCACTATATACCCACTAGCATGACTTAAATTTACAAGACGGACAATATCAATATCTGGTAAGTAAAGAGTGACTGGAGTGCTCATATATTGCTGGTGGGAATGGAAAAATGTATAGGCACTTTGAAAAACAGTTTGATAGTTTCTTCATAAAGTTAAAGATACACTGTGTGACCCAGCAATTCTACTCTTTGGTATTTACTCAAAAGAACTGAAAATACATGTCTATATAAGACTTCTATGCAAATATTTCTAGAAGCTTTACTTGTAATCACTAAAAGCTAGAAACTATCAAATGTCTGTCCAACCAGTAAGTGGATTAATTTGTAACCATACAATGGAATACTTCTTGGCAAGAAAAAGGGACTACAGATACATGGACCTATATCAGGAGATTTCAAAAGCGTGATGGAAATGCCAGATACAAAAAAAAAAAAAAAAAAAATACCACACATGCTGGGGGCGCCTAGGTGGCTCAGTCAGTTAGGTGTCCAACTTCAGCTCAGGTCACAATCTCACGGTTTGGGGGTTCAAGCCCGGCATCGGGCTCTGTGCTGACAGCTCGGAGCCTGAAGCCTGCCTTGGATTCTGTGTCTCCTCTCTCTACTACTCCCCTATTCATGCTCTGTCTCTCAAAAATAAATAAATGTTAAAAATAAAAAAAACAACAACCATATGCTGTATGATCTCACTCTTATTAAATTCTGGAAAAGGCAAAACTCTAGTGACAAAGTGGATCGGTGCTTGCCTGGGTCCTGGTGTGGGGATGAGGAGACTGACAGTGAGGGGCAAGAAGAAACATTCTGGAATGACAGAAAGGTTCTCACCTTGATGGTGGTGGTGGTTATGTGATCATATGCAGCTGACAGAACTAACTGAACTGCACACTTGAGGTGGATGAACTTTATTATATGGAATCTGTTATCTAGTAAATTTCAAGACAAAATTTTTTTCACTTCTTCTAACAACTCAAACAGTCTGCTAGAAAGCTGTAATGTTCCACATCAGTGTGTTGAACGTTAATCCTCTGTTCCATGGTTGGGCCAGGACAATAAAGTGTCAGCTTCTTCCACGATGTATGGGGTGATAGGCTGGCAGCAAGGGGCCAGCAAGAAGGCACAGGAAGCATGGAAAGTGCATCAAACTAGGTAATTAAGATGTTGCCATACTTTTGGTAAAGAGCACGGAAAAGCACGTGGGTGACACGGATAAGAAAGAGTAGACTTACAAGGACACCTGACCAGCAGCAGCCACATGATGTTACAGCTCACAGGAAAGTAGAAAAGTGAACGTTCCTGGAAGACACAGCTCTATTTCTCCCCACATCTCCACAGAGACATAAAATCATTAAACTCTCTTCACTGTCGATGCTTAAAGCTCTGGTCCTTTGTCTAACTGCCAGCCTGCTGGATGCACGATGGCTACTCAGAACAAAAGAAAGTGATTAGGGGACACTGACTTTATTAGTGTTATAGAATGAAAAGCAGGGAGGGACAAGAGAAGCTATTCTGAAAAAGGGAAAATCTGTTAAAAACAAAAACAAGAAGCTAGAAGCTAGAAAAATCTGTACAAGCCACTTGATCTCTCTAGACCTCAACTTAATTCCTCTATAAAGCAAACTCGTTAATAATCTCCATACTAATATTTTCAGATTCTCTGTTTGGGGGTCCACAGTGTCCTGACCAAAGTCTATAAGCATACTTATTAAAACAGATCAGCTGTATTATTTATTAATACATGTCATTTAGGGGCACCTGCCTGGCTCAGTCGTAAGAGCATGTAACTCGTGATCTCACAGTTGTGAGTTGGAGCCCCACACTGGGTGTAGAGATTACTTTAAAAAAATAAATAAACTTAAAAAAAAAAAAACCACGCTGTTCAATAGTCATGGTGTCCTTGGGTTGAAGGGAAAAGAGGTTAGTAGTTAAACCTACATATTAATGGTAGTTCACCAGAAATGACCTGCAAGTGATAATACAGAACTGCATCCTATCAGCCATGAAATAACGGCGGCTATTCCAGAAGCATGCTTAGGGATTAATACTAAACTTTACACCCAAAGTGGTACCTGTCTATGCGGGACTATCTATTTCTTACAATTAGGAGCAACCTGGGAAGAAGGACCTTGATGACAGTGACACCCAATAGTGATGCACACTGGACACCACAACCACAGCCAGAACTTCACATCGACCTATTCTAGAAGGCACCCTTACATGAAATTTCTTACTATCAGAGGCACTTTCCAGTCACACAGGACACATACAAAGGTTACAAGGGTCTCTCGTTTATCTTCTTAAACATCTGTGCATCTAACAAGGGCCAGCGACTGCGCTCTTGGACACAGCAATTAATCAGCTGGTAGTCACCACCCTGAAAGAGCCCTCAATCTGTTAGGGACACAGATATGTAAACACCTCATCACAGGCAGGGATGATAATTCTGCAGGTACTCACCAAGGTCGAAGTGTGGACCACGGTCCACTCCTGACTTCTCAGGAGTAGTGTTCTCTGACCTAAAAAACAGTGAAGACTAAACCCTTTCCCCAAATATTAATTTAATACATAATTCTAGAAGTCCATAGCCCTTTATATTTGTTCTGCTTTGTTTAAGTCTCTTCTCAGGACAGGGAACAAAACTTCTGAAAGCAGAACTCCTCTGACAACCAAAACATGTCTTCATTACCCCAATCTCCTTTACAATATCAGAGCTGGGTTGTTAAAATGCTAGCATGACTACACACAATCGATCCAACCACGGAGTCACCTTATTTCACAATCCTTTTTCAAAGATCACCTTTTATCTGCTTCTGGAAATTAAAACCGTCCAACCCATAGGACAATTACTAGATCCACAAAAATTGTCATGACACAGTGTTATTTTCCCATGTCGAGGTGCTCCCAGAAGGGCTGGGATTTTCACCAGCTGTGAAGGGTCACCAGCCAGAGAGAGTGTGTTCAGGATAACTTAATTTAACAAGCAATATAAACTGCGAGCCCAGCTAGATAAACCAGAGAGCAAAGACAAGATTCCCAATTTCACTATGTTGCAGCCTGCGAGGGTTTCCATGCAGATCTCAGAACATCCTTTACCCTGAAAGATGCAAGAAAGCTTTTCCAACATGGCCCCATAATATTCACTCACTTGAGAGTGGGTTCCAGAATGACCTACCTGCACAATACTTGGGGAGCAAATAATAATAAATAGACTTTCCATATGGGGACAAAGCAAGCTGTTCTGGGCTATTCCACACCATCTAAGTCACTAAATTCTAAAGTTTTTGTGGCTGTTCTTTTCTACTACTGTGTGACAGAAACACAGAAAAAAAAGTAATATGTCAATTTTAATCCCTGAAGAGTAGCAATCAGGCCTTAGTCAACACCTAAGGCAGCAGCTCCAGCAGAGGCAGAGAAAACGTTCTGACCAAGCCTGTTCAATCTGTTAACGGATAAAAGACTGCATAACAGAGCCCAGATCCAGAAGATTACGACCTGGAACATCAGGCCTTGAAACCGTTCATTTGTTTATTTACGCATTCACGCGTGCACCGAAGCTCAGTATGAAGCTCCCGCTAGGGCGCTGTGTTAGGTGCCACAGACGGAAATCATAAAAACACAGTCCTGGCTCTCAAAAGTATACACTCCAAGGGAAACACATCTGAAATCAAGCAAGTGGAATGACTTACCCTGTTATCCAGGCAGAGGCAGACACAAGGGGGTGTGGGGAAGAAAGGGTAGTCAGGAAAGAGAAAAAACGGGAACCTTGAGCTGAATCTCAGAAGCTGAGAGACACCAGGAATCAGAAGGAAGACGAGTCACTCCAGAGATAAAACTGTGTGCATATTCATACAAAGGCACAGATCAACTCCTAGCTGTGTCGGGGATAGTAAATGGTAATTCAGTAGGGCTAGAGCACAGATTCTGTGGCGATGATGTTAAGGAAAGAAGGAATGGAAGAACTCAGGGATTAAGGAAGTCCAGGGATAAAAAGCATAATCATTCAAACATCTACTACTAAGTAACTACTTTGCACCAAGTACCACAAACATGTGAGGTATACATTCAGAATCAACTATATCACATAAAAGCAGGAAAGATGTGGTACAGCAGAAGCAAGCACCTGTAAGATACACTAAAGGGTTGGCTGACATAAAACTCAAATCAATAGTCGACAGCATAAAATGGCTACCAAAATCACTGGTATGTGTTACAAGACGTATAATTAACACAGTTATACACGTGTGTGCCCACGAGCTGGTGTGTTTGGCTCAGTACAGTAATAGATACTTTGTGTCCATCCAAAGGAAGCTGGCAGGTGATTCCAAACTACTATTATTCAACAGGCTGGAATATAATGGTCCATTCTGGGACCCCCCCCCCAAGATAAACACAGACAAAAAAGGTTGGAAACAAAATGAAGGGGAAAGTAAGAGAAATGAAAACCACGTTGTTGTTTTTTTAAGTAAACTCTATGCCCGACATGAGGCTTGAACTCATGACCCAGCAATCAAGAGTCACGTGCTCTATCTACTGAGCCAGCCAGGAAACCCTGAAAACTAGGTTTTAAAAAGTAACAGTTGAGAAGCACCTGTGTGGCTCAGTTGGTTAAGCGTCTGCTTCCTGATATCTGCTCAGATTATGATCTTATGGTCGTGAGATCGAGCCCCACTTTGGGCTCTGCAGTGAGCGTGGAGCCTGCTTGCGATTCTCTTGCTCCCTCTCCCTCTAATCCTCCCCAACTCGCGCATGCTCTCTTGTGCTCTAGCTCTCTCTCTCTCAAAATAAACATTTTTTTAAAAAAAGGTAACAGTTGAAACTAGAAAGGTTTAATCAGGAGAAAAGGTCCAAGGACCTTTAGATGAAAGGATCTTTAAGTTTCTCATAATGCCAAGATTCTTTGTATAGCTTGACAACTGAGTATAAACTTTAAAACGCTTGTTTACGCTGTTTCAAAAGGTATTCTAGTCATCACTGTCACCAATAAAATGTACTGTTTGTTTCTTTATGAGTAAGGCGCAGGGCAGAAAGGAGGAAGGTGGATAGGGTGTCGAATCCTTTAAAGGATTCAAAATTACTGAGGTGCAAATATCTGCTTTTAAAGACCTCTGGTGTACTACAGTGCATAAGACAGATCTACAAACAGATATATAACGATGTTAAAAATAAATGCCTAGAGTTCAATAAAGATAATTACATTTCAGTTTAAGAATAAAATGGATGTGAGCTTCTGCACAGCCAAGGAAACAACCCAGAAAATTAATAGGCAACCAACGGAATGGGAAAAGATAGTTGCAAATGACATATCAGATAAAGGGTTAATATCCAGAATCTATAAGGAACTTACCAAACTACACGCCCGAAAAACAAACAACCCAGTGAAGAAAGGGGCAGAAGATATGAACAGACACTTCTCCAAAGAGGACATCCAGATGGCCAACAGACACATGAAACGATGCTCAGCATCCCTCCTCATCAGGGAAATACAAATCAAAACCACACTGAGATACCACCTCACACCAGTCAGAGTGGCTAAAATGAGCAAATCAGAGAACTCGAGATGCTGGCGAGGATGTGGAGAAACGGGCACCCTCCTACACTGTTGGTGGGAATGTAAACTGGTACAGCCCCTCTGGAAAACAGTGTGGAGGTTCCTCAGGAAACTAACAATAGAACTCCC